>NC_138061.1:54847906-55302767 GCF_964194185.1 Rhinolophus hipposideros | reverse complement strand
AAGTGTATAAAACAACCCTGCTTACTTGTTAAACAGGCGTCTATCACATGGGAAGCTGGCACTCTTGTGCAGGGCTCCTGGGGGCGGAGGGTAAGAAGGTACCACCTCATGGAGGACAACATTTAGTTTAGTCTCTAAACTAAAACTCATGTGCTTTTGAACTTCCCGAGACTACCTCCAGGGCAGATGGACTTCCACATGGGTTCAGAGATAGGGGTGCTGAGATGTTCACTGCAGCATTCTTTATATTCATAGCATTAAAATACTGGAAACTGGCATGTGCTCAACAGAAGGGGACTGTTTGAACTAATATGGTGCCCGTGTGCAATGGAATGCTGCACAAGCAATCTGACGGGTGACTGACTGCATGGCCTCTGAGTGGAAAACAGTAGTGGCAGAGCATTTTGTGGGATGTGCATCCAATTATGTAAAGACATATATGTACTTATATTACAAATAAATAATTACATGGGTATAGAATATTTGTTGAGCTATTATTATATGCCAGATACTCTATTCAGTATTCTATAAATTAATTTATTTAATCCACCTGACTATGGGAAAGGTTGCAGGATTATTCTCATTTTACAGTTGATAAAACTGAGGTACAGAGAAGCCAAGTAACTCATCCAAGGTCGTTTAGCTGATAGACAAAGGAAATATTTTCATCTGGGAAGTCTGGCTCTAGAGACTGGGCTCTTAACCTCCACGCAAGTGGAGATGGGCCTGGCCCTTCTTTCATCTTCTGATCTCCTGTCTTTGAGTTAGGGCCCTTCACCAGACCTCACACACTCTTTTCTGTCTTTATACCTCCCTCTCTGCTAGTTCCTTTACCTCGGCTTATAAATGCCATAGTCTCCTACAGTCTAGAAAGCTTTTGTGTGGCAGAGACAATGCTATGTGTTCATGGAGCCATTTCTTTTTACAAGGCACCCAACTAAAGCATATTCCCAGATCTCATGCATCTAGGAGCAGTCATAGGACTAATTGTCACTGATGGAAAGTGAGCAGAAGTGAGGTGCTACATCTGGTCAGAAGCAATTAAGAGGAAGTGAGCCTTCTTTACTCACTTTTTCCTGTTTGTGCAGCTGGAGTCTAAGCTCTCTGAGATGGAGTGCAAGCAGGTTGGGTCCCTGAGTCATCCCTTGTAGGAGGACCATGCCGAACAGCTGCCAGAGCTGTCATTCATCAGACTATGAAGGAAACGAGGTACCCCTCTGCTGGGTAAGCTGCTGAGATTTGGGGGTTCCTCTAGTGCATTAGCTAACATTAGTTTCCCTTCCTTGGAGCCAAGGCCTCATTTCTGTCTGCTCTTTGTACCACTAAATTCTTAAGGAGAGACAGACTCCATAAAGCTAGACTTGTCTTGGGCATTGCCACACCTCTCCTGGACCTCCATCCACAGTGACCTCCAGGGGCACAGCCGATGGTTGCTTCCCTGCCCAAGACCCCTCTGTCTCTTCTTGACCTTTAGGATTCTGTATCCTCAGTTGTTTGGACACGGCCCTCTCTTCATCCTTTTCTCCCTCCTCCCCAGCACATCTCTGTAGAAAATCCCCATCAAGAGGTTTGGACTGAGGGTCATACAGCCCTGATCTGTATCTGGCGTCAGTCCCACTATCTTCTAACTAAGTCTCAGTCTATCCCTCTTCACTGGGGCACCAAGAGCTGGGTCTCTTGGCTGCTTCATGGAGGCATGAGATAACTCAAACTACAAAGCCAGCACAGGGCCTGGCAAATGTCTGCTCTCTTCATTTCATATTTATGTTCCTTATTATCTGTCTGCCATGTATAGCTATGCAACAAACATAAACAGTACTCGTTCAGTTTTCTGCTGAGAATTCCCAACTACCCTCATGATTTGATTCACTTCTGTGCATATATCTACCACATGGAGACAGTTAGCCTAGTATTATTTTTTCCTAGCCCCCGAGCTTTGCCTCAAACTTCCCAGGATGCATATAATTAATTAACCAATCTGCTCTGTACTGGTTTATTGAGACCCTACTATGGACAAGACCCTGTACTTAGTGCTGGAGACAAAATAGTGAACAAATGCAGACATGCTCTCTATCTGGTGGGGCTTATTGTCTAGTGAGCAAGACTGACATTAATCAAATAATCTTGCAAATAAAGGTAAACTTAGGAGTTCTACAAGTGTTTTAAACGAGAGATATGTAAGACCATCTGATAATTGATTGTTTTACTTAGTCAGTGAGGGTATTTCTTATGGAAGAAAAATTTAAGCTGAGTTCTGATGGACTATTAGGAATAAATTAGGTGAAGGGAGGAGAGAAAGGTAACAACATAGATAAACACCTCATGTCACCAGGGAACATGGCAGGAATGAGGTGGTAAGCAGCGGTGAGGCTGAAGGAAGCATGGTCACAATCAGGATGGACAGGGAGTGTGGAAAAGGCTGCTCTTTGTCCCTTACAATCTAGTCTCCTCTTTATTTCTGACTAGAGAGCTTTTTATTTTAACTGGGTCCTAAGCAACCAGGAATAAAGACTACATTTCCCAGACTCCTTTGCACCTAGGCTTGGGTATGTGTCTAAGTTCTGGCCACTGAAACGTGCCATGTGCACCTTTTGGAAAATGTTCTTAAAGGGAAGAGAGCAAGCTTCTCTGTCCATTACTCTTTCCTACTGGGTAAAACTTAAATATCAACTGTAAAGCTGGAACTACCATTGTGGACCATGTGTAGAATCACTTGTTAGAGATGGCAGAATGAAAAAATCAGAGATCTGCGATCTCTAAAGACCATGGGGCTGCATTTCCTGCTCTTGACCATCTATCTCTGTGTTTAAGAGAGGGAGAAATACACTTCTCTCATATTTAAGCTACAGCTATTTGGGAGCGTCTATCACCCCCAACTGAGCAGAACCCTAACTCATACAGAGAGGCGGAAGCCAGACCACACAGGGCGTTGTGGGTCATGTTAGGTAGGGCACTCTGTCCTCACCCTAAGAGGGGTAAACAGCAACTGGATGTGGTGGAAGCTATGCCTATTTGCTAGCATTGGATTCAAAGCAAATTTGCGTTTTTATGTATTCATGTGCTGAATTCTTTCAGCAGGCATTTACTGAGTGTCTACTACATGGCAGGCAGTGGCCCAAGTCCTTGAGGGATCAAAGATAAATATGACACACTCGGTCTTTGAGTCAGAGGCAGTCTAATGAGCATTACAGGTATGAAAAGAATGGTGACAGTTCAGCCACCAACTTATCAAGAGTCCAGGTGGTATTCAGTGATGGCATCAGCACGGTCAGCCGGCGAGAGGGTGATGACCAGTCAGAATGGGCACTGGCATAAGCAATGGGATAGCCACCTTGCTCTGTGTCAGCTGGGCATGTCCAGCTGAGCCTCTGATGTGTCAGATACAGTGTCACACTGTGGGAACTCCAAGGACCAAGCAGATGACGCATGCTCTCAAGCAGCTTACAACCTTCTACTCTCCAGGAGAGAAAGAGGCCATGACAATACCAGCAATGAAGTTCTATGGGTCCTGTGATAGGTGTGGGACAGTGAGGTAAGGGGTGGGGTGGTCAGTTCTACTTGAGGGCTCAAGAAAGGCCGCCCAGAGGAGGTCACTCTTGAACTATGTTGGGAAGAAAAAGTTGTAGTTACAGTGGAGTAAGCTGTGGGATATTAGGAATAAGAGCAAAATGCCCTGGAAGTACTGAGGATGAAGTAACTCATCACACTCGTGTGTGAGTGTGTGTGTGTGTGTGTGTGTGTGTGTGTGTGTGTGTAGTGCATATATTTAAGGAGGTGAGGGGATATTAGGTAAAGGTTTCACAGAGGAGGTGACGACTGAGCAGAGTTTTAAAGGAAAAGTAAGAGTTCCCCACGTGGACAAGGTCAGGAGGACCAAATCTAAAACGCATGAGAAAGCCTAGGGGTATAGAATGACTTCCGAGAAGTTTGAGGTGGTTAACTCAGAGGACGAAAGTGAGGAAGAAGGTCGGAGAGAAAGGAGGCCGTGTAGCACAGACTCCAGTAATCAGACTTGGAGCTTTTTATTGAGTTTTGTTGGTAGAGAGGAGCCAGTGAGAATTTTAAACAGAAGAGAAACATAGTCAGCTCTACGCCTAAAAAGAAAAATTGGAACAAATTCCCAAAGTGCCCCTCTATGAAGGTTGGGTAAAAAATGACAGTGTATCATTCAGTGGAACTTCAAATAGCCATTAAAAACAACGAGGTGGATCTATATGTGCTCATATGGCATCATTTTTAAGATAAATCGTTGAGGTTAAAATAATCAAGGTGCTGTATGCTGTTTGTAGTATGGTTCAATTTGCTTGAAAGATGTGTGTGAATGTGCATGCATGAAGACATTCATCTATCTATCTATGCTTATGTCTCTAAATAATTTTTATAAAGATACACAAAAAACTATTAACAGTGTTGCTTCTATGAAGGAGAATTAGAAGTAGCAGTTGTAAGGAGAGTTACTTCCTTTGTAAACCTTTTGTACCGATTGAATATTTTTTATCATGCGCATGCATTATTTTTCCAATATATTAAATAAATATGTATTAAAAATTTTATTCTGCCTGAAATATGAGTGATGGATTGAAGAGGGGAGAGACTTGGGCTAGAGTGAGCCTTCCCCCACCTCCATCTTCTTGATAAATGGTGACACCATCCATCCAGTTATTCAGTCTCAAGGCTTGAAGTCATCTTCCACTCCCCTTATGTCTAATCAGTTACCAGTCCTGCCTGTTCTACCCCAGAAATCTCTCTCCCCTCAGCCCCAGAATAGACAGGGAGATCGATGGGACAGAACGCCAAGCCCAGAGACAGACTGGAGTATGTATAAATATTTAGTATGTGATAATGGTGACATTTCAAATCCTTGTGGAAAGGATGGATTATTCAATAAATGATGTTGGAAAAAAATTAACTCCGATCCTTAGCTCAGTCATAAACTGAAATAAATTCTGGGTGAATTAAAGATATGTATATAAAAATAAAGTCACAAAGGCACTAGAAGAAAATGTAGCATATGGGACTGGAGAGGGTCTTCTTAAGGAAGATATTGAAAAAGACATTAGCGAGACAAATCTGATAGGTCAGATTATATAAAATTATTGCTGTTACCGGCTAAAGACATTTTTAAAATCAGAAGCAAATGTAAAACTGGAAAAAATACTTTCAAAAATATGACATATTTAAGTGTTAACAAACTCAATTTATAAAGTGATCTTATAAAACAATGAAAAAAAGATATATACATGTATATGCAAATAGGCAACGGAAATAAGTAATTAACAGATGAGAATAACAAATGATCAGTAAACATATGAAAGAATGTTCAATGTTGCTGTTATACAAAAAGCACATTAAAACAGCAGTGAGGTGCCACATTTCACCAAATATTTTTAATTATAAGATAATTCACTATACTGGTCAGGGTTCTGGGAAACCATCTTTACACTGCAGGAAGGAGTATAAATCAGGTCAAACTCTGGTGTAATCTACCAGTATGTATCAAATGTACAAATACATTTGATGTACATCAATAGTACAAATATACATATATGTATATGTATACATATATCATTGACTCACTGATTTCACTAGAAGTGAACGTATGTTTATATGTATCCTGAAGAAATAATTAAAATATGACAATGATGTTTATCACAGTACTGTACATAACTTCAGGAATTTAGAAAACAAAACTTCAAATTCCCTTAACCATGAAATAGTTAAAAAAAAAGATTGATTTAAATTACGGTATACAACATATTATGTGAACAGTAAAAGTGTCTTGGTTTAAAATTACCTCTGTACTTGAAAAAATGTTTATAATACAGCAAAGTGAAACAATTGTATTTAGAAGACAGAGTGTAAAGTGTAACTAACCCATGTTATGTTTATACAAGTATCATGTGCAGATGAAAAGGTAAGATGAAAGTCTGACATTTTCAGTAGTAGCTGTTTCTGGGTGGAAAAATTATAGATGATTCTTATTTTCTTAAAAATCATCTATATTTTAAAAATTTGCTTAATAAATATCTTTATTGGAAAAACAGTGAAAAAATTAAAAAGGTACCTGCCCTTTGTCCCAGATATTATAGGAATTCATTATGCAGAAATAATTAGAGATTTGAGAATGGATGGTGGTACGAAGGTGTTCAACACAGCATTACAAATAAAGATGAAAACTGGAAATAAACTGAGTGTCCAAAACCAGATAATATTTAAGTAAATGATGGTTGGATACAATGGAAAACTACGTGATGATAAAATTTGCGTTACAAAAAAATATTTGTTGAAATGGGGAAAAATAACACTCACAAGAATACGTGAAGGCAAAGCAGGTTATGAAACCATACACAAAATGACATAACCCTGTTTGAAAGAAGCAGAAAATATTAGGAAATTCTACACTAAAATATGAATGTGATTATTTCTGGGTGGCTGAGTTGCAGGTAAACTCTTTTGTTTGACATTCTTATATGTTTCTAAGTGTTTTGTATTCCACTTATATTTTTTTTTGTGTTAAATTCAGGGAACCATTAAAACATCATAAATAACATTAGAATTCACATGACAAAACTAGGAAAATGTTACAATGTGGGATTTTTCAAAGCATTTTAATATGCTTAATCTATAAAGAGCTCTTATGAGTCAAGAGAGAAAAATATGAACATCTCGATGAAAAGATTTGCATGGGAAATATAAAGACAATTAAAAAAGAAATATAACCATTTAGTTAGCATATGAAAAAAGTTGAATAGCACTAGTAATAAAGGGAATGCAACTCAAATAGAGATGGAGATGTTTGCTCTTCCAATTGGAATTAATTCCTCAAACACTGCTAATACCTATGCTACTATCAGGTGGGAAAAGACCCCTCCCCTCTCAGACATTAATGCTGGCAGTGTAAATTGTTCAGCTTTACTGGAGAGCAGTTTGGCAGATATATCAAGAACCTTGAAAATGTTCATTCTTTGTGACCCAGGAGGTCAATTTCTAGGAATATATCCTGAGGAAGAACCACGGCTGTGCAAAAAATTTATGGGCAAGAATAATCTTTGCAGCGTTACTTAGAATAATGAAAATTCAAAAACCACTAAAATAGTTAACGATGAAGGTTTGGCTTGGTTGCCAATCACAGTACAGACCCACAATCCCATACGTATGTACAGTTCTAAAATCCACAAAGCCCTTAGAGCTACAGAATTTTGTAAATTTGCTGCAAGTTCATTGGTGGTAAAAATCGAACTTGAACTGAAAAGAGCCTGCTTAATAGCTATTATTTCTCTCACTTAGTGTGGCTATTCAAATGTTTTCTTGCCCAAATATTGTATTTGTTCTAGGCTGCTGTCAAGGTCCTATTGCAGGAGCTTTGGAATACACCATTTTCCCCAGTCTTACCTTTCTCAAATTCAAATAATTCTAGTTTCTGAAACATCTGGCCCCCAAGGCTTCAGATAATATTCATATGATGTAATCCTATGACATCACTTAAATTCATATTCAAAGAGAGCTCTGTTACATATTTTGGTTTACCACACTATTTTCTTATTGTTAAAACCAAAAAATAGTAGTAGCATACAAAACTATGCATATTACAATATGTGTTATTTTTTTGAAAGCGTCATGCATCTATAGATTCTTTTAACAGGTCAGAGAGACTGAAAGAAGTATATCAAAATTTTAACAGTGGTTATCTTTAGATGGTTAAATTATTAGTTATTTTAATTTTGTGCTATACATTCTTTATATTCTCTGAATTCTCTATAGTGAATCTATATTATCTCTTACAAATAAATGGATTTTAAAAACCTAAACTAAATCTGGATAATTTTCCATTACCTAGAAAGTGAAATATAAACTCCTTAGAATAAAATGTTAAAGATACATAGTCAGGATTTATACTTAGTTTTTCTAAATCTCACTCCTGCATTCTTTCCCCTCTAATGTACTGCATCTAAACCGGTCCAGCAGAATTTTAATAAATGCTATGTGTAAACAGGTTTCTGTGGATAAATGCATATTGAAAAGTACAACAAGATACAGGACTTTGCTGCAGGACTTCTCAGGACCTTTTGTATTCTAAGATGCAATACATATTTCCAAAAGAGAGGTGGAATATGCTGATTTCCTCCAATATATTTGGCTATACTTTTTTTCTATTTAATTTTATTTGTATTTAGTTTATGTTATCTTGTGGAAAACGTTCTAGAACACCTTGAGAATGTGCTTCCCATAAAGCACTTTGGAAATGATAATCTAATGAAAAACTTCATCCTTCAACTGAGGAAACATACGTAAGAACCATCCCTAGAGTAGCAACCATTTCCTGTGGAAATGCTGACTCCAGTTATTTGCTGCTCCCTTTTAACAGGCATCTTCATAAACATGTAAAAGGCCATGTGGCTGCGATAGAGATTTTTGTTCCTTTAAGGCAGACTTTTTGACCTGATGTGATTCGGTAGAAAACGATGGCCTGTTGCTTAAGTACTGATGGAAAGATTGTGGAAGTAGGAAATCAAAGCTCCCAGATATAGTTCTCTGAATCTTTTTTCAGGTAATCAGTCACCTCAGAACTCCCCACCCCCCTGAAGGGCATTGGGAGACACCCAGGACAGGGGGAGTTTAGTGAAATGAACCCTAGTCAGGGACACAGCAGCAAGGCTGGAAGAGGACTTTTTTATGTGAACATTCAGTGTAACGTCTGTCAGCTTGCTTCTTCTTTCTGTGTCTCATCACGTCATATATACGACAAAGGAGTTGTTTAGGGCAGAAGAGCAACCTTGTTACATTTTACTTGCAAACTGTCATCAATTGGTAGAGGCTTCCTTGGGTCTTGAGTCTGCACCCCTCTTAGTGAGAGGGCTTGCTGGGGTTGTTTACTAATGTCTGCCCCGGGCACAGCTAGGAAGGGTGGCATCACTCCTGCCCTTCCTTTACCATCTCAGAGTTTAAGAACATCTAAGTGTTCTCGAAGACCTAGGGTGCTTTAGAATGGACACATAGGAGCCAGCTCCTAAATCTAGCTCTTGTTTCATAAACTCTGGTGATCTTTTGCCTCATTTCCTCTCTCTCTCTCTCTCTCTCTCTCTCTCTCTCTCTCTCTCTCTCTCTCTCTCTCTCTCTCTCCTTTCCTCCATGGAGATTCCAAACGGTTGGCTTGTGGTCTCTGTAATAGCAAAGTAATGGTTTTCTATGGCAATCTTCTTATACTCCCTTTCTTTCACCCTCTTGCCAGAGACGAATCTGTTTTTATTAAAAGAGAAAAAAGGAAAAAAAAATACATATGTAAAAATCATACATCCTCACCATGTGCAAAAATCAAGTGTTTGGCAGTAAGAACATCTTCCCAAGGCCAAATGGCATTTTTCTTTTCTTGCAAAACGAGCAAGAAAAAAAAAAAGTCCTAGTTTCCCAGCCACTGGCACTGAATTATTGGCCCTTGTCAGTTGCTGCCACTAAGAGCCTTCTCATCCTGGAAACCTGTGACGCAGAAAGAACACGTCCTGGAGAACTCTGGTTGTAACTGCCTCTCCCACTTTGTGTAGGGACCAAAACATGCAAAACCTTGGTTGGCAAAACCTCGTCACGAGGATTAGAGGGAGGGTGGTGTGGAGGGCAGCTGTCTGTAACAGCTCCATCACTTACCAGCTGTGTGATCTGGGGCAGAATTCTAACTCCTCTGTGCCTGAGACTGCTCAAAACAAATAAAATGGTACTGTGGTGCCCATGCTCCTAGATTCACTTGGTCACTGTGTGCGAGGATACTCCAGAGAACAAAACAGGCAGAAGTCTCTGCCCTTGGGGAGCTGATATTTTAATAGGGAGGGGCAGGTTGGGAAGGGGTGGTAAGGATGACAGACAATGAACTAGTTAATATACATGTCAATATCAGACGGTGTTGAATACCCAAAGGGAACTCGATTTGGGAAGGGAAATATGAACTGCCATTTCAGGTAAGATGTCCAGAGAAGGAATCACTAAGATGCCATCTAGGCAGACGAGGGGTTGGTGAGGTCGTGCGCCACGTGTCTACCTGAGGGATTAGGACTCCAGACAGAGGGAACAGCAATGACGAAGTCCTCAGGTAGAAATATGCCCAGTGCATTGGGAACAGCAAGGAAGCCCGTGTTTCTGGGACAGAGTGAGTGAGGCAACGACGAGGTGGAACTGAGAACAGATGTGTATGAGACGGTGGGGCAGGGCAAGGGGGACAAGTCAGGTAGGGCTTTTGAGGACTTGGTCTTTTCCTCTGAATGAGTTAGAAGGCTACGGGAGCGTATTACACCAAAGAGTGACATGATCCCATTTATATTTTAACAAGGATACTTGTGCTGAGAAAAGGGAGGAAGGCATGGGAGGCAAGGATGGAGGCAGGGAGACAGACCCTTTTGGAGGTTGTTGCTCTGGTCCAGAGAGTGAGCCAGGGAGATCTGACGGCGCCTGGACCGGAGGGAGTGGAGGAGATGGTGGGAAGTGGGAAGGGATCTGGGCACATTTTGAAAGCCCCTGAGCAGGTTGTGAGAAAAGCCCCACCCGGTGCCCAGAATACAATAGATGCTCAGTTAAGATCAGGTCACTATTCCTGACCTTTGTATTCCTAGTGGTGCTTGCCCTTAAGGGGGAGGACTCAGGAGGGACCAGAAGGCTCACCAGGGCGCATCGTCACTCACTTGAGCGTTTCGCCAGATGTCGCTCCCTTGCCAAGCTTGGTGGGAGTAGAAAGGAGATGACAGCATGACTTATTATACACGTGTCAGTGCTTCAGAAAGCAGGACAGCGGACTCTCCTTGACCAGAAGGGAGCCATACAGAGAGGTAAAGGAGTGAACAGCCACTTAGGGAATTTTGTTTCCCAAAGTGAGACAAATAATCAAAGCTTGCGAAGGATCAGCTTGGAGAACTATCATCAGTGGAGACAATTCTGGAGCGTATGTTAGCGTTGCTTTAGGGAAAGCACATTTGAGGTGGAACTGAGCGGTGAAACTGGGTTCTTGAGCAAAAGTTTGTAGAGGGTGAACTCCTGAATGTGTCCCAATGAAAGTGGTAGGCTGTACCGAAGCTGTGGGGATACGTGGCCAGCAGCGCCTCGCACCGCCCTGACATGCTGTCGCCCCAGGGCTCCCTACGTGCTCAGCAATGGTATCCCCCACAATTGAACTTGGCTGAGGAGCCGTGGGGCAGAGGACAGGAGGAGGCTCTGGCCCAGGTCCACAAGGAGCCGGGGGACCTCGAGATGTGTGATCAAGTCCCTGTGATGACGGTGTCTGAGCCATGACCCAGAGAACGAGACAGAAGGGTCAGGTGAGTGGGGGAGGCCGAACTGGAGCACCCGCGTTCCTGAGCTGGTGAGCAGAAAACTGTCTCAAACATTTTACTAGGTAGTTATTCTAATGTTTTGGGAAAAGACTAGTTTCCCTTTTATGATCGTGACATACAATCTTCTTTTAACATGCATTGGTGGAAGTTAAAAATAAGTTGACTTAATGGCAAGGAATCTGTCAATAACAGGCTAGGTAGTAAAAGGCTGGAGCCAGCCCAGGGGTCCCCGAAGGACAGCTGAAGTTTGGGAGCTGTGGATTCAGAGCTGCTTTGTCTTCTGGGTAGTAACAACGGGGAGTGGCTTGGGCTGGACTCAGGAGGGACTCTCAGGGTGGGCAAGGCCCTGGATGGGGTCTGTTGTCCCAGCTGAAAACTCCCTGGACATGGGGAGTCCTACATGTGAAGGACCTTTTTCTGCTTTCCAGATGTTTCCATCTCTCATATGAGTAGGAATGAAGGGAGCAAGATGAAGGAGAGAAAGTCCCGGGACCTCTTTTATTTACACAAGGACCCAAGGGCCACCCTTTAGCCTCTCTGCTTCTGACTTGCTCTCAAGGCTTCCTTTCTCTCTGGCCTGGGAAGAGGGGGCCTGACAGCAAGTGCTTTGCTCACCTCCCACCCCCACCCAGCCTGGCCACTGGTCTCCACAGGATGTCTTCCTGTCCATATAATTTGTAAAACACAGACCTTTAGAAAGCAGAGTTAACTAGTAGCTCAGTTCCCCTCCATGCGCAGGGGCAGGGCCGAACTGCAGGAGCAAGCCTGCCCCACCTCTGCTCTCCTGACTCCGTCTTCCTTTCTGCCACTTGATTCTGTCCTTCAGAGCTGACCAGACCTCGAGCCTAGTATCCGTGTGGGGGTCTTGGGTACTCAGCCGATGGGCCCCTGTGAGGGCCACTCCGGAGCCCCGGGAATGCCCTCCTTAGGCCTCGTGGAGTCCTGTGCACCCTTAGCAGGGTGGGAGGCAGTGATGAATTATGGATACACTTTCTGACACGGTAGGCGTTGGTATGCGACGAGCTCCCAATGGAGCCTGGTGGTCTAGGTTGGAGCCCTGCTCCACCAAAGACCAGCTCGGTGAGCATGAGGAACTACTCCCCTTATGGGTGGTTCAGTGTCCTCATCTACAAAGGGGTCTTGCCAGCACCTCCGTCACAGGGCTGTCATGAGGATCAGAAGATATCTACATGTACAGGGTCTCTGCCTGGCACACGGTCAGATCTCGATAAATGAGAGCTCTTATTATTGTCACTGTTGTCGTTACTAGGATTAATTCCTATAACAAGCCTTCACTATTGAACAGGAGCATGTGATGTCTGTTTCTTGTCTGATGACCTCCAGGGGGTCGTACATCACCCTCCCCATGCTACGGTGTGGGCCCCAGCAGCACACCCAACACTCAGGATGGGGGGCTCCTGTGTCGTTTCTGTCTTGGCAACTATCCTCAGAGGACGGAGCTTTGGAGTGCCCGCTCTGCTGGCACTCCCGGGATGAGGTCTCCGGGACGCCCCACGTCTCAGCTGTCTTCAATCAAGTTCCCCAGGGACAGCAAGTCCAAACTCTGAGATTTCCTGTGTACACAGGCGTGCGTGGGGGACCCCCATTTCCACTTTCTCCAAAGCCCTGTGAAGTAGGGACTGATGTCCTTTTTATGACTAAGGACACAGAGACCCAAGAGTGTCAATGGCTTGTCGTGGCTGACCTGGCCTCTGGTGTCAAGCCCAGGTCTCCAAGCTCTACTCCCTGCCTCCTGGAGCAGACTTCCCAGCTGGTGCCTAAGTGTTATAATGGAGTTTCAGAGCCCGGTGGAGGGATGTACAAGGGGGAGAAAGGGATCTATCTAACTTTTCCTCCATCCCAGTTCCTGGAGGGTCCTGCCTTACTGAGACCTGGGAGACAGCCCAAAGCTGAGACCAGAGAAGAATTATCAACAAGACTCAAGCTGCTGAATACACAGGGTGGGTGGGGGTGGCTCAATAGATGTCACCATGTGCTATCCTTTGTTGGCTTCTCCAAATCCTAATAGAGTCCCCTCCTTCTCAAGATGCATCTGACAGCCCAAGCCTTGAGCTTCCTGACCCCTATATTCTCATTTCCAAATGTGCACAGCATGGGGCCAGGAGAGAGCTTCACCTTAGATTTTGGGACATTTTTGCTAGCACATTGCCTCACAGGGGCAGGGACTACATAGGGAGGGAGAAAGAGAGGAAACATGAACTTCAGGATCAGACTGACCACATAGGAGCCTTGACTGTGCCATTTTGAAAATGTGTGATCTTTCTCCATAATTTTGAGCCTCAGTTTCCTCATCTCTAAAATGGGCATAACAATGCTTTCCTCATGATGCTGTAGTGAGGAATGGAGAGGATCAGGCATGAAAATCCCTGGAGTAGTTAGTGCTCAATACAATCACAATCCGCCGTTTCTGACACCCCCGCCCCCAAACACACATACCCCAAACTAGGGTGCCAGGCTGGGCAGAGCTAGGTCTGAGTCAATGCTGCTTAATGGATAGATCATTTCTTTTCAAGAACATGCTGTCTGTCTCTTGCCTGGGGGCACCTATGCATGTCTCCCAACAGCTGTGTGACCTCAGGGGTGTCCCTTTATCTCTCTGGAACTTAATGTTCTTCCAAGCAGGGGCGGGTGCTCTCTAAGCTTTCTAAGTTTGGACATACCATGGTACCAGGATGCAGAGGATGGCCAGGGCAGCCGACCTGGCTGGGGGCAGAGGCTCTGACCCTTTCTCAAGGCCTCCTTGGCCCAGGTGACCCGCCAGGTGGTTAATTAGTACTTTGGCAACTAGGTAACCAAGGTCAACAGGTCAGAAGTTAATCATTTCCTCCAAACACAAGCAAACACCCCATTTCCACAGGCATGGGGATAATAAAATCACACAGCCAGGCCAAGGCTCAAGGCCATGTTTTCTGATCTGGATGGACTCCAATTAGTCAGGTGACCTCGGGCAATTGCCTTTTCCACCCTCGCCTCAGTTGGCTCTTCTGTAGACTGAGTTTGGGACACAGAGGTAGGACTGTAACTACTGTTCCCTGATGGATTCAAGGCTTGAAAAGGGATCTGGGACCAGGCATGTCCCAATTCTTCCTCTTCTGACAGTCTTGCCACTCACTTTCCCTAGAACCCATGTCCCCTGGGCTTTCCAGCTCTATGCTTTGCAGGAGCTGTATGTTCTGCCCAGCCTGGCCTGCCCTTTAGTTCTTGAAATCTGATGGATCCCATTCTCTCACCTGGCACATCCCTCCCCTTGGAAAGGGAAGACTTCAGTGCCCCCTCTTGCCCCCCTGGCCCCTCTGCCCTCTGCCTGTGGGTGATAGGAAGGTCCACCCTGTGCCAGACGCAGGTGATCAGAGGAGCTGGAGAGCTCTCGACTTCCACACAAACTGTACGTTTCCTTAGGGCGGGACCCACATCTCCAGTGTGGGCTGAGAGGGGTGCAGCGACAGCTTGTCAGGACGCACGCTGCAGGGGCACCACACGAAGCTGGGTATCTGGAAAAGACATCTGTCTGGTGGGTTTGTGCACACGTGGGAACTTAAGTCCAGAAATAACTGAACACACCGTTTCTAGGAGAATGCAATTTAATATCAGACTCTTCCCGTGAAGATATACCCATATCCAAATAACAAACAAAGCACGTCTAATAGAGAAGGAGGGTCTAGCCTGGCCCTGCTGTGAACGCCTGGGTGAGCCGCTCACCTGTTTAGATTTTGCTGCCCTCACTTTTCCCAGGGGTGGAATGAAAGGATGCCAGTCCCAAGACCACGTCCCACTCTCATCTTCTAGTACTGTGGGTCTCGTCGACCTCTCAGTAGCCACTATGCCTGTTGGGGACAGACTCTGCTTCTATAGAACATGCATCTGTGCGCGGCTTACTCCCCATCTGACCCCGACTGTCCACTTCGGCTTCCTGAGGCTTGCCAGGTGGAAAGCCCAAACGTCCCTGTATACCCGCCCGACTCACGCCATGAGCCCAGAGGCTCCAGCTTCCAGACAATGAATCAAACGCTCAGTCCCACCAGCAGCTCTCCTTGTTATCCTTTCCCCAGGGCGAGCAGCAGAGGAAACAAAAGAACAAGTTAGATGTTATAAAGAAAGAGAAAAAAGCTGATGGGGAAGTGCCTGCTAAATGTTTGCTTTCTCTCTCTTCATTTTGGAGTAGGGATGAGGAGAGGTGGGTAATGGGCTGGCGATAAAGTGCCATTGCAGCTGCCTAGGGCCTGGCCTGGTGTCTGTCCTATGCTCTGCCTCTTTAAGAGAACCCTGGGCCAAGATTTATTGGCTGCTGGGGCCCTGCTGCGTGTGTGGCTTCGGTGTTTACAGGCCTGGGGAAGGCTGAGGTTTCTTTTCCCAGGCTGCAGAGCAGTGGTGAGCTGGAGTTTGGGCAAAGAATGGCTGCCATTCATGGTGGAGTTTGTAGCAGGACTTGGTGTGCAGCCCAGGGGAGCAGGCGGCCTTGTACTTCTAACGGAAAGGGATGGAAATCCCACCCTGTTGGTTCAGACTGGGAGGGGTGGGGGTGAGACTTGTTCCCTCAGAGTGTCTGGGCACCCTTGCCAGGGCCTGGAGGGCAGGCAAGAGCCATTTGACTGTATGTCCACCCTTGGTGTGGAGACACTGGAGACAGCCCCAAGCAGAGCAGGCAGAATGTGCCCCCAGAAGCTGAGAGCACAGTGGGACCCCCGAAACAAAGCAGGCCATAGATTAAATAATACAGATGAGGGAGGGTGGGTAGAGGGGTTGCCCCCTGTATGCCAGAAGTGCTCAGTGGCAGACAGTGTGGGTACTTCAGCAATCTGAGTCTTCATTTGCTCATCTGGTAAATGGGAAGAATGACATTGGGTTCCTAAGGATTTGTAGGGATGAAATAATGTAATGTGAGCAAAAGGCATACTGGTACTCATTAGTGGCTTTTATTTTTACCACCATATCTATTGCTCATTGTTTCTGAAGGCAAACAAACACAGCTTCTCTAGCCCTGTGGTAGTCTGAACACTGGCAAGGCCTGGTTTCAAATCTCAGCCTTGGTCGTGCTGACAATGGGCCGTGGGGCCTAGCACTCAGGGTGGGGCACCACGAGTGGGCTCTGCCCTACCCACCACATCTCCATTATGACCAGAGCCCAGCTCGTCTCGCAGGAACAAGAGCAGATGTTCACTGATCACGTACTACAAATCAGGAGGTGAGCCAAACCTGTTCCCTGCTTCATTACTGTGTGTGACTGTGAACCTCTGGTTGTGGAAATGCTCAAAGGTATAAAGTCAGTCCGCTGGATCTGTGGCTTTTGCATCTCTGAATTCAACCAACCTCAGATTGATAATATTTAAAAAAAAATCCCAGAGAACGCAAAAAAACACAACTTGAATTGCCACGCACTTAGCACTGCGCTGAATCCACTAGAATGAGGCAGTGTGTAGACACGCCCTGCTGTAGCCTATATGCAAATACTACACCTTTTTATATAAGGGACTTGAGCAGCCATGGATCTTGGTATCTGCGGGGGTCCTGGAACCAATCTCCTGCAGATATCAAGAGAAAACTCTACCGAAACAGGTGGGATGGTATTGAGTCCCCTTGGAGCCACCACCCAGCTCCAATAATGATTGACGTTTGTCATTCTTTTTTTCCACTCATCCCTCTGACTTTCCTCTTCTCTGCCTCTTCCTCCTCTTCCATTTCTGTCTTTACCTCCTCGCTCCCACTCTGTGGGAACATCTAAAGCAAACTCCAGACTTTGTGCCATTCACCTGTCAATACCTCAGGACAGATGGCTGCTGGATACCAAAGTTTTAAAAAAGAAGCAGAAACTCTCATACCTATAAATCAGTCATTTTAACATCATCCAACATCTAATCTGTACATCATCGCACTTAATCCTCAAAATGACCTTTTGGAATTAAAATATGGTTGTTCCAATCTTTCAGTTGAAAGTGGGGAGGATGAGACCTTAAGTGACTTGTGCACAGTCACTCAGCTTCGCCCCATCTCCTGGGTCCAGTCGGCGGGTAGGTACTACAACAGGATTGAAACTCAGACAATCAAATCCCAGGGCCGGAGTCCTTACTTCCCCTCTCACCCTTGAGCCACAGAGCCCGTGGCCACTCAGCTGGAACCTCACTGCAGGCCAGCCCCTCCCCAAGCCCATTTTCCTTATGGCATTGCATTGAACTCAGCTTTCTCCTGCCTAAAATGGTAGCCACGCAACACCTTCTTCCAAAGCTTGTTCATTTCTTTAAGTGTTTGATGAATGTTCTACGGCTATGTTGTCTTAGCGCTGTTGGGGGAGCTTGCGATCCAGCAACGAGCCAAGGAGAGACTTTGCTGTCGTGGGGTGGGGTTGACAAGCTATAACCTTGCTATTCACAGTGTGGTCCCCTGGGGACTGGGTAGAAATATGGCCACTCCGCATCCTGCCTCCCTGCACCCCCACCCCCTGGCTCCTGCTGCACTGGAATCTGTATTTTAACAAAATCCATGAGATTCATTCCTATGCACATTGCAGTTTGAGAAGCACTGATTTGGGCTATAGTTCTTACCCCGGGCTACACATTAGAATCCTCTGGGGAGCTTTACAAATACCAGGCCTGGGACCGATCCAGGACCATTAAATCAGAACCACTGATGATGTTTACAAGTCTCTGTGCAGATAGGATTGAGAACTGTTGGCCCAGTTTGATTGTTTTAAGGATAAATGAACTAGGGCAAAATCTCTAGCCATGTACCCAGGACACAATAGGTGCTAAATTATTGCTCTATTTTTTCCCCCTTGTGGTCTCAACCTCGTTTCAGACAACCCCCACTCCTACACCTACGAAGCTCACGTTCTTGGGTGGCTTATCGTTTTCCATGTCCAAAAACATTCTTTGGCCTCATGAGCTTCCAACCAGAGTGTTGCCTTTTGCTAGGAACCCCCAGAATTGTGATCTTGGGGTCTGCTCACAGGAAGTCAGCCTGCAGGAAAGACACAAGCTTCTTCCCTTCATGACCTGATTTGCAGAGATGGGCTGAGAGTTGCAAACAAAAATAAATAAATAAATAAGCGAAAGCTCAACCACTTGTGCAAAGAGCTGTTCTTTCACCACTGCCGAAGCCCAGCCCAGATGTTAGCTCATCTTGCTCTCCCACCAGGTGATACGGTGCCGGGCAGGTGCCACCAGCCACTGCTTTCCAGGCAGAAGCTGCGGTTTGAGTCATTGGGCATGCAGGAGAGGGCATTGACCCTAGACCCTAGGGCAGAACTGTGGCCCAGGACCAACCTGGCCCCACTGGGTGGCTCGGGGAAAAGTTTTCCTGCTGGTGGTGGCATTGGCAGAATCCCAGGGTAGTGGGGTGGGCCTATGTGAGGTTACTGCGCTCCTCCCCTTCTGCAGGCTCCCTGGACGCTGTGAATGGGGCTGTTTACAGGCCTGTAAATGAGCCACAGCCCGTGGGAGAGGCTGCAGAGGGGTCAGAGGCTCTTCTTTGGAAGCTGGCAAGGGTTAGGTCTGCTGGAGAAGGAAAGGGAAGGGAGAGGAGGATGGAGGTAAGAGCTATGAGCTGTTTCCTGGGAAGTCAGCACTTAATGCTGATTCTCTATCTGACCATTATTTGAATAGGATGTACCACTCCCCACACTTTATAAATGGGGAAACTGAGGTCTGGAAGTGAGGAGGCACTTCCCAGGCCGTGCAGACCGTTCTGGAGGTAGTTCTCTCTGAGATACGGGTGAACAGGTTTAGAGAGTCAGGACCCAAACACTGCACTGGGACAAATCTCTCGACCCCAGACCTTGGCCATTCTAGGATGGGGAGAAATGA
The DNA here is from genome assembly GCF_964194185.1 of Rhinolophus hipposideros. NCBI lineage: Eukaryota > Metazoa > Chordata > Mammalia > Chiroptera > Rhinolophidae > Rhinolophus > Rhinolophus hipposideros. The sequence goes on along the minus strand of NC_138061.1, from coordinate 55,283,641 downwards.
GGCCAGCAGGCAAAGTATGGGAAGGGGACTCAGGCAAAACTGAGCTCTGATGTTACCTTTGGTGCTTGTTGGGGACTTTGGGCAAGTCACTTCCCCTCCCGTGTCTCAGATTTTCTCACCTATCATGGGGTGGTATTGACCTCCCAGTGTAGCTTTGAGGAATCATTGAATAAGAAAAGGGGTTGTGAAGAGCTGCCAGAAGAGCTGCCTGAATGACACGTCCACTCTACAAAGGGTGTTAAGTAACATGAGCATCTGCCATCACTCCCCACTTTGGAGCCCACAGTAGACGCCATAACTGATCACAGCACTTCCTCCCCCTGAGTATGGACCTGTCTCAGAGCGCCGCTCAGGACAGAGTGCTCCAGGAAGCCACTTTCAGTCTAGCAGAGCTTGCATTTGAGAAGAAATCCATCTTCTAGTCTTACCTTGTCTGCTGAGAAGCTGCTGCTCCGGAGCCAGGCATCTCTAGGAAAAGTGAGAGCTTCAGTGAAAAATGAAGCAGGAAATCAGGACGGGGGGTGAGAGAAGAGGCCGAGCCAGGGTAAAGGGCTCTAAGTACTGAGTGGACAGTGGGCAGTGTCTGCAGCACTTAAGAGCCCCTGGCAGTGGGCAGGGTGTGTAGAGTAGCAATTAAGAGGCCCTGGCACCAGCAGAGGGGCCCCTCTTGGCTGAGCCACTGCCCTGAGCCAGGGACATGCCTCTGCATTTCATTCCATGAGCACAAAGTTTCTGTGGGGTCCTTTCCCTTATTATTTCCACGTTACGTATAAGGAAACTGAGGCTAGGAGAAGGTATAGTCAAGAGTATATAGAGCTGGCTTTGGCATTCAAGAGTGCCAGATCCTAAAGCCCACACTCTCCATGTGGGCTTTAGCTTTGGGCTTTTCTGAAAGCACAGCCTTTTGCTTTGGGCTTCTCCCTCTCCTGAGCAGGGCTGGGACTGAGCAGCATTCGGGAGCAGGAAGGCTGGGTCCCTGCCACCATATTCAGCGTGTGATGCCGTCCTGGGAGTTTCACTGGCATTTATTTTTCTGCTTTTCCAATCCCTGAGGCATTTGAGTTTGTAACCCTGGAAGAGGGGACAGAACAGCGGGTGGGAGTCCCTCTCAGCCATTGTCTTACTGATGTAACCTCAGGCCACTCTCTGCCCCTTTCTAGGCCTCAGTTTATCCACCTGGAATTGAGAGCCTTGTGACTCCAGGTGGGATCTGCAGTCTCAGCCTTGGCATACCCAGGGAGCTTGTTGGAAGGTTTGAATCTCAGGTCCCTGCATCAGACTCTGCACTTTCCCAGGGCTATTACGAGCTCACAGCAGGTTGTAGAGCCATCCAGCCCCTGAGCTGGAGTCTCTTGCACACTCATCAGCTTGGGCAGCCTGTGATTCACCAAGTCAGCACTTGAGGCCTGGCCAAACCTTGAAGCCCAGCCTGGTTGTTCTGACTAAGAAGGGTGAGCCGGGCACGCCAGGCAAGTCCCCTGTGGAGGCAGAATTGCGAGCGTCCTGTAAGAAGGCAGTGTGCAAGCCTGGGATGGCCGGGGAACCCGACCAGCTTACACAGAGCTCCTAGGCTGGTGCGGGAGGGCAGGAACACCAACACACAGAAGCGACTCAGGACTGCAACCTGGGCGTGGGATGGGAGGGGGAGGGAGGCAGCAGGAGGATGGAGCAGGATGTGGTTAGGGTAGGCCTGGGCCAGGGAGGCTGAGAAGAGAAGATCACCATTTGCGGACTCCAGACCTGGAGGGAAAGATTCTCTCCCTGCTCTGCAGGTGACCCCAAGGCCCAAGAGGCAATATCTCAAGGCTCCATCACAGAGCCGTGGGGGCCACAATTCAATTTAAATGCTCATCCATTTTCTCCACAAGCACAAGCATTTTCCATCCCTTTTATGGATTTCTGAGGATTGATAAAATGCAGCTGTTTTTGCTCTTGAGCCAATGAAATAATGAAAGGTAGCCTGAGTCCCCTCCAGGGAAATCAGCGCTTATTTATTTATTTTGACTCCAAGACTTCTATCTACGTCTCCTAATGAGCTTGAGCTTCTAAATCTGCCCCTCTATCACCCTGGCCCTCGACTCAAATCACTTATTGGTGACTTCTTTGTAGACACTCAAAAGCCTTCTGGTGATGTGACCTTAGTAAGTTTTCATGCATCACTTTCCTCTTCTGAAACAAACAAACAAACAAACAAACAAACAAACAAACAAACAAACCTAAAACCCCACAGATTTCCTACCCCTATGCAATGCAGGACCCTTGCTACGATTAAATGAGATATGGCTGTCCATGGCCTGGCAGAACGCCTGGCACACAGTAGGCACACAACAATGCCATTCGCCTGCCTGTTGGCCTGTCTTTCAGATCTCCTGGGGGTTAAGGAATTTATATAAAGCAAGCTGCCAGCTGCTGTTCCTGCTGGGCTTCGGACGTGGTCACTTCCTTCACCATGAAAACAGCCCCAGCCTTCCCAGGCACGAGATTGTTCAGGCCTATACTTTCGTTTGGGCCTCACAGTAACCTGGGACAGGTAGGGCCCAGACAGTCCTTGGGTCTCTGTGACTGTTCTCATCAACTGCTTAGGCCAATGAGCTAGTTTTGACTTCCTAGCATGATAACTGCCTGAAGTGGGTTAAATCATATCCCCACAAAAGATATGCCCAAGTCCTAAGCCCTAGTACCTGTAAATGTGAAATAGTCCCTCATTTGGGAATAGGACCTTTGCAGACGTAATTAAGGATCTTAAGATGAAATCATCCGTGAGTTTGGGTGGTCCTCAATCCCATGACTGGTGTCCTTAAAAGGCAACAGAGCTCGGAGACACAGAGAGAACGCCCTGTGAAGACAGAGGCTGAGCTTGGAGCGATGTGTCTGCACACCAAGGAATGCGGAGGATTGCCGGCGGGAAGAGGCAGGAAGAGGCAGGAAGGATTCTCCCTGAAACCTCTGGAAGGAGCATGGCTCTGCCGTCATCTTGATTTCAGATTCTGGCAGAGAATAAATTTTTGTCCTAGGCCACCCAGACTGGTAATTTATGATAAGAGCCCTAGAAAACTAATACACCATGTAAATAATAAGAAATGTAAAATAGAGACTCTCCATGTGTTTGAGATATTTTCAGAGCGCTGGGGTGAGAAGGCCCCCTGATAGAGCAGGAGGGCACTGAGGGGCATACCACTGTGCAACGGGGGCCCCGGGGGAAGAGAGGCCAGAGGCGTGGGTGGTCAGCAGTGCGGCCGGGGAGGCAGCCCGCACTTGGGCTTTGGAGCACGCAAAGCACTGGTGTAGATTCAGGTGCCTTGACCCATGTTAGGAGTTTGCAGTTGGGCGTTAGGGTGCTGTGTGTGGCTGGTAGTGCATTAAGGAGCCAGAAGAGACAGTGGTCTCAGGGAATTGTGGGAAATCAAGTCACCTAGCTGCCTTGGGAGCTAACGACTTGTCCAGGGGCAGGTACTGTGGAGATTACTGTGTTCCCATCAGTGGGCCCAGTGTGGTGGGAAACCAGAGTTAAATTACGCACTATCCCTTCTAGTCTAAGGGAGGGAGGAGTCAGAGAGATGGCGATCTCAGCCTGAAGGGTGATGGTCACAGAGGCATGCAGACAAAATGCAAGGAGTCTTCCCCCTGGGCTGGAGTGTTCAGGGAGACTTCCCGGCATATATTGCGGGTTTGGTCCATGAAGTCCCAAAACGGGAGCCCTGGGATCTTTGAGCACGGGAACCATGAGATTCTCCAGGGAGTGTGAAATGTAGGCGTGCGGTGGGGGACCAGGGCAGGTGCGTGTATGGAAGGAGAAGTGGGAAGACGTAGGCTCAGCTCGAGGATATATTCCAAAATGCTTTGTGACCAGATGTGGGGAGGACAGAAGACAAGGTGGGCCTTGACTCGGCTGCGGAGGCCGGAAAACCCGTGTTTCACTTGAGGGCACAGTTTCTTTGTGGTGGGGCTGAAGACAAGGCTGGGCCGCAAGGACCCTCCCCTGGCCAGACGGTGGACAAACAGCTACACAGACACATACACACAGAGGCACACAGACACACACAGACGGAACATGCAGGGATGGCCACACAGCTATCCACAAAGACAAACACACCGAGGATTGCGTGTGTGTGCACACACACACACACACACTCTCTCACAACATATTCACGTGCACACACACACTCACACAGCATATTCACGTGTGCGCGCACAGTCTCACACAGCATATTCACGTGTGCGTGCACACTCACACAACATATTCACATGTGCACGCACACAGTCTCACACAACATATTCATGTGTGCGTACACACTGTCACACAACATATTCACGTGTGTGTACACACTCTCACACAACATATTCATGTGTGCACGCACACAGTCTTACACAACATATTCACGTGTGCACACACACATTTTCACACAACATATTCACATGCACACACACACTCTCACAACATATTCACGTGCACACACACACTCACACAGCATATTCACGTGTGCGTGCACACTCACACAACATATTCACATGTGCACGCACACACTCTCACACAACATATTCACATGTGCACGCACACTCTCACACAACATATTCACGTGTGCATACACACTCTCACACAACATATTCACGTGTGCACGCACACAGTCTCACAACATATTCACGTGTGCACGCACACACACTCACACAACATATTCACGTGTGCACGCACACATTTTCACACAACATATTCACATGTGTGTACACACTCTCACACAACATATTCACCTGTGCGTGCACAAATATGCACACACGGGGAGGCTGTTTTCCTGGCTCTCTTTCCCACCCCACCTGTCTCTTAGTTACTCTTTCTCCTTCCCCCAACATTTCCACGGTCCACTCCCTACTAACAGGGAGGGTGGGTGAGGCCCGGCAGGCACCAGAGGCAGTGAGGGAGAGACCAGAGCAGGAGTCCAGGGTCCCAGAGAGAATCATACCTCTGGAAAGGCCAAAGTCAGTGATGAACGGTTGCATAGGTGGGCACTGGGTGACACACAGATGCCCAGAGAGACTGGCTGGCCGACACAGAGAAACTTACAGACACGCAGACTCTAATCACACCGTGACATAGACAGAGATACTTAGGTACACACAGACACTGACACACACACACACACAGACCCACACAGAAACACACATACAGGTACAACACACACAGACACACAGAAACACCCTGACAGAAAGAGATACACACAAAGACAGCCAATCAGAAACACACAGACACACACAGACACATTCCCCTGCACACAAAGACACACAGACGCACAGTCAACTCGACACAGGCAGAGCTATGAAGACAAAGAGGCTTTGAGCAAGGCCAGCCCTCCCCCAGAACCCAGACATCTCAGCTTTGCAGTCCCCCTAGGAACCCTCTGAAACGCCAGGAGAAATTCCTGGGATATTAGCTAAATTTCAGACACAAACATTCCGGTCTCCCTCTCCAGATGTAACGCTTGTGAAAGCCTGCAGCCCTCCCTCGGCTCGCCCCTCGCAGCTCCCACTCCCGGGCTCCTAGAAATACTGCCTGTCAGCTCAGTGAAGGGGGTGGTCCAAGAGAGGCGCAGAGACCACATCTGCACGCTGAGGGGATGCTTACAGATGCGGGGGTCAGGCAGATAGGGTGTTCCTTGTTGCAGGGTGGGGGTGCTGCCCAAAGCCAGGGCCGGGCAGTCCCTGGTGATGTGTGGAGAAGGCTCTAGACTGAAGTTAGAAACCCCGAGTTAGAGCCCAGCTCCACACCGGAAGGCCTCGCTCATCACAGGGGCCCTTGTAAAGTACAGGCCTTGCTCACCTCCACACAGACACACTGGCCACCTCTCAGCTATAGGAACATGTCACGTTCTTCCTAACAAAGGGCCTTTGCACACACTGGTCCTTCCAGCTGGGGCTCTTCCCTGACTGCTTTGACCTCAGCATAAATGTCACTTCCTCAGAGAGGTGTTCCCCCACCAACCTACGCCTCTTCTTATTTCCTCTTACAACACCTGGTTCTTCCCCTTCGTAACCTTTATCTCAGTTTGTAGTTGCTTCTTTATTCTTGAAGTTATTATTCTAATGTCTTTCTCCCCTGGGCTAGACCAGGAGCTCACTGAGAACAGACGTCATATCTGTTAGAGCCAGAGCTCAGTACATACCAAGTGCTCAGCAAATGTGGGTTCTTTCTCCTGGGCCTTACATACCATTTTAAAATCCTCATCCTCAGTTTCCAGATCTATAGAATGGGTTGAAACTGCATTTCCCTTGCAAGATTCTTGTGAGAAGAAAAAGAGATGATGAATGCTAAAGGGCTTTTGGCAAACATAACTTCTGTCTCATGTGCAGGCTGTATGATCGTCCTTCTTAAACTTCTGACAAGGATTGGCAGTAACCCAGATTTAGACACAGACAGGGCTCTGTAAACATGTGCCTAGAAGTGCTTGGTTGTCTAAGAAGTATGCTTTCAGAAGTGCTATGAAGTATCGTAACTCTTTGCTGATGCCTGAAATTCCACTGTTCTTATCACAAATCTGTGTCAACTCCAAACCCATTAGAGTAATCAGTCACTCACCATCAAAGGAAAGAGGTGGAGAGACAGAGCTTTCCCTGAGACACACACAGCCTGGAAATCTGGGTGTTTTCACATCCAAATTAGCCTCATGTCCTAGTACCTGGGACACCAGGGAAAAAGCCGGGCGACAGCTCTGTGGGATATCCCAGGACAAGCCAGATTTTATACTCTCCTCCTACAGATCCACCACGCCCATCTTCTCATGGTCATGAGGGAACTTTGGCTTCCTGCACAGAGTAGGACAGTACCTGCCAAGTAGCTTTGCCTCTTGAGAGGTGGTTGACCAAGTTATTTAACACCTTTGAAACTCAGTTTCCCCATAGCTCCCCCACTCCATGTTTTATTTCCTTGAAAATAAAACGGCTCAGCACATGTGCATGCCCCTGATGGTGTTCCTGACACACAGTAGTAACTCAGAAATTGGTGGCTGCGATTCTGCTGCTGCTGACGATGATAAAGTAAGAGGAGTTCCCCGGACGATGATGGAATGTGAGTTTGTTGCCCTCAGCCGAAGCTGCTGGGTCTGAGATATGGGCCTGCCTGCTTCCCACCAGGACAATACCTGCTTTGCAAGAGGCAGCTCGTTATGTCAGAAATATATGTTCTGTCGTAAAGAGTTGAATATTTTAGCTCCTAATTGCATTACCAGAGACAGACAGCTGTTTATCCTCATGACTCTCCCATCGCTGTCTTTGGCAGGACCCACTGGGCCATTCCAGGTGTTTCCTTTTCCTCTTCTGAAAATCTGGGATGGCCGCATATGGGCACCTCCATGCTGTTCAGTGTGGTCAGCGGTGAGTGGCACCAAGGGGAGCTTGGGCATGGCACCGTGGGGGGTCAAAGAGACCCTCATCTGCTCCTGTCTGCTCGCAGCCTCCCTCTCTGTTTATTAAGCACCATGCCAGCCGGCGGCTCACCTGATTCTTACAGCAGTCCTGCAAGGCAGGAACTGTTATTATCGATCTTATGCTACAGAGGAAGGAACTGATGTTAGGAGAGATTGTGAATTTAACTCATTCATTCAGCCATCCTTTATGATAGGAGCAACATTGCGGAAAGTCCTAGTGATACTGAAATGAATAAGACCCAGCCCCCACCCGCAGGGACCCCACAGCTTTGCCCAGATGGCAAGTGACAATGGCCACCCTTGGGGTATCACTTCCTCTCTAAGTAGTGCTCACGCGTGGTAGTGTTAGTTCTAAAATAGAAACCAATTGCGGTCCAGAATTCTTGGATGGGTTACCTTATGTATAAAGCCCCAGATTCTAAACTTTCTATTCACAATCTTGTCTGAATCAACCTTCCCCGACCATTATTCACCACATGGAGCCCTGGGGAAACTTGCGTTTTCCACTTACCCCAGACACATGCGACAGCCCCGCTCACTGGCCACCCAATGCCCACCCCTCCCGACTGCTTGCCGTCCCTGCTTCTGGAACCCTGATGTTGGGTGGTGGGCAGAGACTGTGGTATGAAGGCCCTTCAGAGCCCCAGTATAAACAGATCCCAGTAATGCTAATCATGGCAATCAGTGAAAACCAGTTGTAATAATCCTAATCCCCTTTGCCAGGTACTCCCCCAATCTTCCTGACGACTGGGGTGACCAGCCGGCAAAGTCAGGGGATTCTATGCTTTGAATGTTTGTGTCAGCCTCGCATTAATATGTCGAATCCTAACCCCCAAGGGGATGGTGTTTGGAGGTGAGGCCTCTGGAAGGTGATTAGGTCATGAGAATGGAGCCCTCATGAATGGGATTAGTGCCCTTATAAAAGAGACCACAGAGAGCTCTCTCCCCCTCTGTCTGCGAATGTGAGGATACAAAGAAGTCAGCCGTCTACAACCAGAAGAGGGCTCTCACCAGAACCCAACCACACTGGCACCCTGGTCTCAGACTTCCAGCCCCCAGAATCATGAGAAGTAAGTAAAATTCTGTAATCATAAGCCACCCAGTCTACTGTACTTCGTGATAGCAGCCCAAATGGACTAAGATGGGCTATTTGCTGGAGAGCTTCAGACAGAAGGTGGAAGAGAATCCCTTGAGTCTCACCTTCCTCTTCCCCCTGTCTTGAACGTGTTTGTGGGCAGACGAGATATTTGGAGCTGCAGCAGCCATCTTTTGATCATGTGATAATGGACAAAGGGCAAAAAGCGAGCATGCTGAGAAAGGCTGAGAAGTGTCTGGGTCTTTGCCGGCATTGCTGGTTCTCTGTTATCACCCCAGGACCATGCTGCTCTGGAGTTCTTTGGGAGAGACGACACGGCCCTCCCACGGACACAGCTCGTTGGGTCTCTTTTGCTTGCGTTGGCTGCATTCTAACAGACGCCTGAGCCAACCTCTTCCACCCCGCTGCCGGGAATGCCCTTTCCCCTGGTTTTGCATTGAAAACCCCTTTCTCATTTTTAAAGACCCAACTCAAGAGTCCCTTTCTGAGAAGTTTTCTTTGATTCCCCCCTCAGCCCACTCTGACCAAGGGTTGAACGTCCTCTCCTCTGAGCACTCACAGCACTTTTTTCATACCCTTTTGTGAGCCCAAACACATCAATCTGTCATTATCCATTGTTTCCCCCCTTCTTCCTCCTCTCTCCCCCCCAACTCCGGTTCAAGCCCTTGTTTCTCAATCTATTTGTGTGGGACACAGCTCCCTATTTTCTTTATCTGTTTCTTTTACCTTGGGAGGTCCCAGCCAAGAAGGTGCTTAGTCAAGGCCCGAGTGATACGGGCTTGGGACATGCCCTTATATCAGTGAATCCTGCCAGTGACCTTGGGAACCATGATTGATTCTCACCTCCATTTGCAGGTCAGGAAACTGAGGGCAGAGAGGGACAGAGCAAGTCCTGGAATGAGGTCTGTCCAGGCTGGAGGGAGCGCTTGGCCACACAGTGTTGGGTCTGTTCCTGCCCTGCTGGACTGTGGTCCCTGCAGCACACCTCCCTGCTGTGGTAGACGCTGCCTGCAATGGGGCATTCAAGGGACGGTGGGGCACAACCAGGTGCTCAGCCCGGGGCAGTGAACAGACCTTACTTGTCCTGGCACAGCCGCTGAGTTAGGATGCAGGGGCCATTCTCTTTAGGCAGCTGGGGCTGGAGCCCATCAAAAAATAAGACCCAAGCAGGGCCTGCCGGGGGATGAAGTCATGTGGAAAAACACTCAAGTCAGAACAAAACTGTCTTTCTGCAAATGACTTCATCACGTTGCCAGAAGGCTCGGATCAATCCACCTCTCACCTCTTCCAGCCCAGACCCGGGATTGGGGAAGACCAATTCCTCAGGTCCTGCTACATCACTTAGGCAAAAGTAAATGTTACAGAGACCCACCCACGAGGTGCTGGGGACCTGAGGCCTCCATCGGCCTCCACAGCCAGGGCTTCCTCTGACCTTCAGGCGGGAAAGTCATTGAGGGCAGGTCTGAGCCTTCCCCATCTCTGCGTTTTTGGTGCCCCGCTCAGAACTAGCGAAATACATAAGAGAAGATAAAATGAAATGAAATATAATCAAATCCATGCAGCGAATGCATGTGTTCATGCATTCTACAAACACTTACTGAGCAGCTCTTTTTCTCCTTCTCCCATGCATTGGGTTGGCAGTGGGGTTATGCTTGCAGAAAGAGGAAGTAAAGGAAGGAAGGAGGGAAGGAAGGAAGGAAAGGAGTAAATTTGGGTGACAGAGCACAACAAAGCAGAATATGCTCTGAGAGATATGTCAAAAAAAGCTGAGTCCTACTTCTTATTTCAGCATGACATTCCTATTCAACAGAGTTTTCTAGAGCACAGCCTCCGTTCCTGGCTGCGTGGTGGACACTTGGGTATCTTGGGAAGCAATCCAAGCACCCTGATTTAGGTAGTCTTGCGTGGGGGGTGGACAAGGTCAGTGACATGAGCTGCAGGCCGTGATGGAGGGATGGACAGGGTGGTGTGGGGCATGTGTGAGGGAGTGCTGGGTGGGCTGGCCAAGGAGGGGAGTCTTACAGGAAAAGCACACCTGCTGTCCAGGAAGGGGTGGAAAGGCTTTTGAGGCGGAAGAATGCTTGGGACAGGGCAGACCCTTCCCTGTGTCGAGAGAGCACAAGGTACATAACACAAATGGCAACAGATGGTGCTGATAAGATGGATTGGGGGCCAGACTACAGGGGTGTGGGTTTTGATCTCTAGGGAATAAGGAGCCATGGAAAGACTGAAGAAGTAAAGGGTCCAGTTTGAGCGTGTATTTCAGAAAAGCTTCTCTGGACTGTATGGCAGAATGACTGACAGAGAGAACCCCCAGGAGGCCTCGGAATTGGTTCAGGGACATGAGGGAGACTGCCTGAAGGAGAGAGGTGGCAATGGGGTTGGGAAGAAGAGATAGCAATGCCCGTTGCTGATGGGACTTGGAGACCACCAGCATGAGGGGAGAAGTGGAGACTATTAGAGTATTAGTCAAATTAGAGAAACTAAAACCAACAGTGGCCTAAAGAAGATACAAATCCAGGTAGGCAGTTGCAGGCTGGCATGGTGGCTCCACCGTTGTCAGAAACCCAGACTCCTTCCATCTCGTTGCTCTGCCATCTTCAATACTCAGCCTTAATCATGTGGTTCAGAATTGCTGCTCAAACTCCCACTGTCGTGTCTGCATTCCACCCAGCGCGATAAAGAGAAAGAAGAACAAGGGTGTATTTGCACCTATTCTTTTCAAAGATATGACTTAGAATTCTGCTAATAGTCAACTGGCAGAACTTAGGGGCAAGACCACACATGGCGGAAAAGGATGCTAGAGATTGTAGGCTGCCCTGTGCCCTAAAAGTTCTCCCATTGTGGAAGGAGAGAATGGATCTGTAGAGGGATAACTGGTGGTATTGTGCAAGCCCACTTGTTTCCCTGCGTTTGATATTTCTTATTTGCAAAAACACATTTTGTGAATAGTCATATTTATTTCTAAACAAATAAGTGTTTAATATGACCAAATCACTGCCAACAACATGCTGTATTTTTCTGGTCCCCTCATTTGGCCTCAATTTTCCTAGTCATTGACGGAGGTATTGGAAAATACTCTTAACATGGACTCTATGAGGCTAGCTGATTAAGCTTGAGGGGTCAGCGAATCCATACATTTATACGCTCCATTTGGGGCATACATTTTTCTTGAGAGAGTCTACGGCTTTCAAAGGGTTTATGGGGTGGGGAGGGTTGTGACCTTAAAAAGTTGAGAAACAGAATGAAAGAATTATTCAAGACCCCTCATACTCATATTGTATGATTCCTTTGTACCCACCTTGTGACACACACTTGGAAAGGAGTGAAGGGAAAGAAAAGGACAATTGAAGGGCTCTGGGCAATTGCAGATCATAGCTCCAGTTTCATCCTGACAGGGCCCACATGGGCGTGGGTGTGGGCACCATCCCTGGGCCTTCCTCTCTGGTCCTTGTCTGGCTGAGCTGGGTTTTGGCTGGGTGCACGCCTGGCACACCTTGCCTGATGTCGCCCATGCAGTCCCCAAAGCTCCCAGCCAGGAGCCAGTTAGGGTTTCAGAGGCACAAGTGAGCTGCTGTGTTTGGCCTGCCAGGTGAAAAGAACAGAGCCTGCATTAATGAGACGCTCCTCTCCTGGTATCGGCTTTCCCTTCGCAGGCGATGTCTCAGACCTGGAGCAAACCTGTCTCTTTCTCCGGAGCCAGGGATTTGATATTGTTGTGAATGGAGGTTTTCATCCCCCAGCTAGTCGTCTGCCCTCCATGGCGCCTGCCGCTGGTGCCAGGCTTGGCACGTGAGCCCCCAGCTGTGCAAGGAATGGATGAGAAGAACTGGGCTCAGCAGCTTCCCCTCCACCCAGCCTTGGTGGAGAAAGAAGAGGCATCATGCCCCAAGAGAAGGAGCGAGGAGATGGGTGGAGTTCTGGCTGGGCATGGATGTGTCCTGACGTACATGTGGTGTGTACTTACTAACTGGGAATTTCTCGACAGCCCACTGATGGGCCAGATTCATAGAGCAAAATCACCGTCCACAGTCAGGATGGCACAGAATAAAGCTGGAGAGAAGGATTTCATCAAAGGGGAACGGGAGAAGAGAAGAGCATTGTGGCACCAAAAACAGACTTGTGATGAGTATCTCAACACATGGAGGACAGGTGGGGAAGGTGGTAGAAGACCACCCCCGGACACCGTCTGGGAGATGGGTCAGGAAGAAAGGAATGCCGGGAGAAGAACAGGCATGGGCTACAGGCTTGGGCTTCAGATAGCCGGAAAAGAGACCTTCATCCCAGGAGAGCTAGGCTAGTGGGAGATATCAGGGCTGGGTGGCAGGGTGTGGTCCTGCTGTGGCCAGGGAGCTGGAAGAGGACCTGGTATCTTGACAGAGCTGACCTGTCGCACCTTTACATCGGCAGGTCTCTGGCTGCTTCCTTCTGCCCTGAGCCTCATTCAGCACAGGCTTGGGAATGTGCTTTAGCAGCCTCTGACTGCAGGTGTGGGACCAAGGAGGATGGCCAAGGGACAACAAAGGGGAAGAAGGGACCGGCTACGACTTCAAAGAACAGCACACATGGGCCTGCTTCCTGGCTGTGAAGCGCTTCTTGTCCATTCTCTGGGGGAGGGCTCGTAGGCCTGTGAGTTAGGGCAAGTCCTTACCACCCCTGGATTTATGACGGCTCAACAGCACTGCCACTTACCAAGTGTCCTTGCAGTGCTAGGTCCTGGGGTGTGTGTGGTGCAGACAGAGACAGAAACAAACAAACAAATAAACCCACCCCTTTTCTTGCCCTGAGAAAACTCATAGCCCATTTGGGATGGAATTGATTTCTCCTGAGACCTTCCAGGCTCTCTCTGCTGCTAAGGGTCTGACATGCATCTCTTGAGTTCCATTCTCATAGCATCCCTGAGAGGGAGGTAAAACCCCCACTGGAGAAAACAGAGGTTCAGAGAGGCTAAGTACCCTGCTCAGGACCACACAGCTATGAATTTTGAATCCTGCCCGTTTCCACTTGGGCACACCCACTCTCTTCTTTTAGAAAGGGGTGGTGTGGGAGGTTGTTAGGGGCAGCTTGAGCCTGAGGGTGGACCTGGTCCCAGGTCCTTCTCGTGCATGTTTGCCAAAGCACATGTCACTCAGTAATTCCTGATTCGATAAATGAAGAGATGAAAGGAGTCTCCACTCAGTGACCACCATAGCAGACAAAGTTCTGGGCTCTGTGGGGACTTTGGACGTGAATGGGTCAGTCCCTGTCTGCAAGGAGCTCACAGACCAGGAGGAAATAGGTGACTGTGTTAAGAGCCACTCCACAGGCACTGAGCCAGACAAACCTGTGTCTGTTCTGAGCAGAGTGGCTGAGGTGAGAACCAGAATGCCTTGGGACCTCAGTCTCTTTCTCTGTAAAACACAGGTGGCATCACCTACTTTACTGCATTGTTGTGGAGATTATATAAAATAATGTGAGCTAAGCGCAAGGCCTGATACAAAATAGGGGCTCAGAAATCATTGTAATTTTGATTCTTATTACCATTCCAGACAGAGTTTAAGGACAGGGAAGGAGAGTTAAGTTGAAGAACTATTAATATAGAGAGGCACCAAATAAAGTGCTGATGGGGTTCTCGGACGGGAGGAGGGCAGCTGGGCGGGCAGATCCAACATGCCTTCCTGGCTTGTTTCCGTTGTCCTGTGTATCTTGATAATCGTCATCCGAAGCCCCTTCATCTTACACTGACTCCCCAGGACTGGCAATCAGCAATGTCACTGTCTGTGGAATGAATGACCCCACAAATGATGTCTCTGAAGCAGTGCTTCTGGGGCCTCAGGTACAGCAAACTCTCTGCCCCATCCCAGCAGCTCTGCTCGCAGAGCTCCCGTGAACTCACAGCCATTGGTGGCCTGGCAGTCTCTGCCCCACACAAGTGCAGCCCCCAGTGCCCAGAGCAGGAATCCCTGCCCCGGAGCCTCATTATGGAGAGGGCAGCCGAGAGAACGTCTACCACCATCCGAGTCGTGGGTAGGATGGAGAGAGCTTCTGAGGAGAGCCAGAGGCCTGGGGTAGCAGCTGCCACCTGGAGCCATGGGCCAGGCCCCTCCCCTCTCCGAGGTATGGCAGAGCTCCGGAGCCCCGGGTCTTCCCAGAATCTGCAGCAGAGGATACTTGTGTTGTCCATGGAGCACGCAACCCTCCACCCGTGAGGTCAGAGTTGTGGGTACACACCTGAGTTCTTCAGTGGGGTAGCCCTGAGGTGTGTCCTCCCCGGGAGAAATGAGCCAGGGACATAATCTCATCAGTACTATGTCCTTTATTGGCTTGTCTTTATTCTGTCTTATTCCCCACAGTTCTCCTGGGCTGGGGTCACTTCTCAGATAAACTACTCGCACCTAAATCCTTGTGTCAGGGGCTGCTTCTGGGGAGCCCAGCTACAGTGCAGCCGTGGCTGGGTCACTCTTAGGCTGGGTGCCAGGAGGTGTATGTGGTCTCCACCGCCTTTTGGCTCCAGCGTTCCTATTCCTGGCTCGTCCTCAACTTAGCTGCGTCACCCACAGTCCCAGGGCGTGGGGAGAAGTCAGGACATTTCACTTGCCATCTGGGTTACACAGTGACTTCCTGCTCCCAGGACATAGCGTCTTCCTCGATGGGAGGACCAGGCAATTGGGAAAAAATTAAACAGCTTTGGTCTGGCTTCAGGAAGAATAGCAGGGAGCTCCCTCAAGTCTCCTGTAAAAACGGGTGTGCTGGCTTTATGTTTAGAGAGAATGCTGTCAGGGGACATGGAAAAAAAGGGCTGACTTATCAGTACCTAATGACACTAATAAGTGGCATCTGTGAGCCCTCCTGGGACTTTGTTGCAGGGTGGGAGGGTATGGGGAGATGATTTGCTTTCCAGGACTCCTACATCAGAGCCCGCATCTCTGCCTCCCTGGAGTGTGTCACGCTCTGGCTTTTCACAGGAAAATTGCCTAACGCCATGGCAAAAGCAAGGTAATAAAATATTCATCTGCTGAGGCCAGAGGGTGGAAGCTATCGCGTCCTCCAGGAGGAGTGGAGTCCTAAATTAAAGACACACACAGACCCAGACAAAAGCACATGCCCAACCAGCAAACATTCCCAGGCATGTGTCGGGACAACACAGCCTCACACAAACACAAAAGCATATGCCTAAACACACACACGTACACACATACGCTCTTATCACACTGCTG
This sequence comes from Rhinolophus hipposideros, assembly GCF_964194185.1. Classification (NCBI taxonomy): domain Eukaryota; kingdom Metazoa; phylum Chordata; class Mammalia; order Chiroptera; family Rhinolophidae; genus Rhinolophus; species Rhinolophus hipposideros. The sequence goes on along the minus strand of NC_138061.1, from coordinate 55,267,937 downwards.
TGCAGCACACGAGCCTGCACTGAGGACACGTGCATACCACGATGTGAACACACACATGTGAATTGCATGCTCCCATGAAACCCCACTATCTATGTGCACCGCACACATATCTCTTCCCACAACCTTGTAATGAAAAGTGACTTCTTCTTAGCTCGTGTATTGTGGGCAGAAGAACCCATCAGCCTGTGTCTGGCTGTCCCGAGGAAGCTCGGTTCTGTCAGGCAGAAAACAAATGCTGTGCTGGCGGAAGCGTGACTCAGAGGTGAGTTACACAACTCCATTCTGCCTGTCTGCTCTGCCCAGGAGCGGGAGGATGAGGAAAGCTTGCAAAGGTGAAAGCCAAAAAGGCTGCTGCACTTCTGGAAGCTTCCACATTACCACGTCACTTGTCCAGGCTAGTAGAATCTCCCTGAGGGCAGTGTGAGGAGCTGCTGCACTGTCACGAACACAAACCCGTGTGCTTGATTCCAGGGAGGGCCTTTCCTCAGAGAGGTGGCTATGGAGAGTTACCTTCCCACAGACCTGCTCCTACCCACCTGGCCTGCCGCCCAGAGCGCCATCACGCCTGCAGAGAGCAGTTGGCCCCTCGGCTTATGAGGTCAGCATATATGTTGGCCTGTGTCTGCAAAGGTGATCCTGCCTTGTTATTGTTCTAGATGCTCTGACTGAGCAGCTCAGTCAAAGGATTGAGACCAGACCTAAGATGTTTGAAACTGCCCAGGTTCACAGACCTCCTGAGGGAATGAGAATGTCCCAGTGCCCTGAGAGGCTGTGTTTCTCTATAGAGCCACTCTGCAAACATCCTCCAAATATCTACCAAGACCTATGGCCTGAAGTGACAGAGTTGGCTGCCCTACGGGTCTCAGTCTGTGAGGGAAGCAGACAAGGTCCAAGAGACTCTTGCCATTTGCTCTTTGACAAGGTGACTCTGATTCTAGAAGGTTTCAGAAGTCGGCCCAAACCAGAGGTTTATGCGTGAATGGGTGGGAGGTGGCGAGGGCAGGGGGGTAGAGGAGGGAGAATTAAATTCTGAGCAGAAAAGCAGCAGTCTCAAAAAGAGCACGGCTTCCTACATACGCGATTGTAGACCAGGGGCTAGCAAACTACAGCTCACAGGCCAAATCCAGCTAACTTCCTGGTTTTGCGAATAAAGTTTTATTGGCACACAGTCATGGCCATTCATTTATGTACAACCCCTGGCTTCTTTAGAACTACAACAGAAGAATTGAGTAGTCATGTCATGGTCCTCAACGCCTAAAATATTTGCTATCTGACCAATGTAGAAAAAAATTTGCCAAACCCTGTTCTAGATCTACCAGTTAATTCTGGTACCCATTGTAGAATTCTCGAACCAACCACAAACTACCTAGCACCTACTGCATAAGTCTAGAATCGGCCTGATTTTGTAGAGCTCCCTGGAAGAGTGACATTTGTGTACGGATTTAGAAATTTACAGTGAACTTTTACATCAATTATCCCATTTAATCTTTCAACAAGCCTGTGTGAAGTTAATGGTAATTTTATCCCAATTTTTGCAGATGAAAAAACTAAGACAAAGGGAAATTAGGGGACTTGCTGAAGACCACATGGCTGGGAGACAGCCGAGTCCCGGGCAGCCTGATTTTCACATTCCACGCTCTTTCCAGCACATTAACCTACAGATGTTTCTCTGTCACACATTCCACCACTGAGCTGCCCTCCCTGACAGTCTCTTTCCCTTCTCTCCTTCTTAACATCCCTGCTGCCACCGAGGAGGCCTTTTGTCCATTGTGCTGCCTTAGTGGGAGAGCGGGTTTGGAGGAGAATTGAATTTCCTTTCTGCATCTGTTTGCTGGAGACCGGTGCACCCTGGGATGTTAACGAACAGTGACAGATGAGCTTCAATTGGCTGGCGCATGTTAAGAACCACTGGACCAGGTAATTCCAATCCACCTCCTCAGAACTCCACCCAGGAGGGAGCCCAGGGTGGTGGTGATGGCCCTGCCCTTGGGGCCTTGGGGGTGCCGAGAGAGGGCCTGTGAGGGACCCGGCTGTGGCCCTCCAGGAGGGGTGGGCACACTGAGTGACCCCTACTGAATGCAAGGATCATAGGGCCCTTGCTCATTTATTTTCACGGAAGCTGCTCTTAATGGAATTTCATTTCGTTTATTAGATACAAGAACCCAAGATGTGGCTGTGTGGTACCAGGCAGATTCTGACGGCCCATCCATCCCTTGCCCGCACCCACCCCCAACACACACTTGCACATTTCCTGCAGCTCCGTGCTGCTGCTGACTGGAGCTCTGCATGCTGTGGGTAACACATTTAGCTCGATAAAATATAATATACAACAGGATCATATTTAACAAGGAAAACAGGCCCGGAATGGACAGAGGAACAGAGTGGCTGGGTTGCCATGGAAACCCCTGGTTCGGAATTTCCTGACTCCTAGGGGATTACATTTTCAACCTTAATGCTGTATTAACATAAGCTTTGGCACTTAATGTCTCTGTTTTTCACCTCCCCTGTTCCCTGGCTTACAGGCAAAAGAAAGCATCAGGGATGACCCAGGCAGGAGGAGAGAAGCTTCACTTCTTGAAAGCCTGCACAGGATCCAGCTGAAGCCAGCCACCACACCCACAGGAGGTGCTCTGCAATTTTTAGAGTGTGGCACGTCCACTATCTCCGGGACCTGCAGATAAGCCCAAGAAGCAGGCTGATGTGAGGTCACCGAGCCCCATGAGTGCGGCCCCTCAAATGCCTCTTGTGTCCATTCCTTCTGCTTCATCGCGTTGCCACTGCCTTTTCCTTCTCTCTCCAGGATGTTGCCATAGCTTCTCACCCATCTCCCTGCTCCCAACCTGTGTCCTCCTGTGCCCTCTTGCCACCTGAGTGACCATCCTGTACTGCAAATTTGTTCATCCTACCGTTGACTTCAGAGCCTCCAACGCTCCCACAAGGTACAGACTACAGTCTCACCTCCCATGCACTCAAGAATTGCTGCCTCTTTCTACAAGTTCCTTTCCACGATCCACTCTATTCACTCTCCCGCAGCCTTATTCGCTCTCTCCTATTCACTCTCCTATTCACCCTATTTACTCTCCTCCAGGCCTCCAGCCTATCTGGGAACTGATGGGCTTTTTGAATACACTTCTAGAGGCCATACCTTTGCTCACGCCATGAACTCAGCCCGGGCTCCTGGCCTCTCCCACCCTCTGGACCAACTCTTCTGCTTCCTTTAAGACCCAGCTCAGCATTGCCTACTTCAGGGGTCCCTGCCCACCTGTCTGCCGGTGTTCCCACAACTTGTCCTGAACATTGTTGCAGTCCTTACCACGGGATGATCTCTTCGGCCCTTCATGCACCTGCTTCCTTGCGCACATTGGGAGCTTGTCAAATCCGGAGGTCACGCCTTCTTACTGCCACATCTTCACCACCCAGCATGGTTCTGGTACTTAGTAGGTGCTCAATGGACGCTGATAAAATTGGGTTTCCAGGTGAGGACACTGGGGCTCAGGGAGGTCAGGGAGATGGGTTGAATGCCACTTGTCTGGTAAGAAGCTCCGTTGGGGTCTCTCTCCTGTCGCTACCCCTCCCGGCCTCTCTGTTTGCTTTGGGGTCTCAGCACCATCCACAACCCACAAAGCACCTCTCTGTTTGCAGCATTACACATTTTTTCCCTGCCAAACCCTTTCTTCCTTCCCCATATCCTCTCCATCGGCTGCCTTACGGCTTTGAACAAGCAGAACTGTTGGAAAGCCTATCCCTGAAAGAGAGGTTCAAAGACCACCAGAGAACCTTCAGCCCATGGGAAAGCCCGTGACTCTTCCTTCCCATGAGACTTATCATTCTAAAAAATGAGGTTCTCAAGGTTTCAAAGACTAGGCATTCATCCAAGCTAACGCATGCTTTGGAGTTTTATAATAAGAATCCAAGGAGCCATGGTGAAGACCAAAATCTTCACTCCTTCAACCAGTGATGGATGCCAACTCTTCATCCCCACACCACCCAATTATGTCCACCTGGAACCTCGGAATGGGACACTACTAGGAATAAAGATCTTTGCAGGTATAGTTAATGTAAGGGTCTTAAAATGAGCTCATCCTGAATTACGGTGGGCCCTAGGTCCAATGGTAGGTGTCCTTACATACACCGAGACACAGGAGAGAAGGATATGTTGAAGATCCCTATAAAGACAGAAGCAGGTGTTGGAGTTATGGGTCCACAAGCCAAGAAACACCAAGGATTGCTAGCAAGGATTTCTAGGAAAGAGGCCTGGGATGGAACCTCTCTCAAAGTCTCCAGAAGGATCCAACCCGGCTGACACCCCAATTTCAGACTTCTGGCCTCTAGAACTGTGAGAGAAACAAATTTCTGTTGTTTTAAGCCACATCCAATTTATTGTCATTTGCAGCTCTAGGAAATGAATAAAATCAGACAGTGTAAGAATCCAGGGGAAGCCCCAGCTGGGTCACGGGGAACAGGAAAATGGGGAGTCCTCACTCCTCACCACCATGTGTGGTACCCCCATCCTGCCTCCCACCCTGGCCCCTCTGGGCTCCTCTGTGTCTCTGCACTGCCCTCCACCTGCCTCCAGCCTGGCCATTCGCCTTTCTTCCTCTTCGTGTGTCTGCACCTCAGGCTGTTCTGCGGCTTCTGCTTGCTTGTGAGTCTGCAGCATGAGCTGTCCATGTCCCATCTCCGTGGTGGTCTCTTCCTTTCCTTTACATGTGACGACCAGCCAACCCTCTCCCCACACTTAAACTGCCCAAGAGAGATGATCTGATGGTTTAATTAACCACCATTATCCAAATGGGCAAAGCTTTCACTGCAGGCCCCCTCAAGGGCAGCAGACATTCGCTCTACTCACCCTGGTCAAGGTCAACCCGGTCTGGTCAGCGGTGGCCAGGGAGGCAGGCCATATATTGTAGCACGGGAAGGGAGGTACTGAGAGGACGAGACAGGTGATGAGCGACCGTCCCAAGTTGGTGGCATCTTCACTGTGGAGACTCAATTTCTTGCAGAATTTAATAATATGCATTGGGAAGGGGAAAGAAAAGAAGCACTTTTTCCAAATCTAAGAAGGAAAATGTCATCAGCTGAAGTTTTGAAAAGTCAAAATTGCAACCCACTTGCATCCCTCTCTGGAGGAAAGCTGCTTTTGACAAGCTGTTCAGAAGTACTCATTGCTCTGGGTCAGTGACAGTCATTGGTGACAGAAGAGGTGGGTGGAGAAAAGCTGGGCAGGGGAGCAGGCTGCCAGGGTGCCAGCTGAGCAAGGGTCAGCCTGTGCACCATTGGTGTTTGCAGAGGGTTTGGGACGATGGCTCTGGTGCACTGGGCTGCTTTTCCTATAATCCACTTCCGGAGTGCTTCTTGTGTGTGGCACTGTGCTAAACACTGTCCAGATAGCCTCTCCTGTGTTCTCCCCCTGGCCTCAGGGGCTGCGTATCGGTGTCCAGCTTGTCGTACAGATCAGCGACCACAGGTGTAAACACCCAAAATCACAGCATGAGTAAGTGATGGAGTCAGGATTTGAGCTCAGTTCAGAGGGGGCTAGACAGCCAAATGTGCCGCGTGATCCTGGAGTGGAGGGAAGACAGCTATGAAAAGACATTACGGGACAATTGATGACATTTGAATATGGAATCCAGGTCAGAATCTAGATAGTTCAGTATCGATGTTAAATTTCCTGATTTTGATAAGTTTGCTATGAAAATTAAAAGTTCTTGTTCTTAAGAAATACCTACATACTGGAATGTTTATGAGTCATAAGGAACAATGGTTCCAACTTACTCTCAAATAGCTCAGAAAAAAAAACAGAATTATAGGAGAATGAGATAAAAAGCAGCAACTGGAGATTTGAAACTACATCAAAATTAAAATTGTAAAAAAGAAAGCCCAATGTCCTGGCTCTTTCAGGTTTTGGTTTGTTTTTTAAAGCAGCTTTATTGATATATACTTCCCATACGTCAAATGCACATATTTAAAGTGTATGTTTAATAAGTTTTGACATTTGGATACATCTAGGAAGCCATCACCACCATGAAGAAAGTGAACGTGCCATCACACCCAAAAGTCTCCACTTGCTCCTCTGTCACTATCCCTGTCCCCCCTCCCCAGCCCCAGGCCATTGCTTTCTCTTGCTATAGACTAATTTGCATTTCCCAGAATTTTGTATAAATGGTATCATACAGTATACACTCTTTATGTACTTCTTTCATTTGGTATAATTATTCTGAGATTCATCCATGTTATAGCATGAATAGATACTTCATTCTTTTTCTGGCTGAGTAATATTTCAATGACTGGATATACCACAGTTTGTTTATCCATTCCTCTGCTGATGGCCACTTGGGTTGTTTTCAGTTTCTGGAAATTATGAATAAAGCTGCTATGAATATATGTGTACAGGTGTCTGTATGACGTATGCTTTCATTTCAACAGAATGGCTAGATCCTATGGTAGGTGTGAGTTAACTATTTTCCAAAGCGGCTGTACCACCAGCAGTGTGAGAGGGTTCCAGTTTCCCCACATCCTTGCCTCGGTATTGACTGACTTGCCATTGCCAGTATTTTTGATTGGAGCCATGCTAATACACTTGTAGTGGTATTTCATTGTGGTTTTCATTTGCCTTTCCCTAGATTAGCAGTGTTAACATCATGCCTTTCCTTCTCCGGCTTCTCAGGGGCACTGTGCCCTTTGAAGTAAAGAGACACATGCAGTATCCTGCGAAGCTCAGTGACTGCCACCCTGAAGCCCAAGGTGTAGGGTCAAGTCCCCAGAAGAGAACATGGGAATGAATGGGCCCAGGCTGAAGACTGGAGCCCCGACATGACAGCCCAGGACACTTACAGACCAAGGTATACAGTGTGATCAAACATTACAGTGAATGTTTAAATTAAAAACAATTATTACAGGAAAAGACACATTGTCATTAATCCCCCTCAAAACACTCCCCCTCGCTTCAAACACACTTATCCCATCATTCTTGCCACTTTCTGAAGTAGTTCTGGAAGGTCTTCTTTTGTGAGTGTCTTTAGTTGCCCTGTCGTGGCTGCCTCGATGTCCTGAATCATTCTGGACATGGTGCCAGATCTGGTGAATAAGGTGGATGAGGACACACCGTAATGTTTTCATTTGACAGAAATTGCTGTATACCGGAAGTGCTGTATGACACGGAGCGTTGTCATGATGGAGGATGATTACGTCACACTTTAAAATACTCCTTCTCTCTACCGTAGCTCACACCCGACTGACTGCACCGAACAAGTTGAAACTTGTCACACAGCGTGACTAAGGTTTGCCATGCTGCTTCCCGTGTTGAAGACCCCTGCCTTTCTCTTGGATGGCACTCGGCAGCAGCATTCACCGTATTTTCTCATCACAAAGGAAAAGCTCAGTGTCACACATCACTCCTGGAATAGCAATTTCTGTCAAATAAAAACATTACAGTTTTTATTTGACATCTACCTTATTCACTGGATCTGGGACCGTGCAGCTTCTGGCTCTTCCCAGAATCGATTCAGGACATCGAGGCAGCCATGACAGCACAATTAAAAACACTCATGAGAGAGGACTTCCAGAAGTGCTTTAGAAAGTGGCAAGAATGATGGGATAACTGTGTTTGAAGTGATGGGGAGTATTTTGAGAGAGATTAATAGCAATTGACTTTTATTGTAATACATTTACAAAAAATTTAAACATTCTCTATATTTTTTGATCACACCTCTTTTTGGACCAGTGGCTCTGATTGGCAGAGACCACCAATTGGATGGGGCACTCACCAGCTCAGCAGTCAAAGCTGGGGCTTTTCCACAGGTGACCAGTAAACAGGACGCCTCAGGTCCCAACTCTAGGACTTCACTGACTTACTCAACAACCATTAAGTGTCTCCCCAGTGCCTAGTTCTGTAACCAGCATAAGTCTTTGATGGACTTTGGTTGGTTCTTAGGTTGCAGGCAACTTTCAGAGTAAAGTCAAAATTCCTAAGGATGATCGATGTTCAAGGCCTTTCTTGATCAAGTTCCTAAATTTAGGTTTTCCCACCACATCCTTCCACCCAGCCTAACAAAATCCCCAGTGTCCCTTAATCTTCGCTCACGCTGCTCCTTCTCTCGGCCGATGGGGACCTTCTCAGCCAGCGAGGTACCAAGTCTCCCTCAAACCTTCCTCGGCCTCACAGGAAGAATTCACTGAGGCCAGCTCTGTCTGAACTTGTATATCCCATGTGCCGTTCCTGGGGGGCTGTGGTGAGCTGTGAGCTCCTTAAGGGCCGGGTGCTATAGCACACCCTGTCTTAGCACATGGAAGGCTCCGAGTCGCTTAGTCTCCGTCCACTGAAGCAAGCTAATGTCTGCACGACACCCTCCCTTTCTGCATTTGGGGACTAGGAAGACTTGCCAGCTCTACCTGAGATTCACACATCACTCCAAAGGCCGGAGGTGGCATCTGCTACGTTCCAGAAAGTGAAGGACCTCTGCCACCTTGCCCACCATTACCTGGAACAGCCATTATTGTTGTGCAAACACACGGCCCAGGAGTTTAAGCACTATAAGCAATTAGTTTCTTGGGGTACATCGTCTTAAATACACCAACCTCAAAGAGATGCAAGCCGGTCCTAGAAGCCTTCTTTTCTTCCTTCTTTATATTTTTCCTCATTCCAGCAGCACTTACCTATCTGTTCTTTCACTACAGAACTATTCCCGCTAGAAATGCCGTGAACCCTTTCAAATAAAATATTTAACGTGTGGATCCGGTAATTTTATGTTGTGAGTTATGAAACCTTTACTTAGGTCCTACCTTTTATTAAACCTCAGGGTTCTCCTTTGGTCTCTAATGACATTATGTCGCATCAGAATTAGACAGTTTTTTACAAGGGGCCGTATTATTTGTTGTGACGCGGTAATGCTAATGTTTAAATTTTGAGTTCTTTTACTGCTGATTAAACCTCTAAAGACTACAGCAGAATTTCTGCTTCACTGCTAGAAGAAAAGAAAACAGCGCGGTTTGTATTGAGGAGATCACTTGAAGAATGTGCAGGAAGGTTGCTGCATTTATGAATAAAGTGAGGCATTATCATTTTTAATAGGAATTAAACAGCTAGAGGGAGAAGTCGGGCAATGCTGTGATCAGTGCAAAGGAAAACAATCTAACAATTTTAATTAACTGTATTTTAATAGCTTTAGTTATAATTGAATAATTTAAATACCAAGGGAAACAGTTAAATCTCCTAAAAGCCTTTTTTTATTTACATTTTAAATACAGTTCACGGTGAAGAGATGACAGTATGTGTGCTGGGGGGAAATCGTCCGGATGACTCCAGCAGGCGGCAAGCTCGGAAGAGGCAGGATGGAACCTGAGAGGTCCCGGGCCAGGGGTTCACATGCCCCACCACCTTGGGCTGAGATGGCCTCCCAAAAGGACCGGGGGACAGAAGTGGGCAGCGAGGAGTTCCCTGCCCGCCCAGGGCCCACAGCACATCTGGTGTCACAGGCTTTCCCCACATCCCTGTTAGTGGTGCCTGGAGTAAGTTTTGATATTTATTCATTCAATGTTCAAGCAGTATTTATTGCTAGTCTGCAGTAACAACCATCATGGCAGTAATAAAATAGTAGAAATAACAGCTGACACTTATGGAGGGCTCCCTGAATGTTCATGGCTGGAGATAATGGTAAGTGAGAGAGAGAGGTGGTCCCTGCCCTCCTGGAGTTTTTCAACTGGAGGTTAGAGACAGACACTAAACAAGTAAACAAAATAAGTATAAATTATAAGAGGCCTACAGGAAACAAGACAGAATACTAAAATAGGGAAGAATGGGGCGGTGGGAATAATTTCAGATAAGGTCGGTAGGGATGGTCCTTCCCTGGAGTTGATATTTATGTTGAAACTTTGAGAAGTATGAAATGGGGGCTGGTTTCTAAGCCTGGGGCAGCTAGAACTTTCCTGCAAGCTAAAGCAGCATGTGCAAAGGACCTAGGATGGAGAAAGACTTGGTAGCATTTTGGAGGAATTGAGAGGAGCTAGCAGTGGCTAGACAAGGGAGGAGAGAAGGAAGATGTAGAGAACCTTCCAGGACACAGAGTGTTGTGGGCAGCCACTGGAAGATTTTAAGCAGTAGAATGATGCAATTTGATTAGTAACTCTAAAAGATCTTATTGCTGTTTCCCTAAGCCTTGTGTTGGAGTATGATCTCCTCCCTCTCTCCCCCTTGTGGGCCTTTTCAGCTCCTGTGTCACAATTCCTAATACCCCAGTTCCAATGCACATCCCATCTGAGAGCTGACCTTTGCTCCTCATCCCTTGCTGATTCGAGCTCAGTTTGGAACTGAACAGATCCCTCCCCACTGCTGCCAATCCTCAAACCACAGAGCTGCAGCCTCCAAAGTCCATACATTACCACTGGCTGAGACACCTGCTATTGCATGTCCACCCTTTAGCTGGGACCAGTGAAGTCCATGTCCCTGTATATTGACCAAGAGCTATGCTCTGGGAGACCAGCCCACCTCCCCTTCAGTGCCCCTTCCTCCCTCCCCACCAGCCTGCAGAGAAGACCCTTCATGCCTTGTAGCCAAGAACTTCTGAGTCATGAGAGGCTCCATCATGCTAACGAGGACTCCTGGGAGGAAAAAATTGTACACCATCTGCAAAGACAGGACACGGGGAAATGTCAAGATGCGCTCTGTGGGGAGCCGCTAGGGTCACAGCAGACACTACTAATGGGTTGTGTTTTGGATTGCCATCCCCTTCCATTAAAGCTGGGCACTCCTGCAGCTCCAGGCCACCCTGCCATGCCCAGGGTCCTCTCCTGCTGGGGGAGCCTGGGCTGTTTCGCTAATGGGGCCACCAGCCAGCTCAGGGGAAAACCACTGGCTGAGCAATCCATTTCTTCCTTCTGGGAGCCTCACTGGCTTCTCAGAGGGCTCCGGGCAGGAGAGACCTGCTCAGACTCCAAGTCAAAGCTGCAGGCTGTGCCGGTAGGTCTGGACCACGAGTTATCTCACGAAGTGATGCAGGCAATATTCACCCCAGAGGGAGCTGGGCAGGCTGTGTGGGGTGATGAAAAGATCGGTGGACACAGAGTGAAGCAGAATTGATCATAACAGTGAAAACAAAAACATATGTGTTGAGTGTCGCCTGTGCTTTGTATGCTAATTCGACCTGCAAAGGGAAGTGCCCCTTGATGAGGTCCTATCATCCATCTTGGCTTCACAAAACGAATGAACAGCACGAGGCGGGGCCATTTGCCAAAGTCACCCAGCTGGTGTGTGATGGACGGAGGACCTAGTGGGCTGTGCCCTGTCCTTCACCACGCTCTCCACTCCCAGCCCTGGCCTGACACTCGCTGGCTGGCGGGCGCCCTCGAGCAGCGTCACTGAGCTGTGTTGCCCACACTGTGCCCTCACTTGTTTGCCCCCCCACACTTATCCAAAGCCTCCTCTGAGCCTCTTATCCATCTCATTTGCAGATGAAAAAACTGATGCTTAGAGGCATCCTCCATAAATGCACACAACTCTTTGTGTCCTGGAAAGTTGAGCTAGTGGTCCCACAAAGCCCTACTTCTTCACAACTCCAGTGATGCTTTCAGTGACTGCATGAGGTTGGGTGCTCGCCCTCCTGGTTCACCGCAGACTGCTGTGGTGTGTCCAGAATAGTTGGCAGGGGAGGCAGGAAAGGGCTAGTGATTTTGGGGGGATGAGGGTACAGGGACAAGAAGTACTGAGAGTCAGAGACCAAAGTGCAGAGAGCAGGACCTGCTAGGGCTGTCTCAAACGTGCCTTCCGCCATGCAGAAGCCACATGGCCAAGGCCAGGGGCAGCCATCTTGCCATGGGCAGCCTGAGGCTCTCTTTGCTCCATGTTCCTGAAGTACCAGATTGAACAGGGAGAGCGGCCACGTGCTCCTGCAGCTCCCCAGGAAAGATTTGTCCCTTGGAAGAGCCCCTGGCCTGCACTAAGGGAAGGCAGGAGCTGGCCTGGGCAAAAAGGCTGTGGGGAGAAGGAGGGTCCAGGTTAGTGGGGGGCAAAACTGTGGGGGAGGGGTTAGCAGTATGGGACCATCGTGACAGTCCTGGGTGTGCACTTCTCCTCGGCAGGACCAGAGGACGTGCTCCTCCAGCTGCTGGGAAGGCTGTCTGCTGAGAGCACTCTATCATCAGCCCTACCCAGGAGTGGACTCAGCTAAAGAGAGCTGGGCTGTTAAGGTACATCCCCTCTATGGGGATACCCATACTCATCGGCCTCTGTGGAGGTGGAGAGGCCCAGCCCGTTTGTCTAAACTCAGGACTGCTCTGAAGTCAGAAGGGCCACTGACTTCAGCACATCTCACACTGCCAGCTGAGGCCTTGCCATGACTACAGCATAGCCTGAGTTCTCCCTCATCCATCTCTACTTTCTTCTCTGTTCTCAGAGGTGTGGAGCCTGAGAACGTCCCCTAATTAGCCTCCCACACTAATCTCCAGCTCAGAGCCTGCCTCCCAGGGAGCTCAACCTGCAACAGCCACTGACCTAAATCTAATTTATTCAGCAAATCTGCATCTAGTTCCCATTATGGTCCGAACACACGTGGGCATTGGAGACAGAGCCACAGATGAACCTCTCCTTGTGCTCAGCGCTGCTGGAGAGCCAGACAAGTAAGTACATGTGTGTGCTAACGTGCTGTGGATCATAGAGGTTTGCTCCTGGCGGTGGGAGTCGGGGTGTCTAACCAGGAGTACTTGTTTTTCCCTGCGTGCATTGCCAGTGTTCTAGAATTGAAAAGTAGGAAGAGGCTAGCCCTCCTTCCGAGGTTCAACTCCCCCGGTTGTTAGCCTACTGGCCTTCGGCACCATCAGTGACAGGGAGTTCCTGTGTTCCCATGCAGCTTTGCATACGTGGAACATTCTTACAGAGATTTCAACCCCGCCTCCCTGTAGCTGTCCCCATACTGGTCCTGTTCTCACCTTTGAAACAGGACAAGCTCCTTCTGGAGTTGTGGGGTGAAGCGGGGAATCTCTGTCAGGGTGACGAAGTGCGGAATCTCTGTCAGGGTGACGAAGTGCAGTCACTGAGAGAAGCTCAGAGCAGGGGGAGGAATTCCACGCTACACAAGTCTGCAGAGAAGGGGTGTCTCCTGCTAGCTGGTGTGTGCCCTTCTGGACAGAGATGTCTCCTGCTTGAACCTGGTTTCCCCTCCAGCCTTGGAATGCGCTCTCACATTTGGAACAAGTGCTCTGAGGATAAAAGGCAATTTGGGAAACATTGCAAGACCTTTTAGTACCTACACCCTTGTGTGTGGTAGGAACCTGTAAGAGCAAGCCGAGTGTGCGAAACTTCTCTCTCTCTCTCTCTCTCTCTCTCTCTCTTTCTCTCTCTCTCAACATTTCTCAGGGCCCATGTTTTAGAGAATGGGCTTTGAAAAAATGTTGCTTTCAGAAATTTCCAGAGCTGCCACTGTTCTTGCTCAAAAGGGAAAGAGGAATTCCATGCTGGTGGAGGCCTGCAGCAGAATGAAGGGGTTGGCAGGCAGTGGGAGGGGGTGCAGCAGACAGCGGCAGGTGAGGAGGAGTGGGAGACAGGCACCCCCTACCCGAGTAGGGCTACTTGGCAGGCCAGGGCGAGAAGCCTGGGGAGACTTGGGTGGTTTCCGCGAGTCCTTGCCTCTGACAAATACCGTGTTGCCGGCTGACAAAGTGAACGTGAGTGTTTACCAGGCTGTCCTTACTCTGCCAGTTCATAAGCTCAGACTGCAGGTACGGGATTCCATCTTCTCTGACATCTGAATTCCGACAAGCCAGGAGGCAGGGCCCTGGGCGGCTCCAGAGCGGGGAAATGGTAAACAGATGCCAGAGGACAAAGGGGCAGGACGTGCTGGAAGGTTTGTGGCACCTCCGGCCTGCTTGCAACAACCCTTCTCCCGAGGGAACAAAGAGGGCTGCGAGGCCACAACAAAGAGAAGCCAGTGGCAGAGGGGTTAAGGCCATGGGCTTTGAAGTCCTCCAGGCCTGCGCATGAATCCTGGCTCCACCACTTGCTCGTTGTGTGACCTTGGACAAGTTATTTAACCTCATGTGTCAAGTAGGGAAAATAATAGTTCTTTACTCAGAGTGTGGCTTTGGGCAGATTAAATAAGATGATGCATGAAAAGGACTTAACACGATGCCTGGCACACAGAGCTCAACAAATGGTAGTTGTGTCTGCTGCTGCTGCTGCTGCTGCTGCTGCTGCTGCTTGGGAAACAGGTCCTGCAAAATGAAACGTTTATTTGTCCAGCAAATATGGATTGTGCCCTGCTCGGTGCTAGTTGCCAGGGCACAAACCGAGACCAGCTCTGACACTGGTTTAAAGAGCTGACAGGCCGGAACAGGCTGTGCCAAAAAGACACAGCTGGCTGCAGAATGACATCTAGTTACCCAGAACCCTCCGGGCTGTTTCAAAAATGAGAAGGCTGTGAAGGCAGGGATGTACAGGGAGCACTGAATCATGTCACGTCCTGGCACTATCATTAGCTAGTGACAACACGTTTCGTCCCACAAGTTGCCTCTGCCAACAGACTCTTACTTAGCCTTCAAAGCCCAGCCCAAATGGCCCGTTCTCCAGACAGCCTTCCCCATATGGTCAGGGTCCTCCTAGCAGTTGACGCACACCTTGGTTGAGACTCTCATCATCTTCTGATAGTACAGATGTCCATTCTTTACTTGGCTTTTGTCTCTTTTTGGACCAGAGAGTCCATGAGGATAGGAAACGCGTGGGGAGAAGTACAGAGTGATGTTTATGGGTGTGGGTTCTGGAATCAATCACATGTGGGTTTAAATCCTTGGATGCACCATATTGGGTGAATTTGTTAATATCTATCAACGTCAGTCCCTTTATCTATAAAGCTGAGAGCAACATGCAGAACTCCTGGAATTGTTATGAGGCTAAAAAAGGGACACTGGTCACAACGGGCTTAGCACAGAGTCTGGCGCACAGTAGTCTCTGGGGACACTCCCTAGCATGGTTGTATTTCCATCTCTGTGCCTATCTAGACTGACCCCAGTACTTGGTTACTGGTAGGTGCTCGATAAGTTGTTATCAGTTGAATAAAATCAGTTCCCCACCTGAGAACTCAGGATCAACCCTGTCACACGAGACAAATTCAGATCAATTCTATGCACCCAAGGGAACTCTGAGGCAGTCCAAACCCACCCCTTCAATTCACAGATGGGCAAACTGAGGCCCACACATTTGTGTGCGGGCAGTACACACAGACAGATTCATTCAGATGGTCCTTGGTGAGTTGCAATGGTATTTTGGTTAGCTCTGCAAAGCACGGGTTCTCAATAGCCAGTTTCTTTCCCATCTGACCCGCTTTTTTTGTAGAGGAAATATCAAGGTGTATGATGTCAATGCAGTTAAGTAATCCAGCCAGCTGTGTAAACATCTGGAAGTAGTAGAGACAGCCCCAGAGCGAAAGCAGGGATCAGTGCGTCCAGACGTCTCGGTGAAGCTGCTACACTGTAACCTGTGAGGAGCCAGCTAGGAGAGGTGGTGCTCTGATCAGAAACCATGGTATGCATTCTTTCCTCTTCAGGCACCAAGTCTGGGAGGGCCAGCGAGGAGGATAAGAAGGCCACTGTGCCCAGTCTGTGTGACTTTGGAAAGTGGATGTGAGGTGTAGGAAAATCATGCTAATGACATGTTAGCAGCGGCTGGAAATAACCTGTCAGGTTCACAAGGACCTGCCTCTTCTCACTCTTTCCCCACAGCAGGGAGTGGACGTGGCCACGCCCTGGAGAGAAGGTGTGGGTTTGCAAGTATGGAGTCTAGGGCTGCAGAATGGGAATCCCACATCTGCTTTCTCCTTGGGATTGACTATTCACAACCCAGAGAGATCAGTGGGAAAAGGCTCTGAGCTTCCCGCCCAGCGCCTGACTTGTGGATGAAGGAATTGAAGGTCAGAGAGGGAAATGGCATGGCCAAGGTCACACAGCTAGGCAAGAAAATATTCAGTCCTAGGAGCCAAACTTCCGGTCTCCAAATCCCCATGAGTTTCCCTATAACCCAATTGCCCTCTCTCATTAAAAATTATTTTAATAGAACTTATTGTGTCTTTTTTATATCTAATTACAAAAGTGACACGGTAAGAAATATGAAAAATACTCAGAAGCACAAAATAAATTTGTCAACAAACTCTAGCTGGAGCTAATCACTGGTTCTTATTCTCTTTCTCTACACATCACACACACACACACACACACAGAAGTGGTATGTAGCTCCTTGAGAGGTGTGGTCTGTGGCATTCTGGGACCAGATATGGAGAACACAGGGCAACAGGGACCTAGATTCTGTTCATCCCTTATGAACTGTGGGGTCTCCTCAGAATCTCAGTTTCCTCATCTGTAAAATGGGTTATCATGTGTACCTTGGAGTAAATGAAATTAGAGCAAGGATGTACAATTGCTTTATAACATATAAAGAGTGTTGTTCAAAGAATGAATGAATGAATGATGGTGACAGTGGCTGGTGCTTGTGGAGGGTGGTGTTGGTTTCTGCACAGGCCACCTGGGTCTCACTTTCTGGCTCCACTCCAGGGCAGCTTTCTTCTTCCTCCCCAAGTCTAATTCCAGCTCGCAGGCCAGTCCTCTCCCACTCCACCCCCATGACAGCTCCAGAACCTTCCATGGATAGATGGACAGGCTGAGCAGGCACTGGAGGTGGCTATGGGGACAGGGTGGCTCTGCGGAGAGGACAGGCAGCACAGCCATGCACGTGTCTCAGATCCACAACCCTAAACTTCTCAGGGCTGTGGACTGTCTCAGCCACTGTGCTGACAGTTTCTTCCACAGCCTCTCACAATCTCTTTCTCCTTGAGTGGCAGGGATTTTCATACCTATTTTATAGATGAAAAAACAGGCCTTCTGCATTCCTCCTCACAGAAATATCTGCATTTGGAAAGGAAGCCCTAAAGATCCCAAGGGAGCGGAGGTGGCACTTTGGGAGCTGTGTCTGTGCTGCTATTGGTTAGAGGGCTGCAGGGACCTGCAGGGCTCTGGTCCTCCTCTAGCCTGTCACAGGCACCTGAGCTCTAAAACAGGCCTGTATTGCCATCTGCCTCTCCTCCTCGTCTGCTCAGGCAGGATGGAGATGGATGGCATCTAGTCACTCCCTTGGGAACCGGCAGAGAGACCAGGAATGGAGGCTGATGCCAGCTCACACTGACCGTGCACAAAAGTGGCCAAGAACCCAGATTCCACCAGTGTCCATTCCTGGGTGTCACCAGTCCAGGGCCCTACGCTGGGAAGCTGGGGGACCATGAAGCCATGGTCTCCATTCATCATCTTGGCTGACTTGGGACTTCAAGGGTCAGAGGCAAATGGGTGGGGCCCCCCCAGCAGGGGAGTTCCTCCACCAAAGTCCCCTTATCTTAGTGACAGCCTCCTCCTTGGATGTTCGACAGACAGATCCCAGTTCCAGCTTCATCCTTCACACCCTGGAGAGGTTGGGCAGATGTTTTAAATCTCACTGCAACCCAATTTGCTCATCTGCAAAATGGGCACATTAACAAGATCCACTTGACCTTTCCCTTGAGAACAAATGAAGGACCGTTCAAAACTGTTTGAATGTAGGGATTTTACTACGGGCAGATAGGAGATGGCCTCTGGCCAAAATGGCAGGGCACCCTGGGGCCAAGGGAGAAGAATCCCACAGTGAGGCCACTCCTGTGCTTGGCATCTTGGCTTTACCCTCACAGAAACCCAGAACCGGGACCTTTGAGGAACCAACTCTATTCCACAGCTGGTCCCACTGCTCCATCCCTTTGAAAGTATCCCTGTCAAGAGCTCACTGTCTCCTGGGGATTCATGGCACCGCTTCACTGGCTCCATCGGCTTTGGGCTCCCATCGGCTTGGGAACAGGTGAGTCACCGTCTCCGTATAACTTCTGCAAAGCATCTTCATCCCCCTGTGGACGGTGCCTTTGAACTTGGCTGGCCTGCATGGGCCGTGGATTGAGAGTTCTTCAGGTGACAGGGGGCTTTAGGACCCACCCTCACTGTAAGCTTCTGAACTCTCCAGTGTGCCTACAGTGGCCCAGGGGGGAATCTTTTGGCTTGGCCTTGTTATCTTCTCTGTCGGAAAGCATGTGGCTCTGAACACTCAGCTCTGGGCGACAATGGAATCCCAGCCAGGTCCCTTTAATGGGTCTTGTCAAGCAGGCCCTGATCCAGCAGTGATAAGAAGGCCCAGCTGCTGGGGATAGCAGTAGGAACCAGCCCAGAGCTCCTATCTTCTCTCCTCACGGGCAATCACTGAAATTCAGTGGCGTCCATTTATCAGGCAGATGTAATCTCCTCAAATAGCTGCCAAGTCCTCTTCCTGGAGTTCCCTAAGATAACCACTTCCCCGGGAGGTGAAGGGGCATTTCCTTCACCAGGAAGAGATGCCATCTGCACACACATTTGCACAAAGCCACTTACTTCTAGATGCAGAGGTTGGTGGTTGCTTTCTACAAGATCCACTCTCTTTCTTCTCCGTAATAACAACGTTTATTCAGGGTAGGGGTGCTTCCAGTAAAGGACTATTATTCCCAGCTTTCCCTGGTGGCCAGAGGAGACTGTGTGACTAGGTTCTGGCCAATGAAATATGAGCAGAAGTTGTATGGTAACTTTGGGAGGCCTGTTAAAAGTGATGGGGCGGGGCAGACCCTACTCCTTTCTTTTCTGCTTCCCGTTACCTGGAATGGAAATGTGATGGCTGGAGCTCCAGCACTGATTTTGGGTCTTGACGTGACCTACACAATAGGAGCCATGTGCTGGAATGGTGGGGCAGTAATATTGAAGCTTTAGTCCCTGACGCTTTGGAAACACTATACCAACCCTGGACTGCCTGCCTTTGGGCTTCTTTACAGAAAAGCAAACATTTAAATGCCATTGCTATGGGTTTTCTGTCACATAATAATCCTAACAGATATACTTTGACTCCGAAGTCTGACAACACCATATTGTTTTATTCGTTCACTAATTCCCTGATTTGTTTCCAGTCATGCAGCAAATATTCTCTGTGCTAGGCATTGTACTGAGTGTTGAGGACCTAGAGATGATTGACACCCAGCCTCCGGCTCCTAGGAGCTCCCAGTCCACGGTAAGAGTCCGATGTGAGCCTCATCTGCTCAACTCTCTTCAATGGCTCCACTTAGCCTTGGGCATGGTGCCCTGCCGAGCTCCCTGCCCCTCTCTCCCTACTCCCCCTTCTCTCCACCTGGGCTGGTGGTGCTGCCTAGGGGTAGGAGTAAAGGCTGTAAAGTCAGGCGCTGCTGGCCTGAGATCCGACACTGCCTTCCGCTAGCTGTGCGGCCCTGACACATTCCTAGAAAGTGCGCACCTCTTTCCTCATCTGCAAAACAGAGGTAATAGTCACCCTCTGAACCAGACTTCAGAGAAGGTGGTGAAATAACATGTGTACATCACATAGAAGCGTTTTCACTGGTATGTAATGTCATTATTGTCACTCTCTATTTAGCTCACCCTACCATGTAGTGATGAGAGCTGATGAAGCAGCTAATGCGCCACACTGTGTCCTCTCCAGTGCCTCGCTCCCTAGGTCCATCCATCTCCTCTTTGCCTGATGCCTGGATTCTCAGAACCCTGAGCTCAGCTGCCCTGGAGGGTCTTCCTAAAGCTCACAAAAGACTGAGATTGTTGCCCTCTTGGCCAGTCATTCTTACTTACCCTGACTTACCCCCCACTTCATAGACATTGCTTTTCATGGGCTGAGGTCCATGGGAGTCAAGACTGTGCTCTTGTGTGTCTTTCTCTCCAGCAGTAACTGTTACTCAGTAAATGTTTGCTGATTGGGTGGATGGGTGGATGGATGGATAGATGGACGGGTGGGCGGATAAATGGACTGAAGATCAGGCCAGTCAGTGAGGTAAGCACTATAATAAGTCAGTATACAAAGTGACATGGGAAAAAGAGGGGGGTTTTCACTCATCCAGGTAAGGGTGGGAGGGAACTTTCATGCTGAATAAAGATGGGTGAGTGGTGGTCTCTAGGGTGGGTGGTTCCCTATACAAAAATCCTATAATGAATGGGGTGGCCTGTGTTTTGTTGCACTGACCCCAAGTGCTGTGTACTTTCCACAGGTATCACACCCAAAGCCTCCTTTCTTGAGGTGGGGAGAAAAAGGGGGTCACAAAGGGGGTCCCTTCTTGAGACTCTAAACCATAGGGCTCGAATATGCCTGAGTCTTCCCCTTGGATGAACAATCATGAAACTTCGTCATGAAGAGGCCAAAGGCTGGTCTCAAGGGCAGCAAGGATGGGGAGGGAAACAACAGGAAAGTGGCACTGTGTCCCAGAGTCAGGCACACAGGCCCTCTGAGCCCCTCCCAATGATCAGGTGAAGACAGTACTTTCCTCTGCCACCTCAGGTGTGGCAATCATGCTTGGGAGTGGTCAAGTCACCTCCACCCTACCACCCAGCTGGGGATGGTGGAGCAGACCCTAGAACGTTGGATTCGTGGGCCAAGAACGTTGGATTCTGGTTCCCCATGATGCTTGGGGCATTGCAGGGGTGCCAGGGAATCTGAGACTCACTCTGGTGTCTGGCTTGGTGGGAGGGGGTCCCAGTGGTAGAAAGGGTAAGGCAGCAGGCTGTAGCAAAGACACGGAACACACACGTTGGTGAGTCTAAGGGTTTAGGGTTTGCACAGGTCCATTCATCACCGACTTACTCATTCACTTATTCATCCATCACCCTTTCATTTAAACATCTAGTGATCACCTGTTGGGCGCTAGACACTGTTCTAGTTGCTGCAGGGAACACAGGTGGGGTCTATATATCTTGGAATTTATGTTACAGGGTGGGGAGACAGAAAACAAATAAGATGAGGCAAATGTCTGCAGGTGGAGACCAGTGTAATGGAGAAGACCAAATGCAGTATGGACCAGAACGGCTAAATGGAGACTGGGGCCCAGGAAGCAAAAATGCTGAGCTGAGAACCGAATAACAAAGAGTTGGCTATGGGAAGGTTTGTAGGGAGAGTTCTAGGCAGAGGGCCCAGAGGGGTGGATGATATCAGAGTTGGACACCCAGTGTGCCCAGGAGAGCCACAACCCAGGGCCAGGGCAATCAGAGCTGCTTTCAAGATCACAGAGAAAGTACCACCCGCAAGCCCTGATCTCCGGGAGCTTGTGGTGGAGACACGCAGATCTAAGTGGGGCCTCCTAGTTCCCTCACTCTGGCAGCCAAGTTTTGGTACCAATATTTGCTCAGCTGTGCTCAGGGAGAGAGGAGGTTGGCAGGCTCAGTGAGGACAGACCATGCCCCCCTTAGTAGAAGTTATCTGTCTCCTAATACCCTTTCTCCCTTTTCTTGGTAATAGAACTGCCCCCCCCCTCCATTTTTATCTGGGTTCCTGGCCACCCAAATGAAAGATTACACTCCCCAGCTTGATGGTTAACTAAGATCTTGTCAATGAGATGTAAGTGTGAAGTGTGGTGTAGCTACTTCCGGAAACTTCCTGAGAAGACATTGGGCTCAGGTCCTTTCTTCCTCTCAGTTTTCCTCCTTTCCTGTGAGCTGCTATTTCAGCATGTTGCCTGGCATTTTAGCAGCCTATTGGGACCTTGAGATGGTGTTAGAAGTGGAGGCCACACATAAGCAGAGTGACAAGATAGAAGGAGCCTTGTTGGAGAGAAGCCCTCAGTAAAGCTCCATACTTCCCCCATCCGAACTGTGATACAAGAGAGAAATAAACACCTGTCTTATGAAGGGGCTGTTACTTTGTAATATCTCTGTTACTTGCCTAATCAGGAGAGGCA
The DNA here is from genome assembly GCF_964194185.1 of Rhinolophus hipposideros. Lineage (NCBI taxonomy): Eukaryota > Metazoa > Chordata > Mammalia > Chiroptera > Rhinolophidae > Rhinolophus > Rhinolophus hipposideros. Next base: position 55,246,182 of record NC_138061.1, on the reverse strand, counting down.
CATGCAATTTTAGGCCAGCCCTAAGGACATGGGACCTTAGATGCCTGGAATAAAGGAAGGGCTGGCCTCCAGGGGCCCCAGCCTCCTTTAGTCTGCAGCAAGAGGGCAGAGAGACCAGGAGACATGTGGGTCCTTTATCACATCAGTCTGCTTATCAGGAACCATGGCACGCTGGTGCCTTGCTCCGTGCACCAGTCTGATTAGCAAGCTCCCCCTGAGCAGGTCTGGGGAGGGGTGTAGAGGTGGGATCCTCTTCCCGGGAGCAGAGCTGGGTTAGAGCCCCTTAACTCAGGGCAGATTCCTGACAGTGCACACAATGGTTCTTGAGTGGGCTCCTAATTAGCATCCACCATGTGGCCTTGGGAGCCAAACATCCGGCCACGCAATTTGATCCGGGTAGATTCTCGTATCCGGGTGGCTGGGCTCTCTGAGGGACCAATCTCTCTATGTGGTAAGAGAAAGCAGCATGTGTGACCTGACTCACAGCCACTCCTGGGAAGACGTGGAAGTCTGAGACATATGTTGCAATGGGGGGATGTTCAGGTCTTTTGGTAGCTCATGGGGACCGACAAAGGTTCTCTCTCTGACCAAATCCTGGCCAGGTTCCTCTGAGCCCCTTTCCCCCAGGCCTCAGCCCTGGCCTATACAGACCTGCACAAACACTGACACAGCTTCTGATACCTCAGTGTCACGCTGCAAGTGCCTGCCTGAGAAGACTCAAGGCTGCCAAAAGGACTGTTCCAGCCATCACCTGCAGTCAGGGCCCCACCTCCTAGCCTCTGTGGGAAGGACAGGAGCCCAACTTCCAGAAGCCCCAGGTAGCAAACCCAGAGGGGTTTCACGAGGACCCGCGCCCTCTTCCCATTTTCTGGAATTGTCCACTTCCCTGAGTATACAGAGCCCCTGCTCACCCCTACTTCTTATTCTCCCATTAAAATGTCCAGTCACCTCTATACAAGTCACAGCTGAATTCGGTTCATGCTGGACTCTTCTTTCTATCGCAATAGTCATTACTGATTAAAATCTGTCTTTACCACGTTACCTAGTGCCCAGCTCTGTTCATCTTCGCCAGTACCAAACAGACTGCGGGAACATGGGCTTCTTTTTTAACAAGAGCTGGGACTCTAGGATTGTGTCACGAGCACCCAGCGTGTGTTGGTGTAACTGCCTGCACCTATAGATGTGGGAGGTAAACATGGGTGTGACAACGCTGGCTGGCTCACAGCTGGTTCACAGCGCTGGCTGAGTTAGACATACCCTGTGCAGCCACCGAGCAGGGCATAGGTACTTGGCCCTGGATAGGTTTGTAGGAAGGCCTGGCGTACTCACATTTGTTAGACCACGTTGTGCCCTGATATTGCCATGCTATGAATGTGAAAGGTTAAGCTGTTGGATGGGTTCCTCCTGTTACCAGAGGAGAGGTTTTGAGGGGCTTGAAGGAGAAATGGCCAGTGCTTCCTTTCGGCAGAGGGCATGGCCCCTATCCCACTGACTCCTGTTTGCTCTGCCTGGTCTAATGTTCTGCAACTCCCACCCAGGCTCTGTCTTTCTTTTACTTTACTGTAAAGATCAAACATGTCAATTTCATAAAAAGTTAATTTGGAGGTCTTTTTGACCTCTAGAGCTGGAAGGAAACAGGACGATCGAACCCTCCAGATCTGGGTTTTGCTGCTTTGATAGCCCCACGGTGGATTTTCCATGGCAGTTCTGATCCCCCAAATTCAAAACACCCATTTCACTCAATGTGTGGGGGTCTTGGCGTGCTCTCCTGGCTGCTGCATATACACGGGATCAGCAAGAAATCCTTTGCCCATGAACACGTCCCTCATGTTGAATCAGTAAATGTGGTTAACTCACTAAAAAGCAACCCATCCCTTCGAGCACCACCAGTGTCACGAAAGCACCCAGGCACCATGTGCCCTGGCTGGTCGGCTTCTGCCTGCCTCCCCTGGTCTTCCCCGTGGTCCTGACCTCCCGCCGTCATTCAGCTCTCATCCAGCCTAGAGGAGACGAAGCAGGGGGAGGAGTTGCGTGTGCAGACGGCACTGCCCAGAGCAGGCTTTGTCAGTCTCCTTGGCAAGATCCACATGTTGGCCTCCATAAATCTTGGTTGCTGGGGACAGGGTGGGTGGCCTATTTTGTGCATTGTAGGGTGTTTAGCAACGCCACTGACCCCTGCCTAGTAGATGCCAGCAGCTCCTTCCTCCCCAAGATGTGACCCAGAATGTCTCCAGACTTTGCCAAACGTCCTCTGGAGGCAAAACTGTCCAATGTTAAGAGTCCCTGATCTAGGGAAGGAATACAGAGTGAGCAGAGGTGAGACACAAACCTCCGCCCTTCCTCTTCAGCTGAGTGGGTAGTGAGGTCTAATTGCTGAGAACGTGGTGTTTGGAGCCCTTGGCCCTAATGCACAGCCTGTCTCTACCACTTGTTAGCCACGTGCTGTAGCAGGTGCGTCTGTGCCTGTAAGGTGACTTCATCTCTCTGTGCCTCGGTTTCTTCAACTGGACATGTGGAAACACTGGTAGCTCCCCTAGCAAGTACCTGGTTAGCACTGTACTTGCTTAGACGCGGACGAGCGTCTGGTGCAGAGAGGTTGTGCTTCGTATTCTTATTTCCACGGTTCCTCTGTGCCTCCAGGTAAAATCCCGGGTGGTGGTCAAGATCTTCATGACCTAGTCCTTGCCCACCTCTCCAGCATCACCTCTCACCAGCTCTCAGACCACTCAGACGGCACAGGAGGTACCATGTTCTCTCTTACACTACAGCTTTGCTCTTGGTGTCTGCCCCTCGGCCAGGACTGGGGAGCCCCATTCATCCCCTTCTTCATCGAGGCTGCCCCTACTCAGGTTTCAGGAGTCACCTCCTCTAGAACACCTTCCTGCCCTCCTAAGACAGGGCTAATTGCCTCTCTCAGCTTGTCCCGTGCTCCGCCGCCGCCACACACACACTAGCTTCTAGGTCAAGGGCCTGCAGGCCGTACTTTACTTGGGGAAGTGATCCCAGGAATGGTGGACTGGAAAAAATGAAACAGGAAAGGAGAAGAAGCCAATCCAAGAATGTGTCACTGAGCTGGTTACCGCTGTGAGCGACTGAGGGAGGGGGTACTCGGAAGAACCTTCTAGAATGTGCCTGAGAATTTGGCATCCTAGATAGTAAAGACGGGAGTGTTCTCCAGCAGCCTATGTACCCCGTTGGTCAGGTTGACCCAGGGGGTGTCCTCCCCTCAGCTGCATCGGCACGGCTGAGCTGCTCAGCGGCGTCCCGCTCACTGGTGGCAGAGACGCCCTGGGACAGGAAGCAAGAGGTGCAGCTGGGATTTGGTGCTGTCAGGCCATGTCCAAGGGCAGACGATGTTGGCAGCAATGGCCGGAGCAAATGGTGGGCTGAGGCATGAAAATATCTGACCTGTGGCGCCTCTTCAGTCTCCTCTGCTCCCCATCCCTCCTTACCCCTCCTTACTTTCCCCACCATTCACCACCCTCTACTATAATTGCCCAGTTGTCTGCCTTGCCCTCTGAGAGACTGACTCCTGTGAGCAGAGTCTATTCTTCTTTGCTATATATACTCACATCTAGTCAAGTGGCTGGAAGGAAGTAGGTTTTTCAAAAAATGCTAGTTGAATAAACGAATGGGCGAAAGAATGAACAGGTGAGCGATAGGCCTGGAACCCAGTGCTCTTAGAACCTCCGGGCCTGCAATGAAGCCAGAGTCTCACGTACACCTCGAGTGGTGTCCTAGAATCATCTGCCTACAAACAAGCCCCGTCTGGAGGGGACGTTTAATGGAGAGGTGACGTGAATGTCTGAGAGGCTGATTTCCAGGGCACGGCCACTGTCCAGGGCCACAACTGGCTTTTGCAAAGTATGATTTCGGTGAACCCTCGACGTGGCCACAGTGTAGGCTGCACATTGGAAGTTCAGCTTAGCCCTGTCTCTGTGCCTGGCCACAGGATCTGGACCTGGGTCAGGCAGCAGAATCACGAGGCAGCTGGGCAGACGCCTGGCTGCAGAGTGACAGCCGGGACCTAACACCCACGTAGAGACTTCAGTGCCCAGGGCCGCGTCAAAAGATCCCTGTTCTTAACGTGGAGAACCTTTTGGGTGACAGGAACATTTAACTCTCCAAGGAGCCCATTTTACAGACGGGAATGGAGGCTCTGCTTGAGCCTCACCCAGCTGAGGTTTGGGCCTGGGGACCATGCCTCCTGGTCCAGTCTCTTGTGTCCTGTGCGCCCTATGTATTGCAGAGCTGACTGTTCTTAAGGCGATTTTGCTGGTTGTTTTATTTTGCATTCTCCGCATAGCGGATGCTGGCTCCAGGACTGGGGTGTGGGTGTTTTAACAGGGAGGGGATTTTGGAAAGTAGAGTGAAGTTGAGAAGGGAGGAAGCCACTCCACAGGTGCAGCAGGGAGGTCGCTACCACTGGCAGTAGGGCCCACTTTCACCAAGACCTCTGGGAAGCGTAGGGGCGTCCGAATGGTCTGAGGGGAGGCTGAGAAGCAGGGGCACTGATTTCCTGCTTCTGGGCCCCATTGTTTTAAGCCTCAGCCCTGGGGACAACAATTCTCTGTTCTTCTCTGTGTGCACGCGGAGTACCCCCTGACAATGCTGGAGAGGCCAAAGGACAGAACAGGAGAGTCGCTTGGCTGAGCTTGGGCGGGGAGGCTGGCAGTACTGGACGGGTCTGAGTGCACAGATCTGCTCATGGGGCTGAAATCAAAGACGGGTCAGCAGGAGCAATGCCAGCCCCTGAAGTACCTGCTGCATGCCTGGGGTCAGATACCAGCCTCACAGCCCACACGAGCACTTTTACTAGGGTGTCTCCAATTGGACCTGGTGGATTGTTCTGGGTTCCTTACTGAACCTTGACAATCTGGTGTCACGGCAAACCCAGCATTGCATCACGTTCGGGCCTGTCTGCTGTGCTGTGCCACTCTCTCAGCAAAGTGGCTTGCGTGCTCTAAGTCTGAGAAGCGCTCTCAAGCAGGAAGCTTTGGATGCAAGCAACAGAGAATGGCTAGGACAAATGTAGCCAACAACGGATTTGCTGGAAGTATCTTGAGGACTCTCAGAATCAATGGGAAAGCTGGAGACACAGACTCGGAAATGGGTCAGAACAAAGAAAGGTAGGCTTCGTTTGGGTCAGCAACCGCCCAGTGGTTGGATGACCAGAGCCCTGGTTACTATCCCATATGACTTTAGGAAGTAGAAAATAACTACTTCCTTAAAAGGAAAGGCAAAACGTTAAACGTAGAGTTACTGTATGACCCAGCAATTCCACTGCTAGGAATATACCCAAGAGAAATGAAGGCATATGTCCACACAGAACGTTCATAAGAGCACTATTCACAATAGCTAAGACATGGAAACAAGTCAAATGCCCATTGACTGATAAATAAAATGTGGTACATCCATACAATGGAATATCACTTGGCCATAAAAAGTACATGTTACATGTTACATACATGTTACAATATGGGTGAATCTTGAAAATATGTTAAGGGAAAAAAGCCAGTCACAAAATACCACCTGCTATATGACTCCATTCATGTGAAAGTCCAGAATAGACAAATCTATAGAGACAGAAAGTAGATGAGAGGTTTCTGAGGGCTAGAAGGGATGGTGGGATTGAGGGAATCGTGGCTAAAGGGTTCAGGATTTCTTTTGTGGGTGATGAAATGTTACAAAATTGATTGCAGTGCTGGTTGCACAATTCTAAATATACCAGAAACCCTGGTACAAAATCGAATTGTACCCTTTAAATGGGTGAATCGTAGAGCCTGTGAATTATATCTCAATAAAGCTGCTTAAAAATAAATAGAGACCTGGATGGGGTTCGTGTGGATGTGATACTTAGTGCTCATGCATGGCTTTGCTCACTTTTCTGTTTGGGAGTTATACTAAAATAACCGGAGATCAGGTGGGGCTGGGAAAGGGAGAGATTGCTAGATACCAAAAGACCACAAATGTCATTTCTCTTTCCCAGGGGCCATATGTATGATGTATACAATTCTAGATAGTTATACCTGTTCATGCTGGGCATGGGATAAGAACCTGAGACCAAGCTCGTTAACAACGCCCAGCTCCTTCCGCTCTTATGGGCTGAGCTCAGAAGACACCAGAACTCAGAGGAAGTTATGACTCTCTTCCAGGACAAAGGACCCAAGCACCTTGATCGTGTGATATTTACCAGCCCTCTGACTTGATATGCAGTTTCAGTGTTGGGCAGGGGAGGACTCTGGGGGACCAGTATCATGTTGGCCTGGGGGGAGGGGTTGGAAGTCTCGGTCAACATGTCCAAGAAGGTTGATAGGTGTGAGTCAGGCTCTGTCTTGCTCCCCTGTGACATTGAAGTGCAAAAGCATCACAAGCTCCTCAGTTACTGCTCGCTCCGGGGGCCTCCGTCTCTTTACAGTTTAGTTTGCGGTGGTGACTGGTCACCTTATCAGAAGAGCAATCCAATGTTTTGTCTTCAAATTGCCCCTCGTGCGTGGCCCACTTGGACATACAAATCCCGATGACTTGTTCTTGTGAGAGTGTTGGCAGCAGCTTTGTCATGTATGGATGACCCATCCCACAGCTCGTCGTCCCTTCTCTTTTACGCCATCAGGCAGCCTCAGCATCTTGGGAATGAGCTCATCAGCCCACACCGCCGTCTCTGCAGTTTGCTTTCTCATCATTTCCCTTCCTGTCTCCCACACGGCTGAGTCAACCTGACAACACTTCTTTCGGACTAGACTAGGACCTGTGTGGGAAACAGGCACTCATTCTGCAGTGATGGAGCCACTGAGGCAGGCAGCGTCTAGCTCAGGACGTGTCTACTTGAGGTCTTTTAGAGCTGACCTTCCTGTGTGCAGATCCAAAGATTAACTTGACTGTGAGCTTGGAGTTCTGGGAGTTAGCTTTGCTCCCAGAGACGGTCCAGTGTCTTGTGAACAAGCCTTTATTTCCTTTTTCACAAAGTGGACACTTTGTTTGCCTTGGACTCTGAGGTCACAGTGGGTGGACTCTGGTAAGTGGATAGTTTATTGACACGGAGAAGGGAGATGGGCAGGAAGCAGCCATCTGGACGTGATGAGAAATGTCCATGCTTTGTGTTATGGTCCGCTAATCCACACAGAGGGTTATTTTCCCTTTTGAATTTCACAGCCCCCATGTAGATGGGTTTCTGGGGGGCCTGTCAAAGGGAGAATGGGAGACATAGAAGAAGACAGAATGGGAAGCCACTTGTGCTATGCTAAAAATAACTGGAGGAATGTATAGGGGGTCTTCGTGGATACTCAGTAAAATGCCTCCAGCAGAGGAGCGAGAAAGCAACTAAGAGGAATTGCACCCTTGTCATGTGCAGGTGCTGTGCGAGCCACTTTGCAAACATGAGCTCATGTAGTCATTGTGACACGCCAGTGTGGTGACTTACTATCCTTGTTCAATAGATGGTGCAGAGAGGTTAAGAAAGATGTTCAAGAGTGATCTGTAACAGGTCTCCTGTAGTAAGTGCTTTGCAGAGGGTGCTGGGGGCTGCACTGAAGCCTGTGTGCAGCTGCCCTGGGGCCAGGCAATTCTGAAGTGGCTCAGGCTCTAGAACACGGAAGGGCTGCATGTGCAGCGTGCTCCTGTACTCACGCTCTGGGCCCACCACTTTCACTCTCCCTCATAAGCACTCTGCAAGGTGGCTGCCACAGCCCTGGTGTTAGAGGTGAAAAGGCTGTGGTTCAGGGAGGTGCATTAGGCAGGCAGGGGGCATTCTTGCCAGTGAACCCAGCCTCTCTGTTCTTTGCCACTTGTGTGATCTGCTAAGTCTAATTTTCAGAAACCTTCCTCTCTCTCTCTCTCTTTTTCTTATTCCACGAAACCACTTGAAAGCTTTTCTGCCCTTGACGCAAAGTGTTCCAGGTCAGCTCACATTCTAGAAGCGTCTGTGACTGGTATTTTAAGAGTGAGTGAGCCAGGCAGGGAAATTTGGAAAGCAGCCAGTTCCTTGATACGTGTCTTCAAGGGGGTGGTGGCCAATAGCGAGGGTAGAATTTTTGGTGTGTTTTTTTTCTTCTTTCTTTCTTTAGAGGGAGCATCACTGCTTCTGAAGGTACAGACTTGGGGAGAGAACAAGAGAAAACAACACAGAAAAACTCTTGTGTGCGTGTCCTCTATACCCTTGCTACTCCGAGTGTGGTCTCCCAGCTATCATTAGAAATGCAGATTTCTGGGCCCTACAAGATACTTATTAAGTAGGAATCCGCACTTTAACAAGGTCGCCAGGGTGAGCTGTATGTACTTGACTTGGGGAAGGTCTGGTCTATCTCAGCACAGAACGAATTGTACCTCCACTTCCCACTTCCACAGGAATGTCACCACGGCACCATCAGTGGACACTGCCCAACACTGAGCTTGTCAACCCCCCCACCCCCAAACTTGCTCCCCCCTCTGGGTTCCTATTTCTAGCGCTCCAACTCCCATCGCTTAGGGCCCAATCAGAGATGATGCTTCCTCTCACTCCCCACCTTCCACATCCAAGTTCAGAGGGCCCCTCGCCCTAAATACCTCTTGTGTTGCTGCACTTGTGTCTGTCCTCACTGTGACTCCCCTTTCCTGAAATGCCTCACCTAGGCTCCCTGAAAGCCCTCACACAGGGGCGTCTCTCAGCCTGGACCTGAAGGGGTCATTGCCCATGGAAACTTGGCTCCCGCTAACCCTGGAACAAGGTCCTAGCCACTCTGGACCCTATGATATGGACGAGCGCATCTCTCCAGCCTCCCCGCCCTCCCTCCTCCAAAACAATGGCAGATTTTTATTCCTCTGTACATAACATCTGTTTTGTTTTTCCCCTCTGGCTACTTAGCAATCTCTCTCTCTTTGTTTTTCAGCAATCTGATTACGATGTATTGTGGTTTGGTTTTCTTTGTGTTTATTCTGCCTGGGATTTGTTGAGCTTCCTTGGGTCTGTGGGTTTATACATTTCATCAACTTTGGAAGTGTTCAGTCATGATTTTGCCAAATACTTTTTTGCCTCCCTCAGTTTATGCTTACTGTTTGCTTATGTTGCCCCGTAACTCACTGAGGCTCCGCTAATTTTTTAATATCTGTGCTTCACTGTGGATAAATTGATTTGTCAAGTCTTCCAGTTCAGTGGTTATCTTGACTACAGTATCTAATCTGTTTTCTATCACATCCAGTGAAGTATTAATTTCAGATATTGTGGTTTTTTTTAAATCTCTGGAAGTTCCATTTGCTTCTTCTTTGTATATTCTACTTCTCTCCTTGTTATGTTCCTATTCTCTTTTAAATCCTTTAAGAAATAGTTGTTTTAGTATCTTTGTCTGTCAGTTCTACCATCTCTACTGTCTCTCATCTCTTTCTATAAACAGGTTTTTCTTCCTTATAGTCTGCTTCTCTCCCCGCTTCTTGGTATGTCCGTTATTTTAGTGGATGATGGACATGGTGAATTTCACGTTGCTGAGTGTCTGGATTTTGTTGCCTTCCTTTAAAGAAAGTTGGATGTTGTTCTGAAAATCAGTTAAGCTCCTTGTGGATTATTTGATCACTTGCAGCCTATTTCTTAGATTTGCTAGGGCAGCCCTGGAGTAGCCTTCCCTCAGGGCATGGTTCAGCCTGAATATTCAGGGGAGAGCCCGTAGGGTCCCACCAGATGCCCAGTGATTGCTGAGGACTCACCATTCTTGTTGTCGGAGTTCAAACATCTCCTGCCCTGTGTCAGCCCTGGGAACTGTCCATCACACCTCTCCCCTGACTCATGGAGTGTGTGAGCAAGGCCCTGCACTCATCAAAGACCATGGGAACCCCTCTGCAGACTTCTGGGGCTCTTTTTCTCCGTCCCAGAAATATGTTCTGCAATGTCCAGCCACTTCAGCCTCCCCAAACTTCTATCTCTACCCTTTCAATGCAGCAAGACTGAGTTCTCTTTGACTCCCTCTCTTGTGCCTATGGCCTAGAACTTGCCTTTAGGTGGAAAGCCAGGGTGGCTATAGGCAGAAGGCTGAGGTGATTGCAGGGTGCCCCTAATTGGTAGCCCTTCTCTCAGGGGTCACAGTCCGGTGCTGTCTGTTGTCCCATGTTTGAAAATAGTTGTTTCCTATATTTGTTCCACTTTCCTACTTGTTCATAACAAACAGGAGGATAAGTCCAGTCCATGATATTCCATCCTGTCTCAATTTCAGTGTTTTGACAACATTCCTTTTTGGCTAAAACCTCCTGTTCTTCTCTCCCAACCCTCTCCTCAATCTCTCCCAGTGATTCTAAGTATACAATAGATGCCTTTTTCGGGATGATTCCCATTGTCAGTGGGTTATGCCCAGCCGGAGCTCAAATCGGATTCCCAGAGCTTCCTGCACTGTCAAGAATAGTTGGAGCGATGGTCCTTCACAAGCTGGGCAGTGTGTTGCAATAGACAAGCACATTCCCTTTTTGTAAAATTATTTTCACAAAACCTTTGCAAGGTGACTCAGACAGAGGCTCAGAGATGCTCAGGGCCTGCTCAAGTGAGTGGCAGGGTTGCCTGACTCCAGAGCCTACAGTTTGGGATTTATCACCGGCAAAGCTTACATGCCCCCGGTTGTGGTCCTTCACCCCGTTCTTCACAGGTACGTGATGAAAGATGTTGCCGATGTCTTCCAGTCCGCAGCTGCACAGGCCGCACAGTACCTGCCAAACACATAAGCCTCTATTTGTTGTGACATTATCGTGTTTTTTTTTTTCAGGGCAAACGATTCTGCTATCACAGCAACATTGTTATGACTCTGGCTGGGGAACGAGCAGTGGGAGCCCAGGACTCACTGGGGAAGGAAGCCGTGTGGCAGGTGAGGCCGTTAAGAGCAGTAATAAAGCCTCCTGCAGACTAGATGGCAAGAGGGAGCTGCCCTGGGAAGGGCACTGGTTCAGGCATCCATCAGTCGCCCAGGTGGATGAAAGACTCACACTGCCCTGGAATATGCAGGAAGGATCAAAGAGCTGGCTAGATGGTGCATGGCCCTACGAAGGGGGACTTTTGAGTACAGAGGGAATGTTCTATTTATCAAGCACCCGCTCTGTGTGGAAGAACTGGGCTAGAAACAGTATCTCGTATCACTCCCACAGCGTTCTCTTTGGGGAATTTTTTGAATATTGCAAGTGAAGTATATGCTTATTGAGAGGAAAAACTATAAACAGCCCAAGAACAAAACAAACCAATCACCTTTGATTCTATCACTCAGAGAGAGCAGTTTATCAGTTTGTTAGATGGCCCTTCAGAAACTGTAAAAAACAGCTTTGTTGGAGTATAATTTTCATGCCATAAAGTCACCCATCTTACGTGTACAGTTTGATGAGTTTTAGTAAATTTTTACAGCTGGGAACACATTGCCGCAATCGATTCACAACACTTTTATCACCCCCAAAACTCTTACCCCCTGCCCCAGGCAAATACTATTGATTTGCCTTTCTGTCTCTTTCTATCTCTTCGCTGGAAATTTCATATAAATGGATCACAGGACAGTCTTTTGTATCTAGTGTCTGATGTTTTTCACTTAGCATAATGCTTCTGAGGTTCACTGTGTTTTTCAGTCTGGATTCCCTTTTATGAATGTACCAGGTTGTTATCTATTCACTAGTTGACGGACATTCCAGTTGCTTCCAGTTTTGAGCTATTATAAGTAATGTTGGTATGAACAGTCTTGTGCAAGTATTCGTGTGGACCCATATTTTCATTTCATTTAGGTAGATATCTAGGAGTAGAATTGTTGGTCTGTGGAGTAGGTATATGTTTCACTTGATTAGGAAACTGTCAAACCTTTTTTCCGAAGTGGCTATACCATTTTATATTCTGATAGCAAAGCAAGAAGGTACTAGTTTCTCCACATTCTTTCCAACATTTGGCATTGTTAGTCCTTTTGATTAGAGACATTCTAGTAGATGTGTAGTGATATTTTATTTTGATTTTACCTTTCATTTCCTTAATACTAATGATAGTGACCTGTTTTCATATGCTTATTTGACCTTCGTATATCTTCTTTGCTTAAAGGTCTGTTCAAATATTTTGCTTATTTTTAAACTGTTTTGTTTACCTTCTTATTTGTTGTAAAATGTTTTGTTTTTTTAAAAATATTCTTCATACACATCCCTTATCAGATGTTTGATTTGCCAATATTTTCTCCCAGTCTGTGGTTCATCTTTTCATTTTCTTAAGGATGTTTTTATAAGAGCAAACTTTTTTTTGTTTTGATGAAATTTCGTTTATCAATATTTCTTTTCAAAATTTTTAATACAAACATTTGAATAGGGTTGTAAAGATGCAATCATGTTTTCTTGTTATTTTAACTTGATTAATTATTTTAATAGGTTTTAAACCTATCATTCCTAGATTATGCCCTACCTAATCACAGGGGATTATTCTTTTTAGTATACTTTTGAACTTCGGTACATATACTTACTTTATTTAGACTCTTTACATGTAAATTCACTGGTGATATTATTTTGTAAATTTATTCTTTTGTATATTATCTTTGTCAAAATGGTTATTAGAAATATTCTAACTTTAAAATGAATTGGGTATTGTTTCTTTTTTTCTTTTTTTTACATTCTAGAATAGTTTGTATAGCTTGGTAATGCTCTATTCCTTGAAAATCTGAAGACAAAAACACAGTGTGAAACTATTTCAGTCTTAGTTTTTTTTAACAAAGCTGCAAATTGTTCAGAGGTATAATTCATTGTCCTTCTCCTACCACCACCACGTCCCCTCCCCCAACAGTTTTTTCCAGGGTTTTGCTCTGATGAAATTTTTATTTTTAAATTAAATTTTAAAGTTAATTTTAGCAATTTGTGTTTTCATAGAAAATCATGTATTTGATCTTGACTTTACAAAATTTTACACAGTTGGTACATATATTCTTATTTTAGTCTTATGAGATCTTTCTACAATACTAGTGGTCATATTCCTTTTCCCGACACTAGATTTGAGTATTGTTTTGTCTTTACTGTTTTTCTTAATTAGACTAACTGGTTGTTTTCCTATTTTGTGTTTTCTGTGTTCTCCACTCCCCTTGCCCCCACTTCTGGGTTTGATCAATTCATGTAGTTTCTAAGACAGGACAGTTGATAGACATTTTTATGCCAATTTCTGGAAGTCACAACAATCCTTTCAAGGAGTTGTCATTTGACAGATGAAGATACTGAGGTTCAGAGAATTCACAAGACAAGGAAAGTGGTAGAGTTGGGATTAGATGCAAGGCCAGCCCTCCTTCCTTAGATCACATCTCCCTGGGAAGCGATGCGGGTGCTTGGGGGTGAAATGACCACCTTCTCCCAACACGCACGTATACCATCAGGTAGGATGCATGGAACAATGACCACTCATCTCTGAGGGGTGTGAGCAACCCCGAAGCCTCACCATCCCCATGCATGTTCTCTGTGAGGCTGCAGGGTGAAGATCGCTAAGTCCCTAAGGTATAAATTTGCACATTGAGACTCAAAAGCATCAGGCCATACTCTTTTCTCTTGGTGTCAAGGATGTGATTGATGGTGGGTGTGATGTGGGTGTGTAAATTACAGCGGCAGAGTCAAGCATTTGTTTTTCCTCGTCAGCACTGCCCAGAGCACGGAGGCTGATCAACTATTTGGCAAAATCTCTGGAAAGATGCACTCTGAAAGGGAGAGGGGAGGGCTTGTGACCAAGCTCTGCCATAGCCTGCACCCAACTACCCCACTCCCCAAGCCTCCTCCCAATAAACACACACATTCCAGGCTCCACTGGAAACCAGTGGTCACTACCGTGTTCCCCAAGTTTTTTGACAATTGGGTAACGTACAAGCTGGCTGCAGAATTCTGCCCGCTATTGTGAATTAATAACTCATCTTTAGTCTTATGAATGAGGTGGGAGGACATTCTGTAATTCACAGCCAGAGAATCCCCAAAACACCAATGCTACCTCCTCCAGGAGGCTGCCTAAGACCCCCCAGGTAGAGAGTGCTGCTCTGGGCGTACGCCTCCTGGGACAGCTTGGTTTTGCCTTTTTGTTGATTTTCCCTAGGGTCTGCCTTGCATTCATTCGTTTATTCTTTCATTTAGTATGATTAGGACACAACTGTGCTATGGGATAGGCTACAATGGTGCATAAATCAGACCTGGTGCTTGCCCCATGGCCTAGTGCCACTTATAGCCTAGTGGCAGGGAGAGAACATAAACAAAAATGTATTACATATTGTGATCAGTGCCCTGAAGAAAAAGCATCACATAGGAGCTAGGTTAGATGAGGTGATGGCGAAGGATGGAAGGGTGAGGAAACCAGCCATGTGCAGAGGACACTCCAGGCAGCAAGTCCCAGGGGAGAAACCCCAAGGTCACGTGACTAAAGCCCAGTGAGTGAGGGAGGGACCACGGGACAAACAGAGGGCTGCAGAGGCAGAGCTGCAGCATTGCTGTTCCCTTGCTCCTCACTGAGTCTTCTCCCTTGGCACAGCCCTGTCACCACCGAGACTATTAGATGTCCTCCTCCAGTTTGCAAGCCCAAGAACGGGGTCTGAGTCGTCTTCAGGTTACCAGCCAAAGCATGGGATTTGGCTCTGAATCAGACCACCAATTAAGGAATGAGCAGAGCGGGGCGGTCACCTGCCTTGGTGAAATAATAGATACGGGCATTATTTGCCAACCAGATTAGGACGATTTCAAGCTCAGCGAGTACCCACCAGGCAAGCCTGCCACTGTTTGCTCCTCTCTGAGTCAGATTCCTCGTCTATCACAGAACGGCTTTGCTTTCCTGTCTGCCTCCCAGGGCCCTCTGTGGGCTCAAGATCCAGGGAGAATGGGTCCCTCCCCTTGTCCCACTTAGGCCTGGGAACTCTGGCTTTCCGGAGACAGTTAGCCAGCAGTGCCTCCTCTCTTACCTTTTTCCTGGGAGCGGTGCAGGGGTATCTGCTCAGAGGGGACAGGAAATGTCCCTGACACAAAAATCCACCCCGCAAGGCATGCCTGAGGAAAGGCATAATTGATGGGCAGTTTCACAGAGGCCCTCATGGAAGACCAAGAGGAATCAGCAGCATTGCTTGGTCGCAGCAGGAAATCCTCTGCCGTTGTGGTGCAGCCGTGAACTTCCGAAGCAAGTCACCCTGGTCACGAGGATACGCCCTGACTTCAGCAGGTTGCTTCAGGTCACTGCAGTAGCACATGCTCTGCTAGACTCACAGTGGGCATCAGAGTAGATCAGGGCTCCCGCGTCCTCGAGGAGTGGGCAGCTGAGCGCTTGGTGCTGCACACGCTTGGGCAGGTGGGTGGGGGACAGTCACCTCTCCCAAGGCAAGAGCGGGAGCAGGTGTGCGTTCCAAAATGTGAAGATGTCACACGGCTACTTCCACAATGAATTATTCACATAGCACGATGAATTAATAATCCATACTTTGAATTAATTTTATTGAATTTCCAAAATGTGAGCATTTCAGGGGCAGGAAGGAGGTGGCCTGTGTGTCCCCCTTCCTCCCCCCCAATCATTAAAGGTGATAGCACATAGGCTCACCCATGCCAGGTCATTCAGAAGGTTCCATTTTTCTTCTGGGTTGGAAGGTGACTCATGGGGTCTACCTACAATTTCTTCTTGACCTTAATATGAAATTACAATATGCCTAATTGCCCCATAATCTTCCCCTGTGGTAGAAGTAAAAATTTCAAATTAAATGACTTCTTGTTTTCCCTGAGGTTGGCAAAGGCAACCTTGCAGACACAAATCCCTTTACACTTGGACACGGAGAAAGGAATCAAGATGGATGGCCCCAGCTCCCCTAGCCTGCTTCGTACTTGCCTGCCCCTCGCTCCCACCCTGCACCGGCTCCCTCCTGGCTGGTTTCTTGACAAGTTCATCGCTGTGTTCACCAGAAAGCCATCAGCGGAGTCTTGCTTCTGGAGAAGTACAGCGCAGGCTGACAGTTCCTCGGGGGTTCCGTGGATGAAAGGCTGCAGAAGAGGCTTTGGAAACGCTTCACAGAGGGACCCACGTCTATACATACGTCAAGAGAACTATTGTTTGGGGAAAACCAGTTGTGTTGGAGACTTTGGGAATTGCAGAGAGGTTTTGCAAGAATTCAAAGAAACAAATAGGAAAGAAAAGACACAGCCAACATTTATTGAGTACGTACTATGTGGTAGGCTTCCTATTAAGCCTTTTCAAGTCATTGTTTCGAGGAATCCTCAGAACCCTAGTGGACTGTCTACTATTATTAACCCTCAGAGGTTAAATAACCCTCTTGAGGTCACCAAATAGGTAGGAGATCTGAGGCTCAAACTCAGGCCTGCGTGGACCTCGTAGCCCATGATTTTAATGTGTGCATATCATACAGGTTTGTAGAGAGGAGAAAAATGCAAACACATACATATGCAGGATGGCAATACTACTAACAGACAACACACAGCAAGAAAGCCGGGAGCCATGAGCTCCCATCCTCGCCCATCCTTACCTCCCTGGGCACTCTGGAAACATACCTTTGCCGCTCTGGGTCCTAGTCTCCTCACTGGAGAGACAGGTTTCAAGTACTAGGCCCCTCAGGCGTAATTCGATACGCCTTTCCTCTTCCCAGTTCACTGATGCAGGCAGTATGGCTCAGGAACAGGGCCATAGAATTTTGTGGCCAATCTGGTCCGACCAGTCACAAGGTCCTTGAACACGCTCAGGAACTCCAGGCCCTGCTGTCAAGGCTTCCAAGATGGAAATGAAGGAGGCCCACTGCTCCTCATGCCAACCTTCGGAGAGGGCTGAACAGTCTGCTGTCTGCCAGCCCAGAGCACTGTCGGTGTTCAATACTTAGTTATTGAGCAAACGTGGTATTTTTAGCGTGACTTCTCCTTGCTATTTGCTGGCATTCGCAGGAGCATGAATTCTTCGTCGGAGTTGAATTACCTCCACCTCGTGCCACGGGGATACTTTTTGACAACCAGACATCTGACTGCCTCTGTCTCAGGGGATTGGGGGCTTCGTGGCAAGCCATGACTCAATTAGATGGAAGGAAACGTATTTCTAGCAGTAAAATGTTAGAGGAAGGACAGAATGTCTGGTGGAATGAAGAGTTTACAGTAGGGAGTCCAGAGGACCTGGTTTGAGCTGTTTCTGCCACTCATCGGTTGTGGGGTTCCAGACGAAACCCCTCACTTCTACATATCTTGGTTTTCTTCTCTGAATGAAAACATGGAGAAATCCAGCCCACTGAAATCAAAGCACCAGAAAGGAAGTATGCTGGCTGCATCATTGTCTCCCGTGGAGTAAGAAGAAGATAGCAAGGTGGGGCCCAGCAGGAGGCGAGTGGGTATCAGCATTGCTGGGCCTCTGCCTCTCCTGTGCAGTGTTCTGCATCTTTGTTTAGAAACCATAGAACCGCTGACCTGGAGGGGTTTCTAATGCACAGAAGGATATATGATATGGTCCCATTTTGTAAAATGAGGTACAACGGAAGGTGTGTTTATATATGATTATCTGAACATTGAGGAAAGTATGTGGAGGACACACTTCAGATTATTAACACTGGTTGCCTGGGATTTGTGGAGATGGCTTGCAAGCTGAAGTCAGGAGGAAAGAGAAAAGGAGAGGAGTGGAGAAAGGAAATGATGAGTCAAAGGGGAAAACTGAATTAAAGTGTTCATAAGCAAAAAATAACATGTCTGTTATGGTATTTGCATGTATATATGCTCAAAGAAATGGATGAAAGAAGGTTCAATAACATGTGACCCTCCTAAATAGCATGCCAGTATTGTTTTAGAGGGCTGTCCTGAGGGTCAGACGATGTCACCATATGTCAGGATGAGAGAACTGTCCGAAGTTACATCTTAAGAGGAGCTCCAAGACTTGAATTCCAGTCTGCAGACACTCAGGCCAGTGTTTTTCCTTCATGCCACAATTGCCTCATTAAGTAATCATGAACCAGACATAGTCCAGTGATTGACTTGTTGAATATGGGGCATTGATTATTAGTTATTCTGTCAGGCTAAGAGCGTGGATCAAAACAGATGACAATCCCCTCACTTTAGGTGGGAGAGTTTCACCCAGTCAACCGCAAACGCTGTAATCATGATGTCAAAGCAGCAATCACATTTCAGTTTAAAAATAACTGGAAATGCCCACTTGAACTAAGTATGTGACAAGCGTGAGGCTAATGGGTGGTACCAGTGGATGATTTTTGACATTAGCCCATGGTCAGACACGTGAACCCGTGTCCGTGAAAGCCAGGAGAGAGCTTGCTTTGTGCTGGGTGATCATTCTGTGCAAACCATTTTGCAGGCATGCTTTAAATTAACACTGCCGTGAACCCCATGCAAGTGTCCCATTTTACAGATCAGGAAACTGAGGCTCAGTGAGGTGAGGTAATTTGCTCGAGGTTTCATAGCCAGTGTATGGAAGGACAAGGGTTAAAATCCAGGGCAATCGGATTCCAGAACCCACGCTTACAACCACAATAGTGCACCTCCACACGGGGAGATTT
The DNA here is from genome assembly GCF_964194185.1 of Rhinolophus hipposideros. Lineage (NCBI taxonomy): Eukaryota > Metazoa > Chordata > Mammalia > Chiroptera > Rhinolophidae > Rhinolophus > Rhinolophus hipposideros. The sequence goes on along the minus strand of NC_138061.1, from coordinate 55,227,739 downwards.
TTCAAGTTTTATTCATCTAGATGGCTGTTTGTGTCCATAGTAATCTAACACAGCTTTTCAAGCACCAGTGGTGGCTTAATTATGGTGTGCTCTTGATATTGTTGGAATGTGACATTATTCAGTGTATTCATTTGCAATAGGATATGACTTGCAAGTGTAATTTGTGTGTCCTTTGGGTGTGTTATTAATGTGTGCTCTCAATGGAGGTTTAATTTTGGAAGTGGTTTTCCATATCGTTGGGGAGACTTGAGAGATAATTGGAGCAGTGCCCCTCAAAATGAAAAGAAAAATGCCCTGCTGCTCTCTCAAAGGTCACCAGGGACCACAGAGACCCCAGACTAGTAGACTCATCTCATTCTGCTTCCTCCTCCACCCTGCTGCATATGGGACACTGTGGCTGTCCCCTCCTTATTGCTGTCTCTTCTCCTCCCACCATGGGTCCTCCATGAATACCGTCATGGAGACCCAGATGTGTCGAGGTGGAGGAAGTCCCTCTTGAGTCATCACTTCCCGTGGCTCAGCTAATGCTAAAGTCTCTGCAACAAAACCCCTACTAAGCTGGTGTCCAGTGTCTGCTAGGGTGCCTCTCATGCTGGGAAACTCACTTCCTTACAATACAGTTGTTTCACCTTTGGGCAGCTGTATTGTTGTTCTTTTGCTCAAACTATGGAAGGACTCAATATGCAGAGGGCCTCTACTTCTTGTTGCTAATTCTAACCCTTAGGCAGCAGACGTTGTGTCTAGTCTCTTTCATGGGACAGTCCCTTAAAGAGTTGAAAATAGAGAATATACACATTCTAATTTTTTTTTTCAGGTTGAATATCTCTACTTCTTTATACTCTGTGATGATGTTTGAGCATGTTCAAGGTTGTCAGTTTTTCTCCTCAATCTTGGGGCTGCAACTCACGGGAAGACTGACAAAGAAAGCCTTGAATATGAGACTTTGACCTTCTTTGTTTTACACACTCTACTTCTGTTAATGTAACCCCAAATTGCTTCTGGCCAGTGAGAGCTAGAACACAATGCTGATGCCTACTGTGTGGCTGATGACCAAAATTCCTCTCTTTTCTCACCTCTCTCACCTCTCTCTCTCTCTCTCTCTCTCTCTCTCTCTCTCTCTCTCTCTCTCTCTCCACCCCCCCCCCCTCAGGTGGCTTCCATGACAGAGCTCTCTTCCCATGCTTATTCAGTAGAGGTTTAGGGGCATAACTGCAGAAGCTCATTTTTCCCCATTAATTTTTTTTTGCCTTGTAAGTTTTCTTGTATCACTACAACCCATTGAGAGCTTTTTGGATTGCAATCCTCACATCGTCCTCATTTGTCATCCCCTCCACGTTCAGTGGCGTCCACAGATTTGATAAGGAGGTTTCTATGCCTTCATTCAAGTATTCACAATTTTTTTTAACAGGAGACAGCCAAGGACAAAGCCTTATCTCAGGCCCTTGGAAAGCTCCTGAAGTGACAAACTCAACAGGCATGAATTAATCAGCAAGTCCTGGGCATGGTTCTTGACATGGTTACAAGTCTGCCTTCCTAACGGTATTATTACCTTCGCTAGAGTTTTTCATGTTACCCAAAAAGACATCACAAAAAATGTATTATATACCATGTGGAAATCCACATGTACTGACCCAATTTCATTTCCCTGATCTAACTATCTAATAATTACAAACACCCCCCCCCCCAAAAAAAAAGGCAGGAAGGGAGGGAGTAAAGGAGAAAGGGAGGAAAGAGGGAGGGAAGAGGGAGGGAGGCAGAGAGGGAAGGAGGGAAGAAAGGAGCAAAGAAGGAATGAAGGAAGAAAACATCAGATTGCTTTCTCGGGACTCATGTTTAAATGGGCACCTGATTGTTAGGAACCAGCATAAGTTCAAGGACCACCTTTCATAAAAATGTCCCTTTCTCTGTTAGATCATTGCTCAGGAACAACATCAGGCATGGGCTTTTAAGTGTGGCCTTCACGTTATTTTTTGAAAACTGGAACAGTCTTGCTCATCTTCATCCATCCCTCAAATTTTTTCAGGGACCTGCTCTCTGTGTGGCACTGAGCTGGCAGCCAGAGTTCAAAGTGTGGAAAATTCATGGGCCTGCATCTTTACTTTTCCCTCATTTCACAACTCCTTCAACATCTCTGGCCCAGGACGAGGGACCCCATGTTCAAGTTGTCTTTTTGCCCAGGGCCCAGAGGTCTTGAATTAATGTAAAACTGTCAGGTGAGCTCCTCTCCCCTCTTCAGAACCCTAAGTTCCCCCTTTTCGTTCAAAGAACATTGTCCTGAGCTTAAAAACAAGAGTCCATTTCCATCACTACAGCTGAATTATCTTATGGGGCTCAAGCAGCAGGTTAATTTCTTCCTTGTTCTTCTTGTGCTGAGTATGATTTTAAAAGCTCATTTCCTCCAGAGCTCAGTCTACTCTGGGCTGTGGCCCTTTTGACACTAGAGTATTAGGGCTCATTTATTTGCAATGATGAAGAACCAAATGGAAACCAGCTAAAGCAAAAACAGATAATGTATCAGCTTGCATAATTGAAAAGTCTGAGGACAGACCATGCTTTAGGAATTGTGATCGGGGTGCAAATAGCCCCAGCAGCACCCGATCAGTCTCTCTGTGTCTCAGTTCTCTGGCTTCATTTTCACATGGCAGCTTTGACCTCCCAGAAGGTCTAGGTTTAATCATCACTGCTGTAGAGCACAAAAGAAAAGTATCCTTCCTGATCATATAAAGTACTAGGATTAGCAGAGATTGGAGCCTTGGCTTGGGTCACAGCTCACCCCTGACCTATCACCTGTGCGTGACAATGGTGTGCTCTGATTGGCCAGGAAGAGTCAAGTGTCCACTCCTGGAGCTGGAGTTAGAGCCAGTTCCACCTGATACTTGAACTGCACATGGGCATGTTTCTAGAGGAACATTGAGTAGTGCTACAGAAAGAAAGAGGAATAAATGCTGATCTGCATGGAGTCTGCCTTTGCTAGAGCTCTTGCCCACCTTGTCTATCTACTCATCCTCCATGGTGAATTTCTCCCGAGAAGCCCACCCTGACTCGCCTCCTCTGTCTTCGGAAGCCCTTAAATGGTTAAACCACACATTGCAGTGCCATGATGTGTCACCCTGCCCTGGACTCAGTTTCTGGAAGACAGACACCTGTCTCTTCTCCTGATAATCCAGTGCCCCACACGAGGCTGGCCCACACTGAAGATTAGAATGAATAAAGTTCCCCAAGGGCAGGGATAACATCTATCATCTGTGTACCCTTTACCGGGCTGAGCACAGAAGACCCTTTATAAACAATGGCTACAGAATAAGGCATCTGATTGGTTACTATGCATCTAATGTCCTGGCAGGAAGCACAAGGCCAAGAGCGCCCGTGTGAACATCAGACAAAACTATGTGACTCTGGCTCTGCCCAGTTACTAGTTGTGTGACCTTGGGCAAATTACCTGAGCTTGCTAAGCCTCACTGTCATCATCTGTAAAATGAGAGTATGGATAGCACCAAAATTATGATTATGTGATCCTGTGCATTGAGGTACCTATGGCATTAGGCTCCATATATGCCAGCTCTTATTATTATTTTATGACCATCGTTCAAATATGGCTGCCAAACAGGCACACCAACATGGTCAACTCTGGTTTCAGGGGCCTTGTTTCTAGGTGGGAATCCAGCGCAGGATGAGAAGGGGCCCATGTCACTTGGCCTGTGGAAGCTGCCTGATGCAGTCATTGGACCCCAATTCACCAAGGAATCCTTACATGATGCCCAAACTCGTTCTAGGTAATTGCCATGGGTTGGGGAGGAGAGTGTGACAATTCACCAGAAACAAAGACCCAGTTCTACAGACGCACGCTCTCCACCTATCTGCCTGTGTGGCAAATTCTTCTTCATCCCGAGAAAGGTAATCCAGGCATTCTTGTCTAGAAGTCATTCTTGCACCTTGAGTGGTCACTCCGCTTCGATGTCACCTCTGCCTCTTGTTCTTATATTTGTTTTAGTCTCATTCCCACTGTGATGCTTAGTTGATGGCTTGTCCGTCTTCATCAGTGGACTGGGAGCTCCTTGTACCTAGCCCAGGGCTGGCACAAAGAGGCACAAACTTGGTGGTCTCTCCCTCTCTGTGGAGCTGTCGGTCTCTTTGAGGAAGTCTCTACTGACCCACAAAACAACCGCAGTGAGCTTTAAGTGGTGTGGTACTTTTGATTTCGTGTGGGCTTGAGGGCCCCTCAATCTTGTCCCCAAGCTCTGTGGCTGAGAGAGGAAGCCTGCATTGTCAGAGGAGTTGGACAGGATGAACTGATTTATGGAGGAGGAGCAGGAGGAGGGCCAGGAAGAGAGGACACCCCGAGAGGAGGAAAGGGACCTACAGGACAAAGAAGGCCTCAGCCCTCTGTATCTCCTGAGGCTGCCCTTGGCTCTGTCCCAGCCCCAGGGTCATCGAAGCACCTAAACCTGCAGCCCCCGAGATAGATGGGACCCGAATCCCAGTTAAAATCACTACGGGAATTTGTTTACTGGATTTGAGCCCTGCTCTGCGTTCCACTAGCTAGGTAGCTTGGGGCAGTAGTTTGCCTCTCCGATTTCCATTTCTTCTTGTGATTTCTGTCCTACCGCACTTGGTAGCAGTTTAGTGAGGACCAAAGTTAGCACTGTCTGAAAGGGGTGTCTGTAAATGGTAGCACACTAGATAAAGTGAAGGCACTCTGAGTGCTGTTACTTGGGCACGTTAACTCTTCATCCTATAAGTATGGAGGGAGAGGGAAGGACGTAGAGAGAGGAAATACGCAGAATGAGTTTTTTGCCATGGCGGATCATGGTAATATACCCATCCAAGCCTTTCCATAATCTTACACATACTACCTTTTCCTTTATTTACATCTCTAATACTCGTGGGTTACCCCAAATGCCAGAAGTCAGTGACACCACAAAAGCCAAGAGACGAAAACAGGAAAACTGGCCATTTCTTCTTTCTTGTTAACTCAACCATCTCATGATCCACCGTATGTATTTTTAGAAAAGAGATCACAGAGGCCAGTCCACGCATCAGCAATCCTGATGTTTCCATCAAATGAATCATTTGAAACGGGATCTTCAGTTTATTTGAGCAGAACCATGTCAGCGCTGCTCACAATGAAAGGTGTCCACACGACGCGTTTAGATGTGAAAAAGTTTTCATCACAGCAACGGTAGAAAGCCTGTATTACAGTCTGGCGCTCTCTGCAGCTTTGAGCTTCCTGCTCGGTTGGAATTCACTTGCCTTAAAAAAGAGAAGGAATTTACGCATAACCAAACTTAATAAGGAATCAATGGAACCCAATCCAGTTTGCATGGCGGTCAAGTCATACCACACCCACAAGCAACAAAACTCAGCCCAAGGAATAAAAGGAGGCTGACTTTTTGCCCACTGCGCCTTTTATTCTTTTCTTCTCACCCTCCTTTCTTTCCCACACACCAGGATGGTTCAAGACTCAGTGTCATTTGTACACATCAGGCTCTCTACTTGTAAGTTTCCAGTTAAACATTCTTTTGTAGCTGACACCTATTAATAATTGAAAATGCCTGCTCTTTTGAACAATGATCAAAATTAAGCTATTACCCACAGGGAGATATTTACATACAGTTAGTCGGCAGCTGTTTAACAGCTTTTCCCACTCAAGATTTCTCATGACCCTCACATATCATTTGTAATCAGAAGAATATTTGGTTATTGTATAATTTTTTTTTCCTTCTGCATAGTTGATAAACAGCCACTGGGAATCACTTAGGAAGTAAATCAGGTAATTCCCTGTGATTCCTGCAGGCTGCTGAAGTTACGGGAGAAGGGCAATTACTTTTAGATCCCTCTACATACAATTTACTAACAAGCTATATAATGCAGAAACATGTAATTAGTAATTACTATACTATGTGGCAATATGGTGCTTACCCAGTCAGTCTATGGGCCTATAATCTTGTGGCACAAAAGGAATTGAGTTTGGTACATCCAAGCAAACCCTGGTAGATTCAAAGAGAGTTGTGATGACAGACTTGGTTGCTGTTTAGAGAGACCTTGGAGGGCATGAAAACATTGTGATGTCCCGTGTCTCATCTGACCCCCACCACAGGTTATGTGAAATCACCCCTTTGCCCCATTTTTAATGAGAGGCCAGACTCAAAAAACGTTGCGGGGCTCCCTGAGGTCACAGGCTAATGAGTGGTGGACCCAGCTCAAATCCTGAGCTTCAGGCCCCAAGCCCATGCCCACCAATCCCAGCAGAGCATCTCCTAGTCAGGCAGCTGGCAGAGAGGTGACGCCACATTCTAGGGCTCAGGCATAGACAAGACTCAGGGTCCAAAGGTGCATTTTCCTGGCAGAGTTGGAGGCCATGAAGACAAGAAAGAAGAAAAGTGGACATGAAACAGGTGCCTCATTTTGCGGAGTGGTCTGTGGACACTTGATGGATATTATCTTATATACAATAGTGAGGTACTATTGTGGGATTTTATGGGAGAGAAAATGGAAGGTCAATCGAGGTTATGTCACTTGGTCAGATTACTCAGTTTTAGTGACAGAGGTGGAATGTGACCTTCAGTAAGTCTAACTTCAATGACAATGATCTCTCCCTCATACCAAGAAGTTATTCTGATGGATGTGACTCCTTATTTCAGGAAACTCAGTATATCTGCATCAAACATCTTCAAAACGTCAGTTTGGAGCAAGAGAGGGGAGCTCACAAACAGCAGAATCTTAACGCTAACCACTTTTACCCAGTAATCTCAATTTTAGAAATTTACCCTTAAAAAACAAAAAGACAATCCGAAACTACAGATATTGCACAGAGATATTTAATAAAGATGTTATTTATAATAGCAGAACCTGGGGAAAGAATTCAAATGCCCAATAACACAATAATAGAGAAGTAAATTGCGATGATAGTCATATGATTAAATATTAGGCAACCATGAAAAATACTATTTATGAAGAATTCTTAATAACATAGGAAAAGCCTTAAAACCTAGTGGAGGGTGAGGCAGCAATAGACTCATTATATAAAATAATATTTATGGAAAGAGATAAAATTGTGTGTCCAAAATTGTGTGGTAGGTTCAGGGGTGCCTTTTTTATTAAATAACAGTGTAATTGAGATACGATTCACATACCAAAAAATCCACCCTTTTAATATGTAATATTTATGGGTCTTAGGGTATTCACAGAGTTGTACAACCATCAACCATCATCTAATTTCAGAAAAATTTTGCAATCCCATAGCCATGAACTGTCACTCCCATTTCCCCAATGCCCCAACACCTGACAAACACTTATATAGTTTCTGCCTCTATAAATTTACTTATTCTGTATTAATCGTATAAATTGATTCATACAATATGTTGCCTTTTGTGTCTGGCTTCTTTCACTTGGCGTAATGTTTTCAAAGTTCATGTCTTGGTACTTTTTTAAGGCTGAGTAATACTCCCTTATATGGATATATTGCATTTTGTTTATTAATTCATAAATTGATAGACATTTGGATTGTTTCCATTTCTTGGCTATAAGTATTGCTGATGTGAACATCCGTCAGGAATATGTTTTCAGTTTTCTTGGGGATATGTTAGGAACTGCCAAACTGTTTTTCGAAGTGGCTGCACCATTTTCTGTTCCCACCAGCAATGACTGAGGGTTTCCAGTTGCCCACATCATGGTGAACGCTTGTTATTATGTGTCTCTTTTATGTAACCATACTAGTGACTGTGAAGCAGTATCTCATTAAGATTTTGATTTATATTTTCTAATGACTACGTTGTTAATTTTTAAATGTATTTTATACCTTCTTTGGAGAAATGTCGACTGAAATTCTTTGCTCATTTTTTAGTCATTTAAAAATTATTATTGACTTATGAGAGTTCTTTACATATTCTGGATACTGGTATCTTATCAAATATGTGATTTGCAAATATTTTCTCCCATTCTGTAGGTTGTCTTCTCAATTTCTTGATGATATTGTTGATAACACAAACGTTTTGAATTTTAAGAAAGTCCAAATAACCTATTTTTCTTTTGCTGCTTGTGCCTAATTCAAAGTCCTGAAGACTTACTTGCATGTTCTGTTCAAAGAGTGGTACAGTGTTAGGTCTTACATTTAGATCTACAGTCCGTTTGTATATAGTCGAAGTAAGAGTCCAACACCATTCTTTTGCATGCGGCTATCACTTGTCTTAGTAGCATTTGTTAAAACAACTATTCTTTCGCCATTGAATTGTCTTGGCATGCTTGTCAAAAATTAATTGACCATAAATGTAAGGATTTTATTTATGGAGTTTCGGTTCTATCACACTGATCTATGTCTCTCCTCCTGCCAAGACCACACTGTTTTGATTGCTTCAATTTTGTAGTAAGTTTTGAAATTGGGAAGTGAGAGTTCTCCAACTTTGTTCATCTTTTTAAAGAGTGTTTTAGCTCTTTTAAATCCTTTGCAATTCCATATAAATTGTAGCATTGGCTTATCCATGTCTACAGAAAAGGCAGCTGGGATTTTGATGGGGATGGTGTGGAAGCCCCAGTTCTGTTCGTTGGGGGTTGCTACCCTGTTGACAAAATGATGGCTGTACCCACTACAAATCCTGTGGCTTATTCTGAGCTGTAAATGAATGCCATCTTTGCCTGGCAAGAGCAGTGCAGCTCCATGGAACATTAAGGCAGGCTTGGAAATTACATCTGTATGGAAACGACCTATTAGGGCAAGACGGCTTCTCCCCTGAGGGCAGTACTCGGTCACTCCATACACTACTCGGCTTCTATTACTTAGGCCAGCAAGGCTTTAAATGCCTCTGGGCACCCCCTCCACCATTTCCTGTGGAATACTATTTCACAGTCTAATAGATCTTCCTACAGGGAATTTCCCCTGTTACTTAGCCTACATTTCCTCTTAACATTTTTGTCCATTACTTCCTCAGGACCACGCCATTCCAGACTGATGTGCCTACTTGGGATTCCCACGTTCTACAGCCTCAGAGGCTACTGGGGAAACTCTGGGCTTACAGATGGGGGTCTTGAAGGAGACTTGAAGCTGACATCAAGCCCCCTTGGGTTATGAAGACAAGAGCAAATGTGGCCAATACAAGGACACCAAGGAACCAAGGTCATCCTTACCAAGAACTTGGAGAGGGCTTTCTGCAGTTTGGGGAAAAATGGCTCACTTCTCTGGGCCCCTCTTTTGTTGTATGGAGCTGGGGCTCTAGTTGTCCCAGGCTCCTCCCCATGCCCCAGCAAGAAAGACAAGGTACCTGTTTGGGAAGCTCACAGGAGAGTTGACTCTCAGGACCAAGGGCGAATTCCCCCTTCACTCTTGAGGGAGATAGAAGGGACATTATGGCGGCTCAGAGGAGAGAGAGAAGCTGGAAAAAACAAGGACATGGGATGAGCATGACCTGAGTGCTTTCTGCCTTTAGAATCTGGGCCACTGCTTTGCTCCCATCATCCGTTCGATCTTCAATTAGCCTACCCAGGCTGGGGATCCTAAGGAGTATATTGCAATGCAAAGACATGTAGTCACCAGACTGAACCATGCAGCAAGCAAGGGAGCATACTGGTTTTTCTCCAAAACTCACACTCTTTCTGGTCCAGAGCTGGGCCTCAGTTTTCTCATCTATATAATGGAACAGGGCTGTTGAGAGAACTGTGTAGGAGAATCTAGGTGAAAAAAACAGTGCTCGACAAACGTTATATTGCTCCCTGTCTCTCTTACCCCTGGATGGCTGATCAGGGACATTTCTCCAAGTAATTTAGCAAGGCGAGTGTCTGTTCTCCCTCTCCTCTCAGCCTCCTGCCCTGCACTGATAAGTTTTATTAGCAAAGAGGGAAGGGATTTTCTATGACCAAATTTCTTCTGGGCTTTCCAGAGAAATTGATGGAGCTGCCCAGCTCCTTGGTGGGCACCTCGTCCTGACAGGATTGGCTGGCCTACACGAAGACTGAGTGGTACAGAAAGCTTTCTATCCTGGGGAGGGAGGGCCACACAATGTTATTCTTCTGAATGGGAAAATCATCATTTGGCTTCTTGTGTTTATGTACCCTGGGTGTTAGGGAAGCAGCTGGAATTTGCCTGGAAACCGCAATGCTATCTGCTTGATTCTCAATAGGTGACTGGGGACGAGACTGCATCTGACAGTCTGTAGCCTGCCTTTCTGTTCTGCATAATAAAAATCAATTCTTGGGGCATTTCATTGGCTCCGATGAGTTTGGGGCTGCTGTTGGGTTTCCTGAAAAGGGATGTGTGTGTGTGTGGTGGGGGTGGGCACATATATGTGTCTCTGTGTGTGAAAGTGTACATGTATGTGTGTGTTTTTGCATGCATATATATGTGGGGGGCATATGTATGTGCTTGTGTGTATATATGCTTGTATGTGGATGTGCATGTATGCATATGTGCATGTGTACATATATGATGTGGGTATGTGTATGTGTGTGTATGTCTATGTGTATGGAGCATATGTACATATCTGTGTGTGTGAGTGTATGGGTATGTATATATGTGAATATGTGTGTGGGGGGCACAGTGTTTATCTATGTGTGTGAGAGGGTTTATTAGAATGTGTGTGTGTGTGTGTGTGTGTGTGTGTGAGAGTGTGTGTTTCCCTGCTTCCATTGGGTGCCAGGTGGGGGGCCCAGAGACATTGGAGGAGTGAAAACTTTGGGAGATGGGGAGACACATTTGTGGATTCTCCACCCCAACAATGACCTCAACCTACCTTGAGAAGCAGTAGAGTAAAAAGGGAGTTCTACCCAAACTGAGTCCTGGGTGGTCCTTGCACAAGCTGGACATCTCAGGCAAGACCTCCTGTCCCTCTATCCGTGTCATGCAGGAGACCCTGCTCGCTGCGCCATGTGTCATGCAGGGAGGCCTGCGGAGTCTCTGGTCCCGCTCCCCACATAAGAACGCAGGACATGGTGAGGCCAAAAAGGAACACCCACGGAGCCATAGATAAGGGAGTCATACCACTATATTCTCGCTGGCGGCTGGGTTGGAGACACAGGAAGCAGGAGCCACATTGTCTGCAACCCGCCGTCCTAACTGCAATCCGTGCTTGCCAGTCACCATCTTCTTGCTAGCCCCCATTTCCTGCTAGCGTAGCCACAGCAGTTATATTAGTGGCCAATGGCTCAGTGGTTACAGCTGACGGCCAACTAGCCACAGCTGATGGCCATGCAATCACAGTTGATGGCCATTTACTACCTGAGCCAGCACCTTTGCAAGTGAGGCCGAGAGCCTGGAAAGTGCACTCCTGGCTCTGTCCTCACAACCCGTAATCGCCACAAGGGTAACTCTTATTCAACTTGCGCTGCTGTCTACTTGCTCCTGGAAGCCCTCTGATTCTGACTCCCATTCAATGCCTAGGTTGAACTCCCCTCTCTGAGCTCACATGATGTCGGCCCAATAGACGTCATCCTGAATTGGTACAAGGCTCTGTTTACACATCGCTCCCTACTCTGGACTGTGAGCACCCTGAGAGCAGGGTAGTTTCTGCTCTGTATCCCAGGACCTAGTACTATAAGGCACCTTTTAGATACTCAGCAAATATACGTGGGGTGAGTAATGGAATGAATGAATGTTCTCTCATCTATAAATTGCATGTAGAAATACTTCACATGGTCCCTGGGAGGGGTACCTGAGATGAATGCTATGAAAGCATGCTTTAAAGTGTCGAGGGTTTATATAGCATGTAGCCCTTTGGGGTCTGGGCTACCCCAACAGTTGAACAGGATGGTGAGCAGGCTTTGGAGTCAGAAGGTTCTGGATCATATTCTGGTTCCCCTACTCGGTGTCTGATGGACACTGGCTCAGCCACTTTGCTCTCAGCCTTCATCTCCTCCACTATAGAAGAGAGCCATTAGTGCCTTCCTTATTGGTGTATGCGACAGCCTTTACAAAGTATGGGGCCACAGAATCCTGTAACAGTTAAACAGAGAAATATGTGCAGGAACATGGGGTGTGTATCAGGAGTACCAGGATCCTCGAGCAGGGAGGATGGGAATGCCCTAGAAGAGGGCCGCCTGGAGCAAGGCTCAGAGAACAGGGGGCTTAGAAAAAAAAGCAAAAGTGAAGGTATCTTGGGTGGGAGGGCCTGAGCAGGCACATGGGTGGAAGATGAAAGTGATGATGGGAGTTCAGGATATGTATTAGTTTTCTATTGCCGTGTAATAAACTACCAGGCACTTAGTGGCTTAGAAAAACATCCATTCCCAATCTCCCACTTTCTGTAGGTCAGATGTCTATACACAGCTTAATGGGTTTCCCTGCTCGGGGTCTCCCTGAGCAGTGCTGGAATCTGTTCTTCTACAGGGAAGCTCAACCAATTCTCAAGTCCTGGGTTTTATCCAGAGGATGAAGTAAACAGACTCTTTCCATCCTAGAAGCTTGAATGTCAGCTTCACGGGAGCGAAAGCTACATCTTCATCAGTGCCTCCCCTATGTCTAGCAATGCTCTAGGATACTCCATGGTACTCACTAAATATTTGTTCAAAGCATGAGTGAATAAACTCTTGACTCAAGGGAAACGCAACTTTAATATCAAGGCCAACTTATCTCTTTGAAAATGCATTCTGACAAAGAACCAACAATGCCTGCTTCTTGTACCTGTGTGGCTGAACCTCTCTTTCATGAGAACCAGTCATGAGAATGAAATAATACACACGTTTAAACAGTGGCTACGACCATTGATTGTTCTCCAAGGCCGAGAGCAAATCAACCAATCAACGCCACTCCCATCAATGCACAGGTGATTGGCATGAGAGATTTACATAGTGTTCTGAGCAACACACATGGGTGGGCAGATTCTGGAGGCTTCTCGATTTGTGTGACGGACGTGGCCCTAAAAAAGCAGGCAGATCTGAAGCCCTGATGGGAGATATTTTATATGGGATGAAGTTATGATGCTGATTACTCAGCTCACCTTTGTGTCCTCAGGAGTAGTCCTGATTGCAGGGTGATGCCAGTTAGAGCAGGGCTTCCCCCCTGCTGAAAGGGGATGGCGGGGCGTCTAATGGCATTTGCCACAAAATCCCTCCTGATTAATCAGGATGTTCCAATCTGTGAGTCAGAACTTCTCAGGGAGAGAAATCTGCCTTGAATGGAACCATCCTGAATTCAGGAGCCAATGCAGGTCAATTCTTCAAAAAGCAGAAGGGGCTCCTGGGAAGCCAGGCCTCCTTGTGCTGGGACATGCATTTTGTGAGGAAAAAAATGTCTGCAGAAGAACGTGAGAAAAAAAGAGGAAGGAAGGCTAAGGGAATGAAGGTGACTTCCAGTTCTCATGGATTGGGGAAGCCCGTAGGGAGGGTACTGCATTTTTCCACGGAAGAGAGTTTTATGTGGAGAGTGCCGCATAACCACTGGACTCCTCCTAGACCCAGGACTGACACCATTCCTACCACCTGCTGGCTGTGCGACTTGGGCCAGTTGTAACCGCTTTGAGCTTTGTTTTCCTCATTTGTTAAAGGGGAAGAACAACAATTACCCAAACTCCCAGATAGTTTTGTAGAATGACATACTGCTTAAAGATTCCTGTATCTCACAGTGGGCTTTCAATGAATGCTGGAGTATTTCCCCATCATGTAAACCAGAGCAGCAGTAACAGAAGGTCTGACAAAGGCTATTTAAAAAAAAAAAAAAAAAAAAATATATATATATATATATATATATATATATATATATATATATACACATTGGTAGGAAAGTCTTGTAGAGGTATACACGTTAACTCACCACGAACATGTCATTTTTACCCAAAATAATAGAATCACACATTAAAAAAAAAATCAGAAACTCAGGACATGGAGGGCTGCTCTGCCCATGTGGACTAGTACCCATCTAGCCCTGTGGCCATGGGCTCTCAGGCTTGTGTTCGCAGATGTCAGTGAGCCAGTCTTCACTCGTTAGCAAAGCCAAACTGGTGTGCAGGCCAACTCTGGGCTTTTGCATAGACGGTTGCGCCTGAATCCAGGTAGGAGCCGACAATCATAATAGGTGCAGGTATCTGGGCTGAGCTCCCAGCTTCGAGCTGGAAATCTTTTCCCTCTGCTTCCCGGTCCCCACTTCTTGACCAGTTGCTGCTGTCTTCCATTCGTGACCTTCTGCCTTCTCATCTTGAGTTTACCTTTCCTTCCCTCTACTTGCTCTCCGTTTCTTTTGGGAACTCTGCCTACTCTATTCAGGGAGGGGGATCAGATAATCAAGGGGTTGTGTCTCCCTGGAAAAAGGGACGCTGGTTTTTTGCATTGATTACAGGTCTGTACCTTCTCTTTCTTCAGAAGATGGATGAAGCAAAGATCCAAAACCAAGGGAACCTGGAGAGGTAGCAGGGTCTGTGACAGGCAAATTCTTGGCCCTGGAATATTCACAGCTAAGCCACTCTGAAGTCTGCCAAGCAACTGAGTATTTTTTAATCATTATTACTCTCTTCTAGGGGAGAAAAAGAGTCATTTGTAGCCTGGCAACAGAAATCTGCATGTTCTTCCTTCATGCCAAGCCATAAACACAGCCTTCCCTCTGCTAAAGCTAATGATGCTAAAAGGCCAGTGACCAGGAGAAATAAGGGTGTCAGCATCGATGGCTGCAGGCACTGGTGGTGCGAACAGGCCAGCAGGGAGTGCCACAGAAATTGGCACTGTGACTGATGGGCATTCAGTCAGAACCCAAAAACTCATCGGAGAGTCTCACATGGATGGGCAAGGAGTTCCTACCAGAGTTCAGGCTCCATTCCGTGCACTGGTCACTGGAGAGGCTCTGGAGTCCAGAGTGGAGCAAAAGTGTGCTGTGGAGAACGGCTGTGTCTTGGGCCTTGACCAGAAGGACATACTTTGCCTGGGAGCCCTTCCCGGGTCCTCCTGGGCACGCCCACCGGTTGCCAATGCCACCACCCACCTGGCCTCCACGCACTGCTCCTCTGAACTTCTCTCTGGCCCAGGCACAAACTCTTCTCCTTAGTGTGCCACAGTGGGCTTGAATGTTTCCAGGGAAAGTGTCCTTGCAGCGAAGGAAGAAACAGGCCAGAAACACTAACTCAGGTGAGTGTACTCCTCCTCCCCATTTAGTTTCTCATAGAAAAGCTGTAGGGAGGGGTGGTTACAAATGTGGCCTTGAGG
This sequence comes from Rhinolophus hipposideros, assembly GCF_964194185.1. Taxonomy (NCBI): domain Eukaryota; kingdom Metazoa; phylum Chordata; class Mammalia; order Chiroptera; family Rhinolophidae; genus Rhinolophus; species Rhinolophus hipposideros. The sequence goes on along the minus strand of NC_138061.1, from coordinate 55,212,628 downwards.
TCAGACTCCCTTGGAAACAAATCCTAACGACCAGCGCGGTGGCCATGGGCAAATGACTTAGCTCTGAGTCTCTATTTTTCTCCTCTGTGAAATGGGGACAGGTGTAGTTGCTATAAAATAGGGATTTAAGTGAAGCACTTAGAAAAGGGTCTGGCAATAGGAAATAAGTGCTAAAAACATGTTAGGGATTATTGTTATTATTATTATGTGGGCAAGTATGCATTTGGGTTTCTCTTCTCAGGGTTGTTGTGAGATTAAAGTGAGACATACCCATTCAACCATTGTTGTCCTTTTGGTTTGTTTCCTCTTTTTAGCTGTTCTGAATGATGTGTCTGTGAATATTCTTGCACACGTCTTTTGGTGAACATATGTACGTTTCTATGTTGCATTTATTTATAGGAATGGAATTGCTGACTCATGGGGGATAGGTCTGTTTCATTGTAGTGGGTTCTGACAGTTTTCCACGTTGGTGGGACCATTTTACACTTCCACCGGCAGTGCATACGAATTTCAATTGCTCCACACCCTCACTGGCACTTGATATTGTCAGTTCTTTGAATTTTAGCCACTGTGAAGGGTGTACCGAGCTATCTTATCGTAGGTTTGTGCATTTCTCTAATGACTGTTGCAGCTGAGACCCTTATGTTTGCTGAAAGTTTGAATGTATAGTCATGTCCTCGTACGTAGTCATGATGTGTCAGTCACATACGGCAGTGGTCCCGTAAGATTATAATGGCTCTGAAAATTCCTACTGCCTAGTGACGTCATAGCCGTCATAACACTATAGCACAAACATTACGCACGTATTTGTGGCGACGTTGGTGTACACCAACCTACGGCACTGCCAGTCATATAAAAAGCATAGCAAGACAGTTATGTACAGAATCAAGTGCAGAATACTTGATAATGATAATCGCTATTAGGCTGGTGCAAAAGTAACTGCGGTTTTTGCAATTATTTTTAACCTTTTAAACCGCAATTACTTTTGCACCAACCTAATAGGTGACTGGTTTATGTATTGACTATACTTTAATCATTATTTTAGAGTGTACTCTTTCTACTTATAAAAAGTTCGCCGTAACACAGTGTTACACCGTGTGACGCTGGCCGCGGCTCATACATCTCGTGATTAGTCTTTTGATTGCCCATCTCTGGTGCTTGATTTAAGCTCGTGTTGTTTTGTACAGCAACATAATACGTAGATTTATAGTCTGGAGACAATAGGCTATCCCACATAGCCTAGGTGAGTAGTAGGCTATTCCATCTAGGTTTGTGTTACGTGCACCTTCTGATGTTCATACAACAATGAAATCACCTAACAACGCATTTTTCAGAACGTACCCTTGTTGTTACATGGCGCATGACTGTACTCTTTTGTAAAGTGTTTATTCCAGTCGTTTGCCCGTTTTTCTGTGGGCGACCACCTCTTGTTGATTTGGAAGATTTCTTTATATCTTCTGGATTGAAGTCCTTCGTCAGATATACTACTTATTGTAACTATCTTCTGCTTTGTGGCTTGCCTTTTTACTCCCTGCATGGTATCTTTTTTTTAAATTAGTTTCAGGTGCAGAAGACAAAGTAATACTTAGACGTTTATCTTTTATATCCCTCACACTGTGTGGACCCTTCTCCCCCCATCCACTATCCCTCAGACATCGCACCGAGCCATTACATTTCCACTGTCTCTATTCCTAATGCTGTACTCCGCTTCTTGTAAGTATATACATACATATATATATATATATATATATATATATATATATATATATATATATATATATATATATATATAATTATAGTTGTCATTCATTATTGTTCAGCTTCAGATGTACAGTGCAGTGATCAGGCATGTACATCATCCCTGAGGTGGTAAATTTTAATTTTAAGTTTGACTTAAGCTCAAATAATCAAAATTTTCAGAAGCCAACACACGAACCTTTATTCTCTTCAAGGATTAAACTGAGGAGGTCGTGAAGAATATGATCAGGAAGACCCCAATTCTAGGTCTCATCTGGAAGGGTCTTGCCCAGGAGGTCCAGGTTAAACCAGAGGGAACCTCATCCCTCCTCAGGCTCTCCAAAGTGTGCATGTCTGGGAGAGTGAAGTATTTGAGAGACTGGTGGAAAGAGGCACATCTCCTCCTTCAGGCAGCGTGGAAATCCAGGATGAAGAATTCCAGCCTCATCCTCCCCTTACCTCCCACGCCAGGACTGCCCAACCGCTCTTCCCAGGGTCAGGGACAGTCATGCCCAGAGGGAAGCCTCGGTGTGGGCAGAAATAAAGACACAGGGATAGTATGCTGTTCATGTCACAGGCTCAACTGCAGAAGTGGGGATTGTGCTACTCGGGAGGTCCAGAGGACGAGGAATGACTTTGCTCTCTGTGGGTAAGGAGAGAGGAGTAAATCAGCGAAGGCTTCAAAGCAGAAGGGACTGTGGGATGGGTCTTGATGGCTGCACAGGGGCTTGCCAGATAGACAAGGGGGCAGAAAGACATTCTAGCGTAGACAAGCACCCAGGGACCAGAAGGAGCTAGAACACTTGGGGGAAACTATAGGGTAGAAAATAGGGTGTGAGGAAGGGAGCAGCCACGGCCCTCAATTTTCCCATCTGCAAATGGGATGTTTGACTGTGTTGATCTGCCTGCTGACACAGTCGTTCATCTTTCATTGGCTGGTGTGATGGACGGGGCGTTTATTCAGATCCGACTCCGACCTTGAAGAGCAGAAAGGGGAGAGTAAAGCTAAGAGCTCTGAAATTGGGGAGGTCAAATCCCGGCAGGCTACGCAGAGGAGGAGGCACTAGACCTGGTCCCTGAAGACTCATCATCCCCTCAGCTGTGGAGGAAGCGTGACGGGGTCCTGCCGCAGGTCACTGGGAAATTCTGAGCTGGTTCTCAGTGTAGCAGTGAGACCTGGGGACTCTCCTCCCAATGCCCTTACTAGGTACCTAGAGGGAGAGGAGTGGAGTGGGCAAGATGGGTGAACTGACCTCTGCTCCTCAGAGGCCACTCAGGATGTTTCCCTGCTCCCTCGGGCTGTGCAGCCCTCTTTACCTGGCCATCTGGAAGGAGCTGCATTTATCTTCTTTGCAAAAAGGTTACACAAAGTTCTAGCGGCTCCATGGAGAGCCTGCTGAGCAGAGCTGTTCTGATATGCCTCTCCGCTCCGAGCAGGGAGCCCACACGCAGGTCAGCAAGTTCAAGTCCTGTCTATAGATGTCAAATACCAAGTTCTCCTACAGAAAACACCCCCCCACACAAATGCCATAGGCACAAGTGCACACATGCACACGTCTCCACTGTCTTCTCCCCAGCTTCCTTAAGTAACTAAAGCTTGGAACTGGAGCCAGAATTAAGGACAAGAGCACTTTATCATGCTCTCTCCTCTGTCTTCTCATTATGGTGGCTATTTGTGAAATGTTTTTGTTACCCTTTGAACAAATGATTTTCAGAGGCACAACCTATATCAATGTGTTTTCCCGTCTCTGTCTCAGTCTCTTTCTCTCTGCTTTCCGTCCAGGTAGTGAACACAGGACCTGGGCCTGCAGGTGGGTGTTATGTTGCCGTGCTGGAGTGGCTCACACAGGTCTACAAACGTGCGTCTCTTCTCAACTCGGTGATACTCGGTGATGCTGAATAGGGAGCTGGAAATCAGCCATGGTGGCAAGTTTACACCATAGAAATTGGCAAACGCTACAAATCCAACTTTTCTTCTTTCTGGGAAAGCTGGTTGTTTCACATTTGCCAGCACACTAGAACAGGTGGCTGGGTTGTCACCTGCCCAACCAGCAGTGGAAGCCAGGCCCGGGTTAGAGGTCCACTGCTCAGTTCTCTTGTCTGTTGTCATTACAGATGTTCCTGTTGAGCATAGCCCTGCATGGTGTGTATTGTAACCATAAGTCTCTCACACGCAGGGGTCAAAATGCAGCGGGGGAGTGGCTGGGATGACTGACTGGTCCTGTGGAGCCCTGCTTCCCCAAACACCCTCGAGCCAGTTGGCTGTAATGTAATTTCACACCAATGTTTTTCAAATATTGGTTTAATGGGAATTTAGAGGCATGGCCAAGCTCTGAGGGGCAGAAGGATGCAGGATGGATAAGGTGGAGCCGGAGTTAGTTTCTTCTCTCTTGCTCCAAACTAGCCAGCTCTGGCCCAAATGGCACATTCCACGTAGCAGTCAGGAGTTCTACAGCCAGGGCTGGGCTCGCCCTCCTTAGAAGGCCGGGCAGTGAGGACACATGCATACTCAGACCTGCTTTGGGGATCTCTCCATCCCATCCCTCACTGCTCACAGATGCTCAGTGGTCTTCTCATGCCACAGGTCCTAGCCCCAGGGTGATTTCCGGTCTTGTTGCAATCTTCTGGCTGGTTAGGGCTCCTCACAGATGGGTACCCTGTGCTGATGTCCAGCTGGCCCATCCCTTAAACCATGCCTGTAGACACACAACAGCTGAGCGCAGCCTGAGAATGGATCCACTGAGCTCAGCCCGCACTGCTCATCCTTGCTTCTCCCTTCCTGCTCCATCCTTCCTTCACCCTATTCTGTCCTGCATGCCCATCTTAAAACTCTGATAATCACAGTCCCAATCAAGCCCTCAGGCTGGGCCATTTGGCTGATGCCCCAAACTGCATTCCCTGACCCCTGTGTCACCTTGGTGCTAGGAAAATGTCCCAGGGGTGAGAGAACACCCATGGGAGTGGTTGGAACCCAAGGGTCACCATGGCTTGAATTTGAGCTCTGTAAACAGACTGTACAACAATGAGTAAGGCATTTCATTGCCCTGAGCCTTAGTTTCCCCATCTGCAAAGCGGGGTAGCTAAACTGCCTCTTAGGTTTACCAAGGGTCTTCAGTGAGACTATACCCTAAAGCATCTACTCTTTCATTCAACAAACACTTTGGGGCAGCTCTGCGTGCCAGGCCCTGAGCCAGGAGCATAGTAGGTGCTTAATTGATAACTAACTCCGCTGTGCCCCATCCCTTCATCCAAATGGATTGCAGGAGCTGCAAGAAGGAATTGACAAGCTGATTCTATGTTCTTCTCTTCTGGGCTGTCTGGAGGGAAATTCTTTTCTTCTGGCATAGCTTTGGTGTCACTGTCCCAAGAACAAGTGTGCAGGGCCAAGCCTCCATCCTGGGGGGCCACAGGGTCTGTGCTTCCAGGCAAAGCAGGCACTCCTACGGTGGCCCAGGCCTCTGCTCTCAGCCTTGCAAAGGCAAGACCCTGAGCGAGCTGGCCTGTGGGCCAGCCACAGGGCAGCAAGCAACACAGGAAAAACAGCTGCAAATTCCTTGAAAGTCTAAACCCTCAGCCAGCGCTTTACCAGCAGATTCAGATGTGGCAGAGGTTCAGAGTGGAAAGTCCCCGTCAGGTTCCAGGGCTTGAGGGCTTGAGGGCAGGGCGTGGGAGGGCAGAAGGTCAGTGAGCAGGATGCAGGGCAGAGAGCATTCAGCCCAGCTCAGAGTTCCTAACCAGCCCCGGGCCAAGCGGGACAAGTGGGAAGAGTCACTGTGATCTGTACTTTCTACATATTCTTTTATCTACTCCTCAGTTAGCCCATTTTACAGATTAGGGGACTGAGGATCGGCGGTCTGACATCACCTTAAGCGACAGAGGTGTGAAGAGAACTCAAGTCAGCTGACTCTCCCTGCTCTTCGAGACTGACCTGAACCATTGGGGAAGTATTTCATTAGCACCCGAACCAAAAGCAGACCCTGAGCCAAAACCCACAGCAATCCGTCTGTAGAGAAAGGTAATTGAAGAGAACCAGTCCCCTTATCTCTCACCCCAAACACCAAATTCATCTGTACAGACAAGAACCACACCCACATCTTTTATTATTTAACTGGAGCTTAAGTATTATGAAAGGTGCCATGCTGGGTTCAGAGGAGGAAGCCACAGGCCCTGCTCCCCAAAGAGCACACATGTGCACCAGAATGATAGTGGGGACTGGGTTGGTGGAGAAAAAGGCAGAGAGAGAGGATGGGGGTGGGTAGGGCAGGCGCATGCTGAGCTCAGAACTAATCAGCCCTGAGGTCCCAACTGGAACATTGTCACTAGCATGTTGAAACCCCCAGTGGCCAGGTTTTGTGTGCCAAGCCGCGCACCAGCATTTTTGTTGAAAGGAAATCACCAGCACGGGCTGCTCCCCAAATCTATCCCCCATGCATGCTTGATCTCACGGAGGGCCAGCCTCTGCTGGTTCTCATGCCCTGGCTTCTGCACAGCTGTGCTGCTCCCATCTCCTCCCCAATGCTGGCACCACCGGTTGGCAGTGGCTCTAGAACTGGAAATCCGAGGTGGATGCGGGATCTGTAGCCTGAAAACAAACCGTTCTGGGGCGTTCCCTAGCAACCCGAGCTGCTCGCAGTTCCACAGCTGACGCCCTTCTATCCATTTGCAGGCAGGCATCGGTTTTCGGTGCTCCAGGACGCTTCCTAATGTCCCTTCAATGATCCACGAAGCCATTTGCTTATAAAACCTCCCTCCCGCCTCCCTCTTCCGACTCCTACCCCTGCCCTTACGCCAGCGTTTAGTGCAATGAAGTCTCTGAGGCAGAAGCAGTGAGCAGGGCCCTGGGTGGCTTGTCAAACAAAGCCCTCGTTCTGTGGTGACAGCAGCGTGGGGGGGGACCCCCTTGCGGTGGCGCTGCCTGCCATGGGCTGTGCTGGAGGGCGGGAGGGGATGGATGGGATCCAGAGACAGCAGCAAACAAGGCAGAGGGGGAGGAAAGATGAAGGGGCTGAGGGTGGGAAGAGAAGGAGGAACAGGGGTGCAGGAGGATGGAGAGCGAGAGAGGAGGGGGAGAAAGGAGAGGAGAGGCCACTTCATTTATTTATTATGATGCCAGTTGTAGTGTCGGTCTCATGTGTGGGGAGCAGACTGTATTTTATGTTTTAATCCTCCAAGCTGTGTGTGTGGGCTGGGGATAATTACATTGAAAAATGTGGATAATATGCGGAAGGTTCTTTTTGTGGGGAATGGGATTGCTCCAGTGGAATATCTTCCTCATGGCAACCAGTGCCTTTTCCATAAGCCGCTCAGGAGGTGCCAGTAATTGGGAGGGTGGTGGAAGCCTGGGGCCACCCCCCGCCCCCACCCCCACCGGCAAAGTCCTCCTCTGTTTTAGGGGGGCTCAGCATTGAGGAACAGGGCTGGCATCCCTCACCCACCTGCCCGCTAACCCCGTGGATGACAGGCAGGACACAAATGGGATGCCTGATTGCTTTTTCCGCGCAGCCTTGGGGCCGGCCGCTGCAGAATGCAGGAGGGAGATGACAGGCAGGCTGCTAGGAGACAGAGCAGGGGTGAGTGCACACTGTCTGTGAGCAACACACACACACGTACACGCATTCACCCCCTAAACCTGTCCACACACAATAAACATGTGCATGTGAACACACACACACATCACACATGCAATATATGCACATGTGCACACCCACACTCACACCTGTGCATACACACATACACACACACATGCTTATACACACAAAACCCATGTGCATAAGCACATTCACATATTCTCACCTTCTGACACATATTCGTACACAAAACGTGCACACATGGACAGACACACACCTGCTCAAAGGCACAATAATACACACACACACACACACACACTCAAAGACCCACAAGCTCACTTTCACATGCACAAATTTACAAATATTCCCACGTTTTACCCATAGCTATAAAGTGTACATACATTCATTTTCTCACACACTCACACACACACCCTCATTTTCTCACACACTCACACACACACCCTCGTATACATTCACACACACACAAACACACAACTGCTTTCCTGGGGCTGTCCACTGTGAAGTGGGATCAGAAATATTGCCAGTGACACTTTTATTTGGAATTAAAAAGGAAAGAAAAGAAATTGACATCTGTCTTCCCTAAAGGGCCACAAAAGAATATCCACAACCCTGACATTCTAAATGTTTATTTTTTAGTCCACATGCTTTAGTGACTGAACCACTCACTTAATTTGAGCCACATGGCGAGTTTGCAAGCTTGCCTTTGGCTCACGCAGACTGCTGATCTGATGCCCGTTTACCCAGAAACTGCAGACCCAGTGGAAAAAATACCCCTAACCTACCAAGGTGCCAATTAGCCGCTCTTCCCACCGTGGGCCAGCATCCCACAGAAGGAAATCCACGGGCCACGGCAGCGTGGTCCCCGGAAAGCCTGGCTGTGATGAATGGGGCTTCTGGCTCCCCTGGGACTCGACTGGTTATTTTGTAGGAAATTGAATTTCTTGGTACATTAGAGGATGTGCTAATGAGCACTAATGTGGGGCCGGGAGGGCTGGGGGTGGGCTCCGACTTGGGCATCAGCTGGGTCAGCTTCCACTTCTGCCTCTGGGGTCCCTGGATGCTCCTCGTCTCCTCCGCCCTCTCCTGGCTCCCACAACCAGACCAGCACAGCGACACCCCGCACATGCGCTCTCCTCTGGCACTGTTCCCACTCCAGTCCAGACCCTCTCGTCTCTCTTGAGCGTCTATACTGAGTCCAAGTGCCTTTTCCATCTCTGGCCACGCCTAAACGTTTGATGGGCAGAAGCCCCTTAGACAACTTAGGGCCTACAGAATTTAGCTGGAGTTTCTCAGCCTCTTATAACCCTTTATGGGCGCTTCGCTGTAACCACCCTCTGTCTAGGCTCATCTTCTACTATTTCTCAACTCTTGCCCTCTTGGCGAGCTAGATAGCATTGGTCATTATTCCCTGAACTTGCCTTGGCCTTGTACCTTGGCCAACACCCATCCCCTGTCAATTAGAGAAGGTTCTGCTCCTTCCATCAGCTCCCATCAAAGGGAGAGTAGAGGTCCAAGTCCCCGGTGGGGAGGAATTGGCGGTGGGGGTCCTATCTGCAAGGCCTAGAGGATCAGGCTCCCTGTAGCTGTTCTGAGTTACCTCCTGTTGTGTCCCCCGGTGTCCACTCTGCCCCAACCACACTGGCTACCCTCATGTACTCGGGACACATCCCCAGTGCAGGCCTTTTTGCTGCCTGGAAAGTTCTCTACCCAGACATGCACACAGCAGCGTCTCTACCTTGTTAGGTAGTTGCTGGAATGTCACCTCCTTGAGGCCATGCCTGGCCACCCTTTACAGTGCCCGGCTCCGATCCTCCATGTCTCCTTCTCTGTTTCCCCTTGCTTTTCTCTGCTATCCTCACCGCCTGACACACTGTGTGTTACCAGATAGTGAGCTTTCCAAAGTCACACACTGTACCTGTTTTGGTCATTATCTTCTGTATCTTCTTGCTGTATCTTCTGCACCCAACACAGGAGCTGATCCATAACTGTCTGTTGGAAAAATAAATAATGAAGACCCATCCAGCCACCAGTGCCTGCCCAGCCTTCCCAGCCCATCTCCAACATGGCCTGTCACGGGTCCGTCTTAGGCTGAGTAGATGAGCTGAACTTTTCTTTTTCTGTACCCCAAACCTGTGTTGAGAGTTCTAGCTGCAATTGACCCAGATTACAGAACCAGACTTTTGTATTGAACATATATTGAGAATTCATTGTGTTTTTAGGTATTTTACATGCATTATCTGATTGCTATTCACAAAAATGCAGTGAAGTAGGGAGTATTATACCCATTTGACAGATGAACAGACTGAGGCTCAGAGAGGTGAAGTAACTCATCTAGGTCACATAGATTCTACCTACTTGTGCTCTTTCTTCTGGACCCTCTGCACCACCAGCATTATTTATACCCCCTCTCCCTGGTGAGCAGTCATCTCTGTTCCTTAGCTAGCCCCAGCTCTCCACAATTGATCTAGGCCATGTCTGAAGTGTAAACCACCAGTGAGAAGGCTCTGCTCATCATCACAGAGAGGATTGCCACATCAGAAACCCAAGATGAGAATTTGGTCTCGTGGAAGAGTGTGTTTCCCTTTGAGGGTCTCTAATCCAGCACTTCCTGGCCACATGAACTTGGGCGTATTTCTTTACCCTTTGAGCCTCTGTGTCCATATTTATAAAATGAGTATAACACCTGCCTCCATGGTAGTCATGAAATGGCACATTTGACATACACAAAGGGACCTCAGTAAAGTTTAGAATTGTTCCAGCCTCCGAATAATCTTTCTATAAATAATTTATGAACTCCTGATTCGGGGAAGTCCACCTTATCAACAGATGCTTTTGTCATCGACCAAGATGGCTTTTGCTTTTCGGGCGGCCATCCTATCCTGTGGCCCCAGGGGTGTTAGCAGGCAACCAAAACAGTGCACGCCATTTATCCTTAAAGCCGCCCCTACGAGCACCCCATCTTTAAAGTGGCTGTGGTGTCAGGATGCCCAGGAGGGTTCCACAAGGATCCCCAGAGCGGTGTGCAGGAGGGGGATGGGATAAAACCCAAACAGAGGAGGGCGTCCAGGGCCAAATCCACACCCAGGTGGGATGCAGAGAGGCAGAACAAGGGAAGCTTGTCTGGGGGTGCAGGAAAGACCCCCATATGCACCCCCGCCACAAGCAGGGACAAGGCACAGGGCCCAAGGATGAAAGCTGGTGGGAGATGGATGCATTTGCAGCCTGAGCCTGGGGACATGTCCACGTCGCAGCCTCTCAGTCACTGTGGAGCAAACAAAGCCAGAGGTGCTGCGGCAGACATTGCACGCGGCTGGGAAACAGGGGCCGTCTGTACCTTTCAATGCTCTCCTCTCATTAATCTTGTACCTCTGCAGTCCTTCTGAAGAGCGTACTCACAGCGGCTCATTCATTACAGCTCTAATAACAGCGGCAGGCATTAAAGCACCGGGCTGCCGAGGAGCTGGCCTCTGCAGCTGCAGAAAGCCAATACCTTTTTAAATACATTTACACAGCAATAAATAAAAGCGGTCTCAGTTTACCTCTTTATTAAACTCTATTTGCTCGTCGGAGTTAAGGGCCGCATTTGTGTCTTGCTATTCAAATTTATTCGTGCGCATTTCCTAGGCCAGCCACATTTATTCCGTAATGCAATAATGGTGGCTGAAGCTTAACAGGGTCTTTCATCACCGAGCAGTCCTCATTAAGGGCTCTGCTCCAGGCCCCTGGGCTCAATTTGACCACCACAAAGACCACCCCCATTATCCGGAGGGGAAAATGAAGGCAGAGAACTAGCAGGCCTTGATTAGCCTCTCCCAGCAACCAGCCAGCTGATGACCAGAGGCTGATGAGATCAGTGTCCCCCAAACTCTGATCCAGAGAGATGGTCCCCTGAAGGGCTTGCAGCACCTTACCCCGCCCCACTTCCACAGCATTGGGAATTCACAGGCGTTTCAGCACAGTTAAGGCTCCAGGAAAGTATGCAACCTGTTCAAAGTGATTTGACTGAATGTTCTTTCCCTTTCTCTCAACACCTGGCCTTGTTCCAAGGTACTACCATTTGTGTATGTTTGTGGGGAGTGCACGATTTACCAGTCTGGAAGGTTTCCCCCACTTGAGATATCTTGATTGCTCCTATCAGGGATAATTTCCTGCCTCCATAAGCAGTTCAAAGAGTTAACTGAGAGTTCTACTGCCTCCTTATAGGACTTCGTCTTCTTTGAGAATCCTGGACTTTGAAGAAAGATTCCATTTGGTGGGTAAGCACACACGCTGCCATAAACCCCTGTCCCGAAGCTCACGGGTGCAGCTATTCTTTGGATTGGTGTGCCCCAAGGCCTCAGGACCCAGGTCACTGTCCCCAGACTCAGACAAAAGCAAGTGAGTGCCAGGGTGCTGGCTGATGATGACCAGAAGACGTAGATGGGGGAGGATTCCTTTGGCAGGTGCTGAAAACAGGATTTGCAGCAGCAGGTTGGAGTGAGCCTGGGAGGGTCACATGAGGGGGTGTGGCCCTGGATGTGTGACCTGGCCTCCAGAAGAGATGAGTGGTATCTTATCCCCCAGTGAGGTCCAGCAGTGAAGGAACAGATTCTCAGCTCACCTGGGGAATTCTTACTCTCCATGTTCATTGCAATGACTCACCTGTACTGACTGTGAGTGACGCCCTAGGAACATGTTACTACCTCCAGTGAGACAGCAGAGCCACGAGGCAGCAGGATGATTGTCCCAATTATGTGAATGGAGAAAGTGGGCACTGAGAGGTCATATGTCTTTCTCAAGGTCACACAGCTGGTCAGGATTCCAATGCAGGAAATTCATTCCCCTTCCTAACTTCTGCACTGCTGCCCCTACAGAAGCAGTGTCGGGACATATCTCAGCACCGATGGACCACTGAGCAGCACGGAGGGATCCCCGAGTTAGAGAGTGAGGGAGGCGCTGTGGGGTCCGAGTGCTGAAGGGACTCCAGGTTCTGCAGTCAGTTCACAGCTCCAAGGCATGTGGAATAATGGAGACCTCCTTCCCCAGGATTTTCTACTACTTCACTGCCATTCTTCACCCCTCAGGCCATCATACCCCTAAAGGCGAGCAGGTCTGAATACAGTGGAACAAACAATGATTAGGCGGCCAGCAGATGAGGATTCTGGATGAGATTTGCTGATGTCTAGCTGCAAAAGCCTGGGCTGATCACCTCACGTCTCTGAATCTGTGGGAATCAGAGCATGAATCCACATCTTAGACATTGCTCTAAGCCTGGTGCAGAGATTTCTTTTGAAAGAAAGAGGACAGGCGATGGTCTCAGGTCTTGAAACCTGGCTTGCTGACTTATAAGCTGTGCCATTTCAGGCAAGCCGCTTCACTCCTCTGGGTTTCAGTTTCCACAGGGGAAAAAGGTGAAAGAATGCATGTCCCATATACACAGGGTCCTTAAAAGGAGGGGATACACAAGAGGCACCTAGCACCTAGCACACAGGAGGGGCACAATTAGCCCCGATTTAGTTCCCATCCTTCATCTTCGCTTCTAGGCAGCCGGGACAGGGGAGGGAGTCCATTCTTTCAAGTGTAAGTTCAGGGAGAGAGTAGCAGAGTAGTCTCAGCCTATCTATTTGCTGATATCATCCAAACACTGCTGTAACCAGGTCATGCCAACTGAGTGGCAAGAGTGCTGACCACCAGCTGCATGATGAGAGCGGCTGGGCTATTCTGCTCACCCGTCTTTCTCCAGTTCTGTAGCGATAGTTGGGGCAGACACCGTTCATTTAGCTGGCCCACCCTTCTCACCCCGTCCCCTCTTCCCTTGTCCACTGGAAATCAAAGTAGTGACTTTCCCAGTCACCCTCCCAGTTAGAAGTGGCCACACGATTGAATTCCGGCCAATTAAACATAAATAAAAAATTCAGAAATCTTCAGGGTGGGCAGTTGGCTTCTGGAAAAGATTATGTGGGGATAAAGCAAACATTCACCGTCTTGATTGTGGTGACAGCTTCATATGTACATATTTACCCAAAGTGATCACAGTTCACAACACTGTGTTGAGCATTGGAAAGTTGCTAAGGAAGTAGATCTTAAAAGTTCTCATCCCAAGAAAAAATTAGCGTAACTGTGTGTGGATTATGGATGCTCACTGAATTTATTGTGATAATCCTTTGGCAATACATGTACATATCAAATTACTATGTTGGACACCTAATACAGTATTATATGTTAATACAATACAATATTATATGTTAATGACATAATCTCAATTCAATAAACTGGTCAAATTGCATACTTTACATGTGTGCAGTTTGTTATCTGTCAGTCACGCCTCCGTCAAGCTGTTTTTAAAACGTCTGCCAGGGGTTCTGGGAAAGATTGGCTTCTTGAGCCAAAAGGACCTTCATGGAAGATGCCTCTCCCTTCCCATCTTCCTGCTTCGAATGCTGACTGGATGCTTGACAGCTGGGTGGGCCATCTGATAACCAGGAGTGACAAATATGCTGGGAAGGCCAAGATTGTCCCTGAGAGGTCAACTCTAAACCTGTCCAAAGGTACGTTTTGGTCATATAAGACAAATCAACACCAGTTTGTTTAAACCTCCGGATGTGAGGGTTTTGGTTCCTTGCAGCCCAAAGCCTTCCTACATGTATTTAGGTGCTCAATCACTATTTGCCAAATAAATGCATTAAGGATTGGATCGGCCAGTGAGCTGAGAGGAAGGAAGGGTCCCTATGATCGCTGGGGCCTGGGATTACAACTGGCCCTGGAAGGATGGGGAGAAAGAGAAGGCTCAAGGAGGGGTTCAAAGCAGGGAGAACCACAGGATCAAAAGGCGCAGAGATGGGGATAAGCAAGTCACCCTCCTCCCACATAAAGCCCCCTCCAAGACACAGGCAGCTTTACCCCTTCCTCTCTCATGGCTAACAAGCCATCCCATATTTTGCTTTCCTCCCCACATTACTTTTTTCAGTGGCAGAAAATTACAGCTGACAAGTGGCAATTGATCTCTTCACATTATTTTGAAGCAATTATATTGAAATGGGAAACAATGCTTCCAGGAAAGAGCAATAACAGAGTTGAACACACAGCTCCCTCCAAGATAGACAGGGGGGCCAGTGTGCACCACGTAGAGGCTGACCAAATCTCCTGTCCCTGAAATTACATTTAATTATTGCCTGGAAATCTTCAAAGATGACTTCTGTTTCAACCCAAGGTGCAGAGGACAGGCCAGTGTCAGGGAGGCACTCCCAAAAGGGACTGCCTCACGTTGGGTTTGCTGGGACCTCTCCAGCAGGGGACCCCCAAACCTCCGAGTACCAAATGGGTCTCTGTGGACCTAAGTCTGGATCAGAAATTCAGAATGTTATAATCCCCCAAACTTAGGACAGCTTAGGACCCCCCAAAAAGGCAGATTCCCACAGCCCCCAATATTGACTTAAATTATTGTATTTGAATGTTACTTAAATCTGTACAAACCAAAGCTAGGAATCAACTTTCTTTCCTTGTGATTGACACTTGTTGACAAACAAACACATTACAGATGAAGAAATAAGCTATAAAACCAGCAAAAATATGAATTAACAACATCAATTTAATATGAAAGACGAAGCCGCTTTGCCGTACCTGAATTCACACCTGAGACCTGAGTATGATGGATGGTGCTTGCGACAGCGTGGCCAAATCCTGGGAGATTTTCATGGCCTGTTGCTGTGTGACATGTGATGACGCAATTCCCCACGACTTCTCTGGACTAAAACTTCTGCAAAGCATCTCTTCACACAGTGCGGCCACAGTGTCATTTGGCCCTCACCTTATGAGGGAGGTGTCGCTGGGCCTGCCTTTGATCTTTCCTCATCAGTCTGCAGCAGTTCATCTGATGTCATCACGACTGTACCACATTTAGGGTATCTGAAAATGTAAGGGGGCACTTTGGTGTGAGGCTGTCATCTAGACTCATGTTTCTCAACCTTCACTGCCCCTCGGAGTTGCTTGGGGAGACTGAACAAATCTGAACACTCAGGCTAACTCTCAGGTTAGGTCAGTCGGAACCTTTTTATACGCTCTCCAGGTAATTCCAGTGAGCAGGCAAGGTGAGATCCCAGGGTCTAGATGAGGTTCTCAAATGTGAGCGTGCCTCAGACCGGTGGAGTACCTGCCAAAATCCAGATTACTGCATCCCACCCGGGGTTTCTAATTCAGTGTTTTTGGGGTGAGGCCAAGTAACTAGAGTTTCTAACCTCTTCCCCAGATGACACTGTTGCTGCTGATCAGGGGCCACAGGTAGAGAATCAACGACTTCAATGACCTGAATCAGCTTGTATTCGCCTGCTCTGGGTTACTACAGAAATGAAAGCATTTGCAAGAAGAACACATGAATCCCAGAGAACACATCTGAGAACCCCTGTGTGAGAAATATCCATGCAGCGGATCCAACATTAAATCTGGAGTCAAAAAACTGGGCTCAAATCCTTCCTCTACTCCTGCACCACCTACTTGCCTCTGTGAGTCCCAGTCTAGGACTTGGTGAGATGGGAATAATGTCTACCCCAGAGAGGCCTGGATGCTCAACATCATGAATCATTAGAAAAATGCAAATCAAAACTATAATGAGATACCACCTCACATCCATAGGATATGGAGATATATACGAGGTCGGACAATTAAGTTCACGAATTTGTACGGATGTTGCTAACTTTTTTGATATCAGAGAGATTATTCATTATGAATCTGTACCAACTGGACAAGCAGTTAACCAAGTTTACTATTTGGAAGTGCTGAAAAGCCTGTGTGAAAAAGTTAGACGACCTGAACTTTTCGCCAACAATTCATGGCTCTTGCATCACGACAATGCACCAGCTCACACGGCACTGTCTGTGAGGGAGTTTTTAGCCAGTAAACAAATAACTGTATCGGAACACCCTCCCTACTCACCTGATCTGGCCCCAGTGACTTCTTTCTTTACCTGAAGATAAAGGAAATATTGAAAGGAAGACATTTTGATGACACTCAGGACATCAAAGGTAATACAATGACAGCTCTGATGGCCATTCCAGGAAAAGAGTTCCAAAATTGCTTTGAAGGGTGGTCTAGGCACTGGATCAGTGCACAGCTTCCCAAGTGGAGTACTTCGAAGGTGACCGTAGTGATATTCAGCAGTGAGGTGTGCAGCACTTTTTCTAGGATGAGTTCATGAATTCAATTGTCAGATCTTGTATATGGATATATCTATATAAAAGGAAACAGAAAATAACAACTGTTAGCAAGGATATGGAGCATTGGTACCCATGTGGGAATATAAAATGGCGTAGCTGCTGTGAAAAAGAGTATGTGTTTCCTCAGATAATTAAAAATAGTATTACTGTATGATCTAGCAACTCCACATCTGGGCAGGTGCCCCGAGAATTAAAAGCAGGTCTTGAAGAGATATTTGTACACCATCTTCATCATTCACGATAGCCAAAAGCTGGAAGGAACCCAAGTGTCCATTGATAGACGAATGGGTAAACAAAATAAACAACAGAATAGTATTCAGTCTTAAAACGGAAGACAATTCTGTCACATGCCACAACGTGGATGAACTTGAGCGCACTATGCTGAGTGAAATAAGCCAGACACAAGAGACTAACCCTGTTTGATTCCACTTGCATGAGGGACCTAGAGTAGTGAAATTCATAGAGACAGAAAGTAGAAGGTTGGTTGCCATGGGCTAGTGGGAGGGGGTTACAAGGGGGAGTTGTTTTAAAGACAGAGAGAGAAGGGATCTTGGAGAACGTGGTGAAGTATTGCACAGAAATCAGGCTTTGTTAGCTGGGGAGAAGACTTGGTTTTCATCCAACTCAGTGGCTTGCTAGCTGTTTGACCTTGGTCAAGGTGCTTATCACCACTATAAAGATGAGAAAAGGCTTGTTCTGAGGCTCAAACGGATGTGACTACTTTTTAAACTGCAAAGTACTTTTTAAACTGCAAAGCACAAAATGGCTTATTTTGTAAATTAAGACATTTCAAAGGTTTTAGGGATACTTGCAAAACAATTTACAAAGGCCACACTAATCCAACTCTTCTGTCCATGTTCGGTGGTTTTTCTACAGGGACACTATCAACAGTTTATTGAGAAGTCCCCTGTGTTTGCAAAGCTGAAAAAGTGATCTGAGTCCCAAAGATGGTTGCTAGTGGGTGGCCTGTACAAGGGAACCTGTTCAGTCTCCCATCATTTACTGTCAGGGCAACCAATAGAACTAGCTCCTCTTCAATACCTGCCCCGTACGAAACTGAAGCTCAATGCAAGTTGAACGAATGCTGGAATGAATGAAATGAATAACGGATTTTAAAGATATCCCTGCATAGCACAGTTAACACAGAGCTCAAAAATTTGCTGACACTTCAACATTTATAAACTAGCAAAAAGGAGGATATTTTATGAGGAAACCAAGAAGGATCTTGCAAAACCAAGTAATCGAGTTACGTGACAGAAGATGAATTTCATTTAAGGGAACAATTTAAAGTGTTCGTATGAGCTGATGGATTTTGAATTACTTGTAACCTTTGAGACAAAAAGAGGAAAATATCTTGGTGTTGCTTTGGACACCTCAGCAAAGAAGTCAGAACACAGTGGCTGACTTCACAATTAAGACGTTCAGTCTGACTCGGGAGGGGAGAAAGGAGATGGGAATTATTTTAATGTCTCCAAGAGAAGTCCATCGAGAGAAGGGCCTGAATCACCTCCTGCCCAAAAGACCTGGCCTCCACACCAGACGGCAAGAGAGTCAAGTTCCAGGTTTGTGAAAAGCAGCAGGTTCGAAGAGCTTTCTTTTTTGGAAAACTGAAAAAATAGCTGTTAGGAACAGAATGAAGGGAGTTCAATTTAGGAGCTCACATTTTATCTTATTCCATTTGGCAGAAGTCAACAGTTACTCAGAATGAAAAGCCTAAATTTTAAGGCAGAAAGAAAGGCATCGCTTTTTCTGGGCCATGTCTAATTAACCCTTGGAGCAACACGGCGATTTTGTTTTACTGTGATGTCTTGCTTAGGAAAACTCAAAAATAAAGATTAAATTGGGGCGTTCATGAGTGGTTATTCTCCCCAGGACATAACTTGCAAAGGCCATCCATCCTTGTACCCAAAGGAGCAGGTAGCGCAAACGAACATCTCTGTTCCCGATACGTCCTACATGTAGAATTATACGCATTAAGGGAATGAGTTTTTCTTCTGGAGCATTCCCCTGTGGTTATAGTTGAAAAACAAACATGAAAAGCCACCTGTGTGTTATTGCTGCCTGTTCTTCGAGACAAGTATGAGTTGCCTTTGTCTGCTGTATCCTGATGGTGACCCTGACTCTCTCCAAACAAGACCTTGTGAGTAGATCCACACTTTCTTAAAATCATCTCTCTCATTCTCTTAAGGTTTGGGGAAGGAGTTCTTAAATTGTTGAAAAAGCTATTTGAAGGGGGAAAAAGGGAAAGGAAAGAAAAGAAAGAACTCTTCAGCCCACAGGTGATCAATTACTTTGGGCAAAACCCATTTGAAAGTCTTCTCAAATAAGTTGCAGAGCTGGTTTGAATGCTTAAACAGACATGACAGCCCAACTTTGCAGGTGAATGATCTGCTTTGGCTCCTAGTATAAATAGCTGCATTAGCACCACAGGCAGAGAATAACACAAGCTCCACCTTGAATATGCTAAATGTCCTCATTATTCAAAAGGCAGGCAAACTGGCCAGGTGCTCTGTTTAAATGAAGAGACACTGTGCAAGCCAGCTGCACAGGAGAGTCAATGACAGACATTCTTCAGTTTAAACACATTCGTTTTACAGAATGTCTAATTTCCAGATATGACAAAGCAAGGAACTATGTATGATGTCTGTTTGGACAAAATAATCTCTAAGACCTCTTCTACTTTTAACATTCCATGATTTTTTAATCTTCAGGTTATGTGTATATGTGTATACCATCAATCAGAATGGTATACTGGTGAGGTGTGGTATTGCAGCCCAGCTCAAGTAGACATAGTAATTAGAGCCAACTTGTTTAGGGAGCACTTCCTATGATATTAAATATTGATGTGAAAATCCTCTGTTGAGGGTGAAGAGAAAAGTACAGACTCAAATGACAATTATGGAACAATCCTCAAATAAGAGCTACGCTAAAGTCTGTGGAGGGCTGAAAAGATAGAAAAACATAAACACTGCATCATCGTCACTCAATTACCACACCCTCCCGCACACCAGAGGGAGCGGACACAAACCCTTCCTTTACAAAATATTTTGGATTCAGTATTTTGAGATATGCACCTAATTGTAATGGAAGCCAATGGAAAAGTGGTTTATTTTGTTATCTCTTCACAGTCAGTTAAAAAAAGAAGTTTTCTATTGCATCGTGACAGTCATATAATGGGCATTCTCTGAGTTTTAAGGTCCATAAAGTGTGACAAAAGCCAATCCAGAGAACAAAGGCCGATCTGTCAAGCTAGTTTAAAGTCTCGAGTCAGAAGGATGAGGAATGACGCATAAAAACACAGAGCATCAGAGTTGGAGGGTTCCCAGAAGACCATCTTACTTTAGTTCCCCATTGTACAGATGGAGACGCTGAGGCCCAAAGAGGGCTGGTGGTGTCCCAAGAACCTTTCAGCAAGAGTCTAAGTTAGTCATAGACGGACTCAAGGTGTATTGTTGTCCACTGAGGAGGCCTTATAATTTGATAGACAAGTTCCTGGATTTTTCCAGTGAAGTTCCCATTGAAATAAGCTGTCCTATAATCCCTCCAAAATAAGATTTCATACTGGAAATTCCAATAATTCTGCACTGAAGTATATTTCCCAGATGGCCTCTCCCCCCCAGGAGGTGGTCCTAACTTTGGTTCAGAAATTATGGTTATGGTAACATTACACCGTTCTAATCGTATTAACCTGAATGAGTGTGGCAACGTGGTCAGTGGCTCCTGGAAGGTTAACAACACAAGAGCCCAAGAAAAGGGCTCACCCCAGCCTACCCTGAGCCTTCTTCCTGCAGGAGGAGCAGCTTCTGCCCCCTAACCCCCAGAACCCCTCGTAGGAGAGGAGAACTTCCGTGCCCTTCAAGAGACAATTAGAGTCATCTTAAAGAAAGCTGAATTAGAGAGAATGAGCCTCCATGGACTCAAGAGTTTCTTCCCTCCCGACATCCCTTATGTTCCTCATAATGGATCCTTTCTTTAAACATTACACCCCTCAATTAGCTCATAATTGCCGTCCGTGCCATATGAATTATGCATCATGCAATGGAAATCCAGGTTCCCTGGCACTGGACAAATCACAAGCTGCTGAAGAAGCTGGAGTAATTACCAAAACAATCCCAGGAGACCTGGAGGAAAAGAACATTATTTGGTCGACAGGCCACTCTTCCACCTACCTTTCCCCCTTGCAGCTTGGATTCACCCCCACACCCCTGGCTTTCCTAAAGAGTTGCTGGGTTTCGAGCATATGCCTTGTGCCAAGCAATGTGCGAACATATATAAGTAGCATGCTTGGACATCTTTATTCTTCGCAATTCTGTGAGGCAGGGACTACTGTTTTAAATATCACACAACTTAGCTTGAAATACCCCCTCCTTCTTCATTTTCTGGGTGTCACATACTGGGGCTTGGGTGATGCTTACTTTTGTGATATAAATGGAGGGGGCGGAAGCTTGTTTAAGCAAGTGACAAATGTCATGACAAAGGACAGCTTAAAGCTATATGAAATAAGGACAAAGAGGGCACAGTGGAAGCTCTCAATGCATTAATTACTAGTCATATTACACTTATTGAAACTACTTGAGAACCTCTAAGGGAGAGTTAATATATACATATATATATATATATATATATATATATATATATATATGCAAACGCCTTATATTGTCCTTCCCATATATTCAGATTCGTGTGTGCAGAACCTCCACAGGTTTCATACAATCATCTCAAATCATTTAGCCAATAGTATACATATATATACACACTCGTGTGTGTATGTGTGTGTTGATTATATTGAGTTCAATGATAAGGAAAGGACATGTGTCCCTCGGCGATTGCTTCCTTCCTCCACCACCATCTCTAGATTCTAATTTGGAGAGCAGCACCGCAATTATACCCATATCCAGGTTGTTTCAGTCAGATATATCCAGATTTTTATATCCAAACACTTGCAATAAAACCGAGTATTCTCTATAAGTTCATTCAATGTTAGGAGGAAAATATTTATCTTTAGCTCCTATGCATTTTTATATCCTACCCATCTTTCATGGAAATAATGCTGTGCTAACTGCTGCTTCAAGCCTTTAATTATTAACTCATTTTCTCAATCACTTATTCATTCTTTAAACATTTATTTAGGGCCTATTACATGCCTACATATTGAGCTAGGAGCTGGTGATGCCAAAGAGAAATAAGACATGATCTCTGCTTTTTAAGCAGCCGAGGGTTTGTTAGCGGACGGAGACGCTGCCACAGTGTGACATGATTACATGAGCTCAGGGCTCCAAGAGTGAAGCAAGCACAAAGGACTTGGAGGCAGGCCCGCCCCACAGCACCACTTACTAATTTCATGATCACTACAGTGCTCAGTTTTCTCATCTGTAAAATGGGAGTAAGTACAAACAGTACTTACTTATCGTGTACTGTTTGTACAAAGAGTACAAACTTATCGTGTGGCAACACCCTCTACGTAGCAATTTAGAATTCATTTAAACTTTTGAAATGTCAGGCACATATCAGAATTTTTACTTAAAAAAAAATAGCAGACACCCTTTTGAAATTCATGTTGACACAGAATGGGTTCCTGAAGGGACACCCAGAGACTTCTTTTCATCCTGCTCTCGGTCCTAGGACAATTCACCTACCTTGTCTGATTGTGACTCTCTTCACCGGACAAAAGATGAAGTTGAACACGTGGCCTTTAAGGTAGCTTTGATGTTTAAAAGTCAATGATTTTATTTATAGGTAACAAATCATAAATCCCTTTGGTGGTCTTCCCATCCACCGGATCTATGATTGGGGTCAGGCCGATGAGGTGGATGGAGGATGGGGCGTGGCGGTTGTGAGGCTGGTGTTACCTACAGGTGCATGAGTGATGTTGCCGAGAGTGGCAGCAGGGAGCTGAGGGCAGGGAGCTGAGACATGCAAGAACGTGCATCACACTGGAAAGGAGAGAGTTTAAATAGAAGAGTGACATCAAAGCTGATAGCAAAAAAAATCACAGGATGGATGCAGGGCCCGAGCAGATGAAGCCTACTTCTGAGCATGGAAATTCATTAATTCATTCACTCACCCAACAGATATGTATTTTTTAACTCCTTCTATTTGCCAGTTGTGCTAGGCGTGCATGTGAAGTACATGTAAGACAGGCATGGCCTCTCTTCTCATGAGGTTTACAGTCTCGTGGGAGAAGCAGATATGTAATTATCAGCCCTAATAACTGCTCTCATAGAGTAGCCCAGGTTGTCATGGAAGTAGAAGAAGCGGACCAGATCAGTCTGCAGTCTGGGAAGCCATCCTGGAGGAGGTGACATTTAAACTGTCATATAAAGGACACATAAGAACTAACTAGGTGAAGTTGAGGGAACAATTTCTATAAACGACAGGCACTGTGAAGACACCTTTTCATATGAATGGTCAAGGGAGACCTGGAGGACTCCTTGAAAGTGTTGATCAAAACAGAAAGGCTATCACATTTTGTCTTCACCTATAAATGGGCTTATACATAAATATAGAGAGAGCGTCAAAATATCTATTGTTTACCAGAGTTCCAGAAAGTGCTGTAGCAATATCTATTTGTTTTGCTTGAGCTTCCAAGCAGAAGTTGAACGTGAGCTCTGGTTAGCCTTCAGTGGACTCTCTCTCCTTCCACTCCCACTCCCTGCCCATGGCCCTTCCTGGGCCCACTGCTTTTCTACCCCCAGAGAGAAGGATGGAAGGCAAGAAAGGGAGAAAGGGAGGATTCATGAACTTTACAATTATCTTCGTGTTTCCAAACTGTGCTGAATAGCAAAGTAGTTTCACCAAAGGATAATAAATATTATGTGGGAAGAAAAAAAAGAGGTCCAGAATCCAATATGTGCAGGAAACAGATTAAACAGTTATGCAGGCTTTTATTGCAGGACTGATCGGAGTCTTTGATATTGTAACGTACATCGTAAGTCTTTAATTGGGGACATGATTAATAACAATTTCCAAACATATTTGACCATGGAATATGCTTCTCTGGGAATATTTCTTGTGTGTGTGATGCTTCAGAATATATTTTTGTAAATGCTGTTTAAATAAGTAACTCAAATGTAGGATTTAAAAATGAAATGGAGCTCAGAGGCCACTTTGTTTACACCTCCCACTTCATGGAGGAAAGTGAGGAAAAACTGCTGATCTAAATCTACTTCTTTAACATTGTTATGTGCATTTCTCCTATACTATGAATGCCCATCCTGGTAAGTTGCAAGAAGGGAAAGTGCTGTATAGGGCCAAGGAAATCCTTACATAGCACCGTGTAACTTTGGGCGAGTCACTGCTCCTGATCTCAGTTTCTTTAGGTGTGGGATGAATACGAGATGCGTCCTTCGGTTGTAGAAGAGTCAGTGCTGTATGTAAAGCACCTGGGATAGAAGAGGCACTCAGTACATTATTAGCTCTCCCCCTTCCCACCCTGGGAAATAAGCATCATGCTTTATATAAATACTATATGCAAATATTCTATATTCTATATGCAAATATTCCAGACTTTTTTTTTTCCATGTTGGGTTTTATTCTCATCCCTAAGGGACCTTATTAATGCAAAGTAAAATGCTCTGTTCAATTCTGCTGCTTTACATGATGCCTCATTCTCCCAGGAAACTCTTTTCTTTTATAACCTAGTGTTAAACTTCATTAAAGACAAATACTTTGCGTTTTATCAACCTTTATAGGAACCCATGCTTCAGAATTAGTGCATTTCAAAGTTGGGGCTCCCTTACATTTTAGAAAGGTAGAAACAGACTCCCCAAGGGGAAGTGACTGGCCCAAGGTCACTACATGACCTAGAAACTGTCTCAGCCCCAATCAGCGAAGAATGTTTAGCCGGGGCCCTTTTCTCCAAATCGGCTACTCTTCATTTGTTTTCTTGGAAACTAAAGACCCAGCATGCTGAACTGTTTGCTCTTGGATTCTCTTAACCTCTGTAAATCCAGGAAACTCCAAGAGATTTTTGTTTTCTCAATGATGGGGGAAGATGCAGTTTGTTAAAAAGAGAAAAACTGTCCACCATCAGAGTTTAGTGTTTTGTGCCAAACAGAAAATTCAGCAGGTTTTAGCAGGGTTTGAGCCAGAGTTCAAGCTGGGCACAGACATCTCTCTTTCTGAAACCAATTAGAAGAGAAAATGCTGGACTCTAGGAGAAAGCCTCCTTTCTGATGTGTACACGCAGCAGAGCAGGTGTCAGGCTGCAGCGCCAACCCAGTTATGCAAATCAGTTGTGCAGATTTTCAAAACAAAAACAAAGGTAAACCGAATCTCGCTGAATGTAACATTTTATGCAATGAGTATAAATAACAAGATTATTGATTGTCTCTCTCTGGTACTCCCTCAGCTGATGGCTTAGGCATCACTGCAGACGGAGCAATGACAGACCTAGAGCTTGTGGGTCTGGGTTCTAGTCTTGCTCCTTCCACTCCCTGACTAGTGACCTTGAACAAGGCTCGCTTTTTCCAGTCTGATTCCTCATCAGTCGTATGGGGGTGACAGCTGTTTGCCTTTTTATAAGAATTAAACGAAAGGCTGAAATCAAACATCCATTCCGATAGCTTATTGCTATGGCACGGCAGGCACCACACTCAGTGCTATAAGAGGAATAAGAGCTCTATTTGCCCTCCAGGGTACCTCTCTACTGAGGCACTTTCACCCCAGATTCTGTGATAGGCACTCTCATTAAAAAAATCCCTACCAAGTGCTCACAAAACAGCAAGGAAGTGCAAGGTGCCCCTTTGAGAGTCACCAAGATGATGTATTTGCTTATTCCTGGCCCACGCCAGAGACCTGCGCTTTGCAGCCATTGTGCTCTTGAACCCACGAGCCAGTGAAGGGATGCTGTGAGTGATAGTCTGGTCCGCTTGAGCAAAATCTGAGAATCTGCCAGGTAAGTAGGAAGTATAGCAGACAGGTTTCTGGAACCAATTTTAAAAGGAAGACACCCTGGCAGTTAATGCTCGTGGGTGTGTCTCCCAGTTGGTAAATTGTGGGTCCAGGCTCCAAATCTGATGCGGGGTTTCAGGCGATGGGCACTGCGTTGTAGTTCACCCAGGCGTGTGCCCAGCAAGGAGGAGCAAGGCCTTACAAGATTAAAAAGCAGACTAGTCCTGACATGCTTGTTCTGACCAGACCCCAGCCAGGTATCGGATCTTGGAAAGGCCTTGGTTCCTCCTTGGAAAGAGGGCTGGAAGGCGCTGTAGAAGGCAACGAGATTTAGTCTTCGCAAAGAGAGCAAATGGTCCTGGAGTCACCCAAAGAACACTCCCAGAAGGTTTGCTTCCCACCTGGAACGTGAAATCCTAAATGTAGGGAAGACTCTTACCAAGGTAGCAGAGCAGGCTTGTAGTGGACTGTGGATATCACCTGGCCCATCTTTAATGTTACCAATGAGGAAACTGAGGCAGGGAGGAATTGCAAGAAGATACATAGTAAGTGAGTTAGTGAGTGGCAGAGCTGTTTCTGAAACTCAAGCTCCTGACCCTAGGGCAACCTGGGGAAGCCCCAGGGCCAGCTCTTTGAACACCACCCAGGAGAGCTCCATCACATGGGTGCTGTTCAGAGCATGCCCTGGCAGGAGACACACTGCTCTGGTTAGAAAGTGTGTTGAAAGCTCATCGGTAATGCTAAGGCTTGCTGTGTAGACCCTGCCCTCCTGTTTCTCCTCTTCAACAGCTTCCGCCCACCCAACTAGATCCTCCTGGGTCCCTGGGAGCCATGAAAATGATCCTATCCAAGATGAAGACATATTCATTCCCCCTAAAACTCGTATGTAAGTTTTTTAATCTTCACTGGAACCATGACAGAAGCCATTGCCTGTCTAAATACTTTCAGGGAGTGCACTGGCAAAGTGGCCCCTGGGGTCAGGGGCTGTGGAATTCGTAGTGAAGATGGGGGCGGGGGTTAACTAGAGAAATGGGTCCGCTCATCTTCGTAGACATTTACTGAGTACCTACTATGTGCAGGGCATGGGATGTTCACGGTCCCAGACATCTAATCAGCACTTCGGGCAGAGTCCAGCCTTCTTTCTGAATGTCAGCCACCCAATTCTGGGCTTTGTGCTAACTCTCTTTCTTCTTCACTCTCTTTCTTTCTTAAGCCACCAACAAAACTCTGACCTCTCCCAGTGCACACAATGCAGGCAGTCACTCATGCATTAACAACCATCGGGCCCCAAAGGTCGTTTCTATGACAACCCCGGGGTCCTTAATGACCCTGGCAGGCCAATGATTTTGTTTTGTTTGAGAGTGAAGGAATAATAAGTCAGGCGGCTAGCTCGGGGCTCTCCCCTCCCCCGCAGGCTCCCTGTGCCCCTCCGCCAAGCTGATATACCGTTCCTTATCGGGCTGAGCATCAGCCCCGGAGACAGGGCGGCAGCCAGCAGGGAAAGACAAGAGCCTGGCTGCAGACAAAGAGCTGGAAAGGACCAGAGTGTGCCCTGCATACAGGGCTGCCTGGGCTTCATTAATTCCATCTCCAGCCGGGAAGTGGGGACCAGGGCCTTGGTGTCCCCCGCTCTTGGAGTCGAATGTGCCCATGCAAACCTCAAACCACCTCTGGGGGCTTTAGAAAGGTGCAGCATATACAGGTCCCTGGGGGGAGGTCTCGCTGTCCAGGAGGTGTGCCAAATCGCAGGCAGGCAGCACCACTCCCGATGGGGAGATCTATCACGCAATAACGGGAAGAATAAGGCAATCCCTGCGCAGCCTCGCCAGCTTCCATATCCTCACCAGTAACTTAGGAGGCTGGGCCCAAGCACACAGACAAAGACGGCCGCATGGCCTCCCAGCTGATTGCTGTCCACCATCCTGGCTGGGGCCTGGCCCACCTAGCGTCTCGGGGCGTGTTTTCCCGTTCTACCACGAGAAACTTCCTGGGGAGGAAGCTTGCATTGTCTCCTGATCTTGGAGCAAATGGGCCTCCAGCTTGTCACATTAATTTTCCAATGTGATGTTTGGCAGCATGGGATTTTGCTAGCAGACACTTGGAATTATTTTTGTTGTGTGTGCATGGCTGAAATCCTCTAGAATAAGTCATTATTCTCTAAAAAAAAAAAAAAAAAAGTCAGCTCCTACTGGCTGCCTGGTGGCCCAATCAGCTGACTCATTTTCCACGCGTTCCCTCAAGTAATTAGCGTTTTCATTTTCCCCAACCTGCCCATTAGAGAAACTCCAGGATCTCATTTGGTTGAAGCACATTTTTGTTCTTTTGGGTTGACTTGCCTCAGCCTCTCTCTCCCCAAGAAACAAAGGAGATATCTGGAGACAGGCACAGAGACGTGTGATTTAGGCCCAGGTTCTCCTACCTGGACTGTTTATTAGTCACGGAGATTGACAAAAAGGAAAGTGTGCTGTGGTGGAGGGTTCCCGGGCGAGGGACCCTGTGGGGGGATTTGGGCCTCTGCTGTGAATCTCTGGCAGGATGTTGAGCAAGGCTATTTGGTCATTGGGCAGCAGTCACTGAGTCCCTCTCGGCGTTCACAAATCCAGAGGTGCTACTGGTTAAAGAGACAGCACCCATCATCTCCTGCCCTTCTCTAGTCTCAGCTTCCCTTCTGTCAAATGAGGGGCTTCCTCGAGATCAGGAATGGAAAACTCTGGGGTCTCACAGGCCAGCAGGCAGCACTGGTGAGGGTGTGAAGTGGGCCTGGTGGTGAAGACCTGGGGAAGCCTGAGGGCACACGCTCTGATAATTTTGGCAGCTGCAGGTCAGCTCCAGCTTTGGCTGTCGTGCGGGAATAGAGGCCCAGTACTCCCAGAGTTCCTGAGGGTCTCAAGAGAAAACAGAATTCAAAGAATTTTTTAAATCTGAAATCTTCAGATTTTTAAATGTTGTCAACTCATTCTCACTTTTAGAACATTAAAAATGGCTGATCAGAAAAACCACACATGCATATGACGGGTGGTCACAGGGCCGCCAGTTTGTACCTTCTGCTCTAGAGCTTTGTAGCAACAAGTGTGGCCAGACGACTAGGCATATGAGCAATACCGGAGGCTCATGGGAAATGAAGCATCTCGGGCCTCACTCCACACCTCTTGCATCATAAACCAGGGACCCATACGCACATTCACTTTTCTGAAGCAATCCTGTGGATTGTTAAGGTCTTTGAAATCCACTGTCTACATTTCCTTAACTAGGACATTCTCCAGAAGTTCCCTACCCCCCAGTGCAGGTCTGCTCTCTGCGCCTCCCATGCCCACATTTGTTACCTCCAACGTAGAAGAACGGATGGCCCACTAAGAGTACAGGTGTATGGGCTCATCCTAGGGACCCTGCACTCAGCTGGTCCAAACCTCTCCCCCAGCGGGAGAAGAGTTAAACCATCCAGGGAGGGTAGCTGTTTATTCTCTCCTCCAGGGAATAGGGCTGCTCACCCTCATAATCAGTACACGTTTTCAGCCCTCATTTATTGGAATGTACAGCCATTGACACAATTGACCATAGTTGTTTCCTAAAATTCCCTCCTCGGACGGCCCCTGGTCTGAATCTTCCTGGTCAGCATTGTTTAAAGCCTTTTCGGTCTCCTTGGGCGTTTCTCCTTCCTTCTCTACCATTCCAAATGTGGGCTGTCCCCAGGGCTCAGTCTGCTGCTGTCTCCACAAAAGTGTGTTTCTCATCACTTCCACCTCCAATTCCACTCTCACAGCTTCAAACTCTCGGAGAGATAGTGGTACTTTTCCACGGCGTGGTGCCACTTCAGGCTCAAATGATCTAGAAGGAAAGCATTGCCTTTGCCCCAGAGCTCATTTTAGTCTCGGACATACGGTCCAAGTTTAGTGGCTTCATCATTCAGCCTCTAGAGTGGGTGGCGACTTGGCCTAGCACATAGCGCATGAGCCAAA
Organism: Rhinolophus hipposideros; assembly: GCF_964194185.1. Taxonomy (NCBI): domain Eukaryota; kingdom Metazoa; phylum Chordata; class Mammalia; order Chiroptera; family Rhinolophidae; genus Rhinolophus; species Rhinolophus hipposideros. Next base: position 55,183,267 of record NC_138061.1, on the reverse strand, counting down.
GTCCTGTGTCCTAATGGTCACCATTCATCTTAAGTTTCCTCATCCTCAAGGTAAGACTGTTCTACGAGTAAATTATCTAGAAATTGGCAAGGCAGCAAAATGATTTTATGAACATACTTTGTTTTCCACTCTCGGCTATAATTAATATTTATTTCCCACCCTCCTCTCGACCACATCCAACAGCTGCAACATTGGGTGGATGCCAGCTCCTGGTGGATCTCTCTCGCCCACCTCCTCAGTGCCGTTGCCCTCATGGTGGCGTCCTCATTAAGTCTCCCCAGCAGGGGGAGAGAACCTCTGAGCCTCCGGGTTAGAGAACCTCTGAGACGTCCAGATTACTCTGCTGATGGCACAGTGCTAAATGAAACTCCCCTTGTCTGAAATCGGCAATATGTCCTCAGTGCCTCCTAAATGAAGCCCATCGTCTTCATTCTGATGTTCAAAGCCCCTCACGGCATGACCCAGCGTGGCCCATGCTCTTGGGTATCACATGCCAGACTCTCCAGACAAATGTAAGGTGTGTGTTTTCCTATTGCCAGCTGAGTTCGTAACGTTTCCTTTAGCTGGAATGGTCTTCTACAATCAATTTCCCCTAAATTGAAGTGCTTCCAAGAATTTAAGCCTCAATTCGAGGTCACATTGTCCGGTAAGTCTGTTCTGCTCCCTGAGTCAGCTGTACTCTCCCCTTCTCCTAGGTCAAGGCTACTTTGCTCTCCCTCCTTAAGATACATCCTGGGTTTTGTCTTGGTTGGCTTGGGCTGCCATAACAAAATACCACAGTAGAAATGCATTTTTTTCACAGTTTAGGAGGAGAGAAGTCCAAGGTCAAGTTTCTAGCCAATTCAGTTTCTGCTGAAGGCCTGCTTTCTGGCTTTCGGATGGCTACCTCCTATGGGCTCAGATGGTCTTTCCTCAGTTCATGCGGAGAGAGAAAGAGAGGAGCTCTCTGGTATCTCCTCTTACAGGACAAGCACTATTGTGGCAGAGCCTTGTGATAATGATCTCATTAACCGTAATTATTTGTTTAGAGGTCCCATCTCCAAATCCAGCCACATTAGGGTTAGAGCTTCAACGTGTGAATTTTGAGAGGACACATATATTCAGTCCACAACACGTATCTTGCATTGATTGTGTGCACGTCTTATTTCCCCTTCTAAGCCCTAAGCTTTTCAAGGACAGAGTCTATGTCTTGTCTATATAAATGGCATTTAATGGTACCATCCATGTAATAGGTGGTTGGAAAATATTTGTTGGATGAGTTTACAGACAAGGTCTCCATCACCTCCCAAGTTATCAGAACCCAACAGTTGCTGGATGGCTTGGGGCTTTTTATATCAGAGCCTTTACCCACGTACAGCCATCTACCTAGATCCACTCCTTTTTCCTCCACCTGGGATGCAGGAGTTAGACTCTATCTGAATCCATCAAGTTAATGGAGGGTTTCTCATCAGCCTGGCATGCCTCCATCTCTGTCTTTATTGCATAATGATACACATTTGCTTATATGCCCATCTCCCCAAGTGAAGTCCTAGGGGCAGGCAGGGACCGGGGCTCGAGTCTTGTGGACCCAGCACCTGGCATGTTGCTTGACAACTATAATAGCAGCACAATTAAATTTGTTGAGAAAAAGAGTAAAAACAGGGACATTAATTTTTCCCTATCATTCCTATAAACTTCCTGAAATGGCCTTTTAAAAACAAATTTATTATAACATTTCAGACAATTACTTTACATGACTGTTCACAAAATATCCTCATTTCAGATCCCATGACACTGAAAAAAAATTGATTAGTATACAAAGAAGGTGAAGGAATGGAAATAGGAGATCTATATTAAATTTGAAAAGAAAATTCCTCACCGTAGCTCCTTGCTATTCATGAGAAATATGTTTTAAAACCATCACAAGTACTCAGTTTCACTTATTTCAGTACAGTACATGTTTTTCCTCCAGGAGAATGCAGATACAATGTATGTGAACACATCAGATCGTAATAACTCTAATAACAGTAACAAGAAATGATAATATTAACATATATAGCACGAAGCCCTCTACTAAATGTTATCAACATATTCCCAAATAATGTTCACAACAATCACAAAAGGTCAGAATTATTGTTTCCATTTTATAGTTATAGAAACTGAGACTCAAAGAGACCCAGTAAATCGCCTAAGGACATGAAGCTTGTCAATAGCTAGCATGACCAACCATTCCCGTTTGCCCGGGGTGTGGGACTTTTAGTGCTGAAATTGGTGAAGTCCCAGGCAAACCAGGATGAATTGGTCATCCTATAAGTGACAGATGTAGGGTTTGAAACCAGTGTCTGATGCCAGAACTCGAGCTATAAATACTATTCAACATCTGCTTGGTAAAGATTTCAGCTACCATGTTACAAACTGAGATACAATTTTTGAAGTGGTGAGTTCAAAAGCATTGTTAAACATTGCAAGAGTATACAACCCTGGATGGGAAGCTCCCTGAGGGCAGGGGCTCTGTCTTGTTTCTCTTCCTTCATCTCATAGTCCCAACAAGAGACTTTGCACACCATCCGTGTTCAGGAAGACCTTGTTCAATGTGAAGTTCTTTTCCAACCACCAAAAAACAAACAAAAAAAACCCCCACCCTTTCATTAATCGATCACTTGGCTCCTCAAGTGCCATAAGATATTTCAGTCTCTCTTCCCTCGATACTCCTCTTCCCTTTTTCCCCGAGGCACATACTCAAACGGCTACTTTTCTCCCCATTTTTCTCCCAAGTTCCTCAGCTGTCTGCTGCCCTGGAAACTGTGTGCTTCTGCACTTGCTTCCCTTTTCCTTTTTAACATTGTCCCATATGCTCTGTGAAGTCACAGCTGCCTGTGTGCCATCCTGAGATCCCTATACCAGGAAATTCTTTACTTGGTAAGCCCACTCCGGGCAATTGGCCATTAGCACGCAGTTCAATGCATCACAATGTCTTTGTTTCCCCTAGTTTAGGGCTTTGTGAGGGATTAGTCCATGTGGCAGAGATCCCTGATTGTCACTCAATATTCATTCTTCCTTCTCCCACCAGAACAGAATGTTTACCAGGGTGCAGGGCTGCCCTGAACCGAGACCACATCTCCCAGCCTCCCTTGCATGGCCGCATAATTAAGTCCTGGCCAATGGGAAGCTAGCAGACGTGTCTGCAATACCTTCCAGGACCTTTCCTGAAGACAGCTGGTGTGCACACTTTATCTCTTCTCCTTCATCATCATTTTCTCTCCTTCTGGAACATAAATACCACTTGGACTACGAGGGCAAAGGCCACATGGCAGGGATGGCAGGATAATGACCTCGAATGTTCCTGGGCCTCTGACCTTGTGGGATGATATATTGGCCTTTGATCTGCCTGCCCACCCAGACATTCATATAAAAAATAAAAAAGCTTTTATCTTGTTTAAACCACTGTCATATTTTACTTTGTGTTTACTTGCAGTTTTAATCCTAAATAAAATAGTTGCAATGATTGAGGTTGCCGCATGAGATGAAGTTATGTGTCATCTTATGCTCAATTACACCAACAAAACACAGAGACACGGCTCAGCAAAACACAGAGACATGTCTCCACATTATGGAGATGGAAAAACAAAAACTTCAGGTGACCACGGGATCATCTGCTTCTTGCCGTGGTGTGGTGTCATTTTCTCATCCTCTGTACCCCCCTCACTGTCCCTGCTGCTCTGTGTTAGAATGGTCGTGTCCAGCCTGTTACCCCAAGTGTAGATGGCAGCTTTATCTGTGATCACATGCAGTTTTTACACGTTGTGAAAAACTGGAAACTCTCCACCAGTTCAATATCTCTAACTCTGCCTGTCCTCATTCCTATTGGTCAGCATTAGATTTTGGAACAGAGAACTCCTTTCCGCAACATATTCCACCAGCTCTCCGAGGAGCAATGTCTCTCTCTGAGCACCACTCTGCTCTGTGGGTTCTCACTCCATTGCACTTCTGATCTACATAACAGTGGAAGAAAACATTTTTGTAGCTCCTGATCTTTGATGTTTTTAATGAAACAATTTCAGAGTAAATACAACATGAAAAGGGCTCCCCAAGGTGGTACCGTAAAAACAGCACATCCCCTAAATCATAATGGACTGGAGGCTTCTGAGCCAAATACACATAAGTGACCACAGCTCTAGATGGTGGCCTGACCGAGAGTAGCATAGGGTGTTCAGCAAAGTTAGCTGAATTGGAGTCATGGCTTGGATCCCAAGTATTATATCCAGTCTCATTTCATCTCTCTTGGGCACATGCTGTCTCTTGCCCTTTATAATATAAAGCTTATATTAGCTTTAACCAGTAGTTTGTTATGTAAAATGTTCCACATGACAGCTCAGCTTTGCCCTAATTCTCCCATTTCCTGTAACCTCTTAAAGATCTTTTTTAATGTCCTTGCTCTGTAATCCATTAATTTCTATTTTATGAGTAGAGGCTTTCCTTGATATTTCTTTGCTACTAACCTTTTTTTCTTCTTTCTCAGCCCCCCACCCTTGACTTCCTGTCTTGCCAAGCTCTTCTCCACATTTGATACAAACCTCTCTTGTTTGAAGTTAAGTCTGTTGCCCAATATTTCATCCTCCACACAAAGGAAAAACAAATGGCCAAAAGCAAAAACAAAACATGCTTTGTTTTGTTTTGTTTGGATAGTTCAAGGTGAAATCTAGTTCAATATGCCCACTTCACCCTTTTGTGTCTGTTTTCTTCCCTTTGCTTCTATGAACCCTATTACCTTCTTTGTTCCTCCCTTACAGCACTGATAATGCATATCTAAAATAATAAGTTACTCACTTCACCGCCCAACTATGCAATGAGCATTCTGAAACCAGGAATAATTTCTTTAATTTTTTTTCCCATGGGTCCAAACAGTTCCTGGCACATAGGTTCTGCATAGATGTTTAATAAGTGGACACTGTAAACCACTGAGCTGTGTTCTAAATTAATAATTTTATAATCATGAACTAAGACGTTGTGGATTTTTATCAAAATTAATTGATAAACTGGGCTTCATTGAAATAAAGACTTCTGCTTTCTGAAAGGCACTGTTAAGAGAATGAAAAAAATAAGCCACAAACTGAGAAAAAAATAAAGGTCCTATATCTGGATATTTAAAGAATTTTAAAAGTCAATAAATAACCTAACGCAAATGGGCACAATATTTGAATAGATAGTTCATGAAAGAAGATACATGGATAGAAAATGAGTACATGAAAATATGCTCATCCTCATTAGTATGAGGGAAATGCAAATGAAATAACATAAGAAGACACCATTTTCCATTAAAGTGGGTGAAACTAAAAGATAGACCATGCCAAGTGTTGATGAGGATAGGAAGGAACCAGAACACTCACACGCTGCTGGTGACCATGTAAAACGGCACAGCCACTTTGGAAAATAGTTTGTAAGTTTCTTAAAAGTTAAAGAAATACATGCTTACCACACGACTGCCATTCAATCCTTACTATTCACCCGTAGGAAAAGAGAGCATTGTAAATAAATCTTTGTAGCAGCTTGATTTGTAATAGCCCCAAATTGGAAACAACTCAAATCTCCATCAACAGAAAAATGGACAAACTCTGCTAGACCCTTACACTAGAACATTACTCAGCAATAAAAAGGAATCGATATTTGATACACATTATAACATTCGCGAATCTTAACATAATTAGGCAGAGTGAAAGAAACCAGACCAAGAAAATGTACTCTCTATGATTCCATTTATATAAAATTCTAGGATAAGCCAACAAATCTATAGTCAGAGAAAGCACTTGAGTGATTGCTGAGGAATGGGGTGGGAGGTTGGGAGGGGCTACAAAGGGGTGAGAGGAAAGTGGAGGGGTGATGATATACTCATGATCTTGATGGTTTTACAGGTGTAGATGATAGATAGATAGATAGATAGATAGATAGATAGATAGATAGATAGATAGATAGACAGACAGACAGACAGACAGATGCTTTTGATTATCGTGCACCAGTCTTTTCAATTGCTTTTGTTTCCCTCAAAACTTCCACTAGTCTATCCACTTCCTACCCCCGCCACCCCCCCCCCCCCATTAAATAAAGATATCATTCACGGAGCTAGAATCAAGGGACAGATTTGGCCTTTAAAACTAGTTGAAGGGTTTCTTGACTTTGCTACAAAGATGTGTCTGGGAAGATGTGATATTGTTGTCTTGTACCGTGTTTCCCTGAAAATAAAACCAGATCGTATATTAATTTTCCCTGAAAATAACACCGGATCTTATATTAAGACGCATTAGGCATTGTGTTCAGGGAATGCCATCCTGAAAAATCATGCGAGGGCTTATTTTCTGCTTAGGTCTTATTTTCTGGGAAACATGGTATTACTGACATATATTTCCCATGTTTTCCTCAAGCACCTTGTCTTTAGCCATAATTAGAAACAGCACAGTGGAAGGTGCCTACAGCCTGGGGTCATTTTGAGAGTCTAGGAATTAGTAATAAATGCATGAATGAGCCTGCTACACAGAGTTGGCTATGAAGTCACAACCTGGACAAATGTAAATTACCCAAAGCATGGAGCATACCTCTGCAGCTTGTGAAGCCCCTTTTCAGTCCCAGAATGCAAAGGTGAATTTGGTCATGCAGTACAGCTGAGATTTATCTCTCAGAAAGCAGGGAGCTATCGAAGGTATTCGAGCTCCAAGCTGATGGAAGAATATTCTGAGAGGATATGTTGGATGGGCTGCTCTCGGGACCTGAATGAAGAGGAAAAGCTGAAGACCGTGTTCCAGGACACCTCTCAGAGCCATGAAGCTTTACTGATTATAACATCTCAAGCATGACCCCCTTCATCAGCAACTAGCCCAAACTGGGAGTCTGCTGTAGTAGTTTCACCCCAAGCTAAAAGTAGCACAAAATTACAGAGGCAGACGTAAAAGAGATGGGGAAGGGCATTTTCCTTTCCTTTCCCCCCAATCCCTCTCTTGCTGAAACGACACCCCTGGCAGCAGGCCCAGGTCTCAGGGAACAGGTGTGATGGAAGGTGCTATGAGTGTTCGGCTAGCTGACGGCTCCAGACCCAGCTGAGGCCTGGGCCTAGTATTCCAGGCCTCGCCCACCCCTCGTCACCTTATTGTCCACTTGTGTTTATTGTCTGTCTGAATGCCCTGCAAACATGTAGACATCATTCCCTCTTCCCCACCCTCTTGTGCTTTCCCTTTTCCAGCAACTTCTCTGCACTGGTTTCTGTGCTGCCTGTGTCAGAACAGTGTTCCGAGGAGTGGGTGGCCCTGCTCACTGCTGTGTGGATCTGTGCAGGAGAGCACCGAGCTGGAGTCGCCACCCTCCAGGGCAAGTAGATACCATCAGAGGCACGCAGGAGGCACTTCGTGGGCTGAGGCCTTTCTCCATCTCTGATCACCCTTTCTTCCCCTATGATTCTGGAATATGTGGACAGGTAATAATATACAGCAGTGGTTTTCAACCAGGAATGACTTTGCTCCCCAGAGAACATTTGGCATTGTCTGGACACATTTTTGGTTGTCACAACGTAGGGTTAGCTACTTGAATCTAGTGGGTAGAGGCCAGGGATGATGGGAAACCTGTAGTGCACAGAATAGGGCCCGTGACAAAGAATTCTCCAGCCCCAAATGCGCTGAGGTTGAGAAACCCTGAAACACCGTAAGGCCCTGTTCACCAGAAGGTGAGAAACAGCTGTTACAAACTCCATGCTTGTTGATTCCAGAGAAGAGAGGAGATGCTTCTTCCTTCAGGGAGCCTCAGACACATAATGATTGTGAAAAGAACAACAAAAGATAAGAGCCCTGAGGATTTAGTAGAAGTGACAGCTGAGAGCAGAAAAAGTAATGGTTATTTGTAAACATGACTGAGAAGGAATTAATTGTGGCCAGTGTCTAAGGGTGAGATGCCTTCTAGAAATAACTGATACGTGCACAGTCTTAACAATTTTTATAACGTGCTTTCTTAAATCTCATCAAAAATACTGAAAGCACTTTTTAACCAAAATAGCAACAGCAACAACAAAACCCATAGGCTTTGGCATATAAAAGTTTAGTTAAATTTAGCTGGAGCATAACTCAAGACAAATGAGGTGCTGCCATGTATACTTTGGAGATATCTGAATTTTTAGATGACAGAAATGACTACGTAAAAATTATTTTGTTTACTTGAAGAACTTTTATGTATTTATTGCTTTCTTTAGCGGGGGGCACAAGATCTTAATGGGAACATTGTATAATTCGTGCAAGTGACAAGAAGACAAAAGACCCATGATTCTAATATCTAGAGATGAATACTTTTAACATTTTAGTGAATAAATCCATATCTGTATTATAAATGATTATCGCATTATACATACCATATTGTGACGTTTAAAACTATATATTATAAACGTCTTCTTGTCTAAATATTCATTTATACATCAGTTTTCATGGCTGGATGGCGGCGCTGTATGTTGTAACCGTTCTATTTGTAGTCAACGCTGTCGTGAACCTCAGGCATTGACCTCAGATAATGTGAATGAGAAACTCCTTGAAGTTTCATGAAGGTTTTTTTTTTTTTCCTTTGTTGGAAAAAGTCCCAACTAAGGAAGTCTGCCTCCCAAGTTCCTCCTGCATTCTATGTGTCCTGTGCTTGGATGAGAGGCTAGCTAGATGGGATATTAATGTTTATGTGTCAACTTGGGTGGGCCAGAGTGCCTAGATATAGGGTCAAACATTCCGGATGTTTCCGTGAGGGTGTTTTTGGATGAGATGTACATTTACCTGAGCACACTTTGAGTAAAGCCGATTGCCCTTATAATGCAGATGGGCCTCACCCAATCAGTTGAAGTCCTGGATGGAACAAAAGGTCTCCTCCATGCAGGAGGGGTTCTGCCAGCACGCTGCCCTGGGCTTCAGCTGTGGCTTCGGCTCTTCCTGGTTCTCCACCAGATGGCCTGTAGATTCAAACTACAACTCTTTCTTGACTCTCCAGGCCTCTCTCATCAGATTTTGAACTTGCCAACCCTACACAATCATGTGAGCCAATTCCTTAAACACACACACACGTACACACACACACACGTACACACACGTACACACCTCTTATTGGTTCTGTTTCTCTGGAGATCCTTGACTATCACACTAGATAAAGGCCCCTCTCTGCATCTTAGCCCCCTCATGCCATCTGTGGGGTGTATCGCAACTGAGTCTTAGAAGGAACAGATATAAAAGGCTGTCCTGTGTGTTTTTTGATAGTTTAGTGGTTCCCAGAGGGTAAGGGGAGTGGGGGAAGGGAGATGAGGGTAAGGGGGATCAAATATATGGTGATGGAAGGAGAACTGACTCTGGGTGGTGAACACACAATGGGATTTATAGATGATGTAATACAGAATTGTACACCTGAAATTATGTAATTTCACTAACAATTGTCACCCCAATAAATTAAAAAAAAAAAAAAAGGCTGTCCTGGCAGTGGGTCAGAAGGACGGCTCTGCTTTGTCAACACCTGTAATAGAACACTGCTCCGCTCCCGCTCACACTGGCAATCGCACTGCAGTTGCACGTGGATGCCTCTTACAGCACCTGGATCATTCCATTTTCCAAGTGAATGGCTAGGCTCAAGAGGATGTTAGAGAGAGATCCCAGGTGCCAATTCAGCACGTCCAGCTCCTTGTCAAGCGGTCTCCCTGTAACACCATACTCAGCGGTGCATTGCATAGAGGTAATTTCCTCCTGAAACAGAAGGAGGCCAGGGTTTGATGGGCCAGAAGCCCAACTGCATGACGACTGTGTGGACAGTTGAAGGGACTGGGGACATCTGGCTCAAAGAAGAGAGTAAAGGAGGGTCGTGGTCGGTGGCTTCCCTGACGAGCTTGTTACGGAAAAGCCAACCTGGGATGAGTGGGTAGAAGCCACAGGGAGGCCGATTTCGCATCACTAAGCGGTTTGGGACAGGTAATGAGCTTCCTTCGACCGGAGGACTGTAAGGGAGACAGGCTGCCCCCAAAAATTCAGCCTGTATTGGACAGGGTGATCTCACACCCTTTCCAGCCTTGGATTCTCTGACATCTAAGCACACACAGCCTGAGTACAGAATAAGCCGCCTCCTCCCTGCCCATGTTGGATCAAGGGTGATAAAACAGCTACTGCAGAAGAGCTACGAAGTTACCTACGGAGTGTTTCTAAGTCAGGCTGCCTAGTTCAGTCCAGGAAGTCACGCGGATTCCTGGTTCTGGCAGCCCACTGGGACACGGGCCTCTGACTCACCCACGGTGCTCAGGGTGGTTTCTGTAAAGAAGACTCTGCTTACCTTGCAACCCAAATGGTCTGTGCCTTGCAACACATGGACCTCCAGGCACCCAGGGTCTGCACACGTTACAGTGCTGCCATGCTTCAGCCACGTGGCCAAGGGGTTGATGACAAGACTGTGAATGTCAGGGACTGAACAGAGAAAACTTCTCCCTGAAACTGGTTCTGGCTCCTCCCAGCCTAACTTCCTAGACCTAGCAGGGCCTAAGAGGCTCCTTCTCCACCAGCTCAGGGTCTGAAAGGCTGAGACAAACTGTGTATAGCTGATCTGCGAGAGCTTGGTTTGGCTCCAACTACAGGCCCTGGGGGCTTCTGAGAAAGCACTCAGTCACTGCTGCCTGCTTCAGGGCTGGTTTGCAAATGCCTCCTTTTCCCCCACCCCCACTTTCTGCAAGAGTGGTCAGAGATTCCTTTCTTCCAAGTGCTTTGGGACACTTGGGAATCTGAGCTTCAGGAGGGCAGAGGCCTGGGGTAGAAACTGCCTGTGAGAGAGTGGCTCGGGCTGTCTGGGGCCTACTCCGCTATATCAATGTTCTGTGGCAGCCAAAATACCTCCCACTTCTAGGGAACATCAGCAGCGAGGGCAGTGACCGCCCTATCCTGCTCTGCTCTGATCAGCTCACAACAGCGATTGTGTTTCTCTTTGGGTATATGGAGCAGGAGAAAGACAGAGCCGGCCCAGTTTGGTGAAGCTGCAGGAATGGCAGAAGGCTGGGCTGTTTAAGGGAGGAGAGAGACGGAAGAAGGCAAGGGGGCTGTCTGACCTGAAGAAGCAAAGATTGGGGAGGATGTGAGAGCACTTCTCATACTTCTCAACAGCTGCTGGGAGAAAAAGAGAAGGAATTTATCTTGTGCAGCCCTGAGGGTGAAGTGGCAGCTAAAGGTGAATGTTTGACTCGCGATAACAAAGTTTAGCGGCTACACATTTCCAAATGTGACACGGGCTGCTGCAGGAAACAGTGAGTTCCCCATCCTTGGAAGTGTGTGTAAAGTGCAGGTAGAAGACAAGATTATATGTTGGGCTGATGGTGGGGAGGCATTGCTAAGAATGCCACTGAAACCCACCCAGAGAGGAGGGTCTGGATCTCAAATACCTTTCTAAGAGTCTGCATCAAGTAGCAATTGCCACAAAAATGACAAGTGACAAACAATCAGAAAGTCTCAGCCACAGATAATTAAACACTAATTTAACTCATGTGTCTGCGGGTCGAATGGGAGCAGCTGATCTGGGCTGGGTTGGGTGGGAGATGTCCTGTGCCCCATGATTCTCATCCTTTTCCTGGGACCAGTGGGCTCCCTGGGCTTAGTCATCTCACTGTGATGGCAGAGAGGTAAAAGTACAAACAAGAACACAATGTCTCTGGAGGCCCAGGCCCAGACGCCATCACTCTGCGTCATTCTGCTGCCCAAAGCAAGACACGTGGCTGAACCCAAAATGATGAGCAGTCCTTCCCGTGGATTCAGGGAGAGGTGAAGGGTTGGGGATACTCATGCAGTCTACCACAGTGGTCACTATGTCAGCTGTGGTGGACACACAAAGTCAGTGTGCAAACATTGAGGGAAGAAGTGAGAAGTTCCTGAGCAAACACAGTTGTTCCAAAAGCAGGTTCACAGTTGTTCCAAAAAAGTCTTGGTTGTGCAAAGCTTTGCTGGGAACAGAGTCAGGCTGTTGGCTTTTATGCTGTACTGAAAAATCTATAACCTACAACAGGAAGGAGGCCCAGGCATTATCCAGCCCAAATATTGTACTTCATAGTCTAGAAATGCAAGACACAGGAATGGGAAGTAGCTTCCCCAAGTTCCTCCAGCCCAGTCCAGCCCTCAGTCTAATGTTTCTTCTGCTCCCCTGTACCGCCAGGGCTCAGGTGGGCTTGCTATACCTATGGTGTGAAGTGCAGGGGCCAAGTGTGAATGCAAATCAAGTGTAAAATGCAGGTTAGAACCACTACCTACAATGGTTGTGAGAATGCAATTAGATGACAAATTTGCAATGCCTGGCACATAGTAGGTATATAATACCCCCAATGGATGGTGCCAACATAAATCAATAAAGTCTCTTGAGTGCTCAGGGGCAGGAAAGGAGATTTGCTTAGGGAAATAGGAACAAAGGCTTGTTTTAGAAAGGTTTTTGCCAGGAGCTAGGACAGTGTGCAGGGTCACACAGCTTTTTCCGCCCTCTTTCACACTGGCTCTAGTTGGGTGTACTGACCAGAAACAATGTGGTCCTAGGGAAAAGGAGGCAGATTCTGCTGAAGTAGATGAACTGCAGAGCTGAATGTGGTAAGGCAGGCTGGCTGAGCAAGCAGACAGCAGGAAGGCCCTCTGCAGTCCCACTCACCTTGGTACCTCTCGTGGACAGTGCCAAATCCCCTGAGGCCACATCCAAAGAAGTGGCTTCTGCAAAGCCTCATGGCTTCCAGGCCTTCCCAGCACTTCCCCAGCCCATCTCATGTCCTTAGCATTATGCAAATTGCTGTACATGTGGATGGTGCTCTCGAAACCCACACAGTCCAGATGGGGCTGAGAAACTTGCAGCAATGAGGTCACACCAATGGACAGTGGGCTGTGAGGACACAGAGAACGGGCCGTTGATTCCATTTCACTATTTCATAAGTCTGTCAAAGCAGGAGCTGTGTCTTTCCCTGGCACCTAGAAAAGTGCCTGGTATACAGAAGGTGCTAAATAAGTGTTGGTTGAATGAACAAGTGTCTAAATAGTCTGAGAGGGTTTTAAAGTCTTATTGGAGGAGATGAAATATAAAGTAAGCTCTAAAGAACGAGCAGGAATGGAATCCTTGATGGTCAGTTACTCTGAATACGGATTTGCCTTCCCTGAACTCAATGCTTCTGCCGAAATTCCTGTGCATGGACTTACAGACTGCCTTATCCATTGTCATGGCATTCTGTACGGTCGCTTCTAATTACACAACTCATCTCACAGCAAATGAAGTGCAGCATGGGCCTGTGCTCCTGGAATTCACTGGACTTGCTGTGTCCCTCTTCCCCCTGAAGCAGCTGGCTTGATGCAGAAGAATGGGCAGGTTGGGGCAGTGTCCTCCTTGACGCTATGTATGCTCTAAATCAGTGCCCGATGTGTCATGTTGTTTCTCTCATTGCCATGATTTACAGGTCCAGGAATCAAGGAGCAGAAATAAGTAGGGCACAGCTCACTCTTATGCCTAGTGATTTTCTAGCAACACGTTTTGCTTCCTGTCCCCTGACCTTACGCTCTGTTGGCTTAGAGATCTGTGTTCCTAAGGGAGGGAATGCTTCCACCAGAAGACACAAGAATGACTCCATGGAACCGAAAGTTCAGACTGCCATCCCAGCCACTGTGGGCTCCTCCTGCCTCTGATTCACCAAGCAAAGAAGAAGTTACTATGCTGGCCGGGGTGATTAATTCTGACTACCAACGGGAAATGGAGCTTCTACTATACAACAGAGGTTAGAAGAAGTATGTCCAGAATACAGTGTATTCCCTTGGGGTGTCTCTTAGTATTACCATGCCTGGGATCAAAGTTAATGGAGAACTACAATTATCCCAATTCAAGGAGAACTGCTAATGGCCTTGACCCTTTAGGAATGAAGACTTGAGTTACCCCATCAGGCAAGAATCATGACCAGTGGAGGTACTGGCTGAGGATAAAGGGAAGGTGGAATGGTAATAGAAAAAGTTAGTTACAAATACTACGCAAAATGACCAGTTGCATAAATGAGGACTGTAAATGTTATGAGCATTTCTTCCTTACTTTTTTCTGAGTATGTTACATTATATATGCCAAACTGCCAAAAATTTTTGCTTTATTTTCTCTCTTTACCCCTTATCACTTAATAGAAGATGTAATAATAATAAAGTTTATATCGCAGTATTTAAGGCAGAAGATACTAAAAGAACAGATTCTGGATCAGGGTCAGTGTATTTTCAGTTGTAAGCATGACAGTTGTAATATGTTAGGTGGAATTATGGCTTTGCTATTACGCTTATTTGGAAATTAAGTATGGCTTCAGGAGATGTATGTAGGTGCCAAGTTGACAAGGGGTGGACTGTGATGGTCAGTTTTATTTGTCAACTTGGCTAGGTTTCAGTCCCTCATTATTCAATCAAACATCAACCTAGGAAGGTGTTGCTGTGAAAGTCTTTAGTACATGTGATTAAAGTTGGTAGTCAGTTGATTTTAATTAAAGATGACTATCTTAAACAGTCTAAATGGGCCTGATCCAGTCAGTTGAAAGTCTTTAAGAATGAAGCTGAGGCTTCCTAGAAAAAGAAGAAATGATACCTGTGGACAGCAGCTTCAGCCTGAGACCTGCAGCCTGCCCTTCCTGACAACCTACCCTACAGGTTTCAGATTTGTCTAGCCAACAGTCACAATTCCATAAGCCAGTCCCTTGCAATAAATCACTTAATACAAGTTCTGACATTTAAGTTTGTGAACTTGTTGTAGTGATGTTGCTAACCTTTTTTTTTTTTATATCGGAGGGATTATTCATTATGAATTTGTACCAACTGGACAAACAGTTAACCAAGTTTACTATTTGGAAGTGCTGATAAGGCTGCATGAAAAAGTTAAACAACCTGAACTTTTCGCCAACAATTCATGGCTTTTGCATCACAGCAATGCACCAGCTTATATGGCACTGTCTGTGAGAGAGTTTTTAGCCAGTAAACAAATAACAACATTGCAGCACCCTCCCTAACCACCTGACCTGGCCCCCAATGACTCTTTCTTTACCCAAAGATCAAGGAAATATTGAAAGGAAGATATTTTGATGACATTCAGGACATCAAGGGCAATACGGCGACAGCTCTGATGACCATTCCAGAGAAAGAGTTCCACAATTGCTTTGAAAGGTGAACTAGGCACTGGCATCAGTGCATAGCTTCCCAAGGGGAGTACTTCGAAGGTGACCATAGTGATATTCAGCAATAAGGTATGTAGCACTTTTTCTAGGATGAGCTTGTGTACTTAATTGTCCTACCTCCCACTGGTTTTGTTTTTTATGATTGAACCCTAGCTGACACAAAATATGTGGAGATTAACCCAGTGGAAGAGGCTGGGGAGAAAGACATGGCAAGTTAGGGGGTGGGTCATGAAGAAGGACAAATGCAGGGAATAAAAGGCACTCAGTCCAGTTAGGCCAGAATAGTCAGTAAGTAGTGGCTGGATTAAATAGTATGAAGTTTTAGGGCTGAAATGCGGGGCTAAAGGGTTAGAGCTCAATGCTATTAGTGATCGAAGCCACCAAAGGCTTCCATGCTGGATACACCGTGATAAAAATCTAGACCGCAGAAAGATTCATCTGCTTTCTGGCCAGAATGGGCTGGAGCTAGGAGAAACTGAAAACAGGAGATGCCCTTTCATTGATTCTGTTCCAGAAAGAGAGTTAAGTGCCTCATGCAGGAGTTTAACTGGGAACCATTGATTTAACAAGAAGCAACTTTATGCATCTCTGATGAAGGGGGGTAGAGGTACATATGTAGGAATGATGGCAGTATGTTTACTCAAGAATGGGAATAGGGAGAGATGGGAGAAATTGAAACTTCACATGGTAGATTGGATCATTATTCTCAATTCTAAATGGCCTCCCTATGTTAGAATTGTCCATCCATGCTGTTTGCTAAGAGACTTTTTGCAGTTCTTCCTACTGGGGATGAAGTATATTTTCCTGACCCCCTGATGTTGGGGTGATTTTCTTTGGCCAATGTAATGTAGCTGGAAGTGATAATATGCCAGTTCTGAGCCAAGGCATCATGCTTCTACTCACTCTCTTGTGCTCCTGTGATTCACTGTGAGAAATGCTTTCCAAAGGTGGCTGCCAACCCCTCAGCCTTAGCCTCAGACTGAATACACGGGGAGCTTCTCAGAGCCTAACATTCAGCATGGAGCCAAGCTCAGTCAACCCACACCCTAATGTAGACCTACCAAGCCAAGTTCAGCCTGGATCAGCCAATTCTCAGTTCATCTGCACATCCATAAGCATGAGAATAAGTCCTTGCTGTTGTAGCCCTTGAGTTCTGGGGTGGTTTGTTATGCACAGTTTTTGTGGCAATTGCTGACTAATACAATCTATCTTTGTATTAAGGAAGTGTGGCTGCCTCCACCAACATGGTGTATTCTCCCGTAGCTCTGGTCATTTCTATGGCTAAATAGGAACCGACTCCAGAGCTCCTGGACTCAGAGGAAGGATGTGAGCTACGAGCCCGAGGTGGGGTAAAGACTGAGAAGGGGCAGGGAGGTGGAAAGTACATGGTATTGGGAGTCAGGAGACCCATATCCACCACTAATTCTCTAATCCGTGACCTTTGGCTCTGATCACTTCCCTTCTCTGGGTCTCCGTGTCATAATCTATGAAATTTGGTGGTCGCATTAAACACCTCCTGGTGGAACTCTCCGTGCACTTCTACTATCAGAATCTATAGTGTATTGAGGGACTAGGTAGTGTGCTGTTCATAATCAGAATTCCTTTCCAATAGCAGGTAAAAACATTGGCCTCACTTCAAACTCTCAAAACATTGGTGGTGGCTATCTAGAGCTGCCTTGAGAAAGAGATACCAAGGTCAGCAAGAATGAGTTCCATGGTTGACCCGCTGGGAAGTTAGGAAGTGATGGTGTGAGCTGCCATTCCAGAGATAAGTGCTCCCCACTGGGAAAGGTGTACGCAGTGATATGCAGCAGCCATGCTCACGGGTTACCTGTTCAACCCATAGGCCTATGGAGCCCAAGCGGGTGCTGTTGGGTGCTCCTGGCACTGAGAGTTTCCTGCCCAGGATCAGCGTGCCTGATACCCAGGAGGAGATCCTCTGAGATTTTGAAGCAATTGAATAAGCAGCAAGAACATGGCTCCCTTGGGCTTCATAGAAGGCATGTGGGAAGCAGGCTGTGTGCACTGTAACTTCAGGTCCCCCATGGCTGCCCAAGGAAGCCCTCATGATGCTATTAACCACTGTGCTTTCCTGTGTCCTGCAGCAGCGAGTGTGCCTGGCTGCACACACCTGTCCTCTGAAGCGGCTTGGGAGTGGGGCACAGCTCTGTCCTGGGAGATGCTGGGTCCCAGCTCCGTCCTCAGCTCTCTCTGCAGTCCTGGGAAACTTGTTGGGCTTCTCTCAGTCTCAAGTTCTTCTTCTCTAAATTGTGATCATGAAGCAGAGGTAAGTACTGGGAGATCGGACTTGGGTTCCAGGGTCCTGTGTAGCTTCTAGAATCTCAGATTTTATAGAAATGGAGTTCAGATAGAAGTTTTAGAACAGGAGACTGAAGGGTTTGAATTTAGAGTCTTTGAGTTATAAATGGCAAGAAAACTAAGTCAAATTCACTTACGGAGAAAAAACATTTTGGCTCATATAATTAACAAACACAGGGATAGGATTTGGTTGCAGGCTTGGCTGGATCCAGGGTTCTAATACCATCATCTAATACTAACACATCCAACAGTCCCTTCACGTCTTGATTGTTTTTCTCTGTAGCATCTCTAATCCCAGTCGGGATTCCTCCCTATGGTGGCAGTCAGCAGCTCCAGAATCCCCCATTCTCGAAAGACAAAGGACCAGCAGAGAAAAAGCTTTATTTGTCCCCCTTTTCTAGCAAAAGTTCCGGGATTCTGTCTCTTTGGACAGCTCAGGTCCTATGTCCATCCATGAATCAATCACTGTGACCAGGGCTAGGGCCTCAGCCCTAAGCCAGGGTTGACCCTATTTCTAAATATCTGGACAGAGAATGGGAAAGGGTTTTGCAAAAAAGAGGGAATCGATGCTGGAAAGACAAAAACAACAGATATGCACGCCGTGGAACAAGGTCTCTGTGTGTGTTAGCTGACAGCTGACCCAGCCAGCAGACATTCCTGAGGGTAGGAAAACCAACAAAGAAAAAAACATCCAGTCATTCATTAGCTGGTGCGAAAACACCAGCCAACATTTATGTGGGCGTCTCCCATGTGCTCAGCACCATGCTAGGTAACTGGAATTTTTTTTAAAAAGTGACATATTACGAGACCCTAGTCATTAGAGGTATGCAACATACTCGGAGAGACAAAGGCTAGCACAAAACAGTGAGTGAGGTAGGCCAATTGAGGTCTAGAGTGTTTGATTCACAGCAGCGCTCTGGGAAGGGAGGAAGCAAGGGGGTCACTGTGGCCTGAACAGTGAGGACAGGGCTGAAGTGGAGAGACTGGGCGTGAGGAGTGCCAGGAGAAAGGCGGGGGTTCTAGGTTATGGGGTGGATGCTGGAGGTGTCGGGATGATCCAGGGCCCCATGGATACAGAGCGGAGCAGGCTGAGCAGACAGGAAAAGGCAGGGCAGCCAGAGTTAGGGCTAGACTCTGAGAGACCCAGACACCAAATATGGGATTAGATTTACTCGGGTGGCAGTAGGGAGCCATGGCAGACTTTAGAACAAGGGCAGAGCAGGACACTGAGCTCTTACCACCAGGTCATCCTGGCACGGCACTAGTTACATCCACAAGGACCCAAGAGTGTCGAAAAGTACCCGTGTTAAATAAAACAGAAAACTGTAACATTGTGTGTATTGTATGATCCCAATTGAAAAAAAGATATAGGCGCTATGCTGCCATCTACCACCTCGTGAGTCCTTGTATTTACTGAGTGACCCCCGGAATATGCTACAGAGTACTCTCAGTTAATGAGTCCTCACCCTAGGACATGGGTATTATCTTCCCCTTTTCACAGTTCGAGAACTAAGCTGAACAGGGAGTAAGTGAGCGGCACAGGCGGGGGTGATGCCAGGCGTGTCTAAATCCACATTAGCCCCTGTGTTGAAATGTTAACCGTGATTATGACTCTGTGGGCGGATTACAAGGGATTTTCATTTTCCTTTTTATACTTTCTATAGTTTGCAAATTGTCTACGGTAAATATATGTTACTTGTGTCGGTAGAAAACAAATATATACTTAAAAGAAACCCTCCAACCCCCATGCAGCGGGACCTCAGCTCTCCAGAGAAAGCACTACCCACACCACCATTTAATTTCCTCAGCACCTCTGCAGTGAGGAAGCCCGCTCACAAACCCACAGAGAGAGGTGTGACACTCAGACTGGCAGACCCTCGTATCGTCACAGTACTCATTTCATTTTTTGCCATTTCCTTTTATTTTCAAATTCATTTTAATTGCATAAAAGACATCAGGTTACCTATACCTTATAGAAAATGAAACTATTATAGATAAGACTACCATTGGACTACCACTCTTCCCATCCGTTGACCACCCACGAGAGGTCGTGAGTATAGTTATTGGTTGGGGTGTGTCCTTCTAAACTTTTCCCTGTGTATTTATATGTGTAAGTATGTGCCCAGAAAAAAAAATGTGGTATGTATTACATTTGCTTTTTAACATAATACATTCTATTTCATGTACTGCTCTGCAGCTGGCCTTTTTCATTCACAAGAATGCCACAGCTCTCCTGTGGAATTGTGAAGAATCAGAAATGTCATCAGGCAATGCATGCAGGTGGGTCCCTGGAAGGAAAAGACCTTCCACCAAAGACTCTCTTGCCATGGCTGAATGTTTGCTCTGCCTCTGGAGGGTGGAAGAGCGTCTGCAGAGGGCCAGCAGATGGTGTGCACCCAGTAGGTGGCAGTTTTTATTACTGGCCACTGTCTTTTGTGCCTCAAGATGGGGGTCACACCACCTTTATGTAAATCACAGCACCATTATTTCTCCTCTCTGACTAGGAGCCCAGTGCCAGGAATCTGGCTTAGAAACAGAAATGGAGCTGGACAGAAGATTCTTCAATGTCTGTTTCCTCCAGCAAGTCAGAAGATGGAGGGGTGGAGAGGTGGCAGGGTGGAGGGGACTGCTAGCAGAATTCAGCCTTTCTGAAAAAATATGTGTGCATGGAAAAGAGTCCACAATAGAGATGATCATAAACTAATAGAGATGAAAAAGATGGAACCACACTCATCTGTTTTTATTTTATTTTATTGGGGAATATTGGGGAACAGTGTGTTTCTCCAGGGCCCATCAGCTCCAAGTTATTGTCCTTCAATCTAGTTGTGGAGGGCGCAGCTCAGCTCCAAGTCCAGTTGCCGTTTTCAATGTTTAGTTGCAGGGGGCGCAGCCCACCATCCCATGTGGGAATTGAACTGGCAACCTTGTTAAGAGCTCGCACTCTAACTAACTGAGCCATCCGGCCGCTCGTTGTCTTCAATCTAGTTGTGGAGGGCGCAGCTCACTGGCCCATGTGGGAATCGAACCGGCAACCCTGTTGTTCAGAGCTCACGCTCTAACCAACTGAACCTGGCCGCCCCACACCCATTTGTTTTTAGTAAGCATGCGGGTCTTATGTGAATGGGACTGGGGCTCCGCAGGGACAGACCTTGGACTCCTCATGAACCCTGGTTCAGTGGGGACTCCATCTGGATTAATCGGATGTAGGAAAAATACAGCCGCTTTGTTTTGTGTTCTCAGTGTCATGGTTGCATTGACAATCCCTTTTCCTGTCTCTGGGAAAGTCTGGAAAACCCGTGGGTTAAGCATGAACAGAGAAAGTTCTGGGGCTGCTTCCCAGGCTGAGGCCCCACATTTAAGGAAGCCCCCACTCTGAGGTGCTCCCCAAGAATGAGGTCTTCTCACAGTTTGCACCCTGGGGCCTCTCCTACTTCACTCGAGTCCCTGTGACCAAACCCGTTACTGACCGTCAGGACAAGTGGACCCATGGAGAGAAGCCTGGCGGATGGTTCAAACACACCAAGTTCCATTCTCAGCTGCATTTTCCCAGCTGGTGGCATTGAGAGTCTCAATCCTCTCTGAGTTTCAGTTTCCTGTTCTGTAAATGGGTAATAATAACTCTATATTACACTCAATGAGGGACATGTACAAAAGGGCCTGACACATGTGCTCAAAGAACACTGGTTTCTCTTCACTTAAAGGCCTTATTCCCACTTTTCAGTAACAAGAGACCACCCATAGCCCCATGCCTGCAATCCTGAACGGGGACAGGCTCACGGAACTGTGAACCAGCCTCCAGGAGCCCCAGCCTACTGTTGAAGGCCCGGCCTGCCCCTCCCTCATCCCGTTCTCTGCAGCCCCAGACCAGAGGTATGCCGTTAGGATAGCTAGCAGGAGACAACAGAAGCTTTTCCAAAGGAGGAAACCCCGCCCTTCTGAGCCGCCGTTTTCCCTGCTAAAGCCGTCCCCATCCTGTCAGGTCCTGGACACGATTATTGATCGAGTTGAGAGCCAGCTCCTGGAGGGATCACTTAGGGTGATTTTGCTTGTTTGTGCGGCGGATGCTGTTACTGAGCAATGGGTCCACAAGGAGCACAAGTGCTTTCCTGAGCTGCTGCTGGGCCCCTGTTCTCACTGGAGAGGAGAGACATCATTCAAACGCATATGCATGGCCCTCTGCGGGCTCCTGCGAAGCTCTCAGAATAATTACTTCTACTCAGTCACTTTGCCCAAATGTTTATTCAGCTGGGGAAGATGAGAGTGCTGGAGAATAAGATCAGAAACCACAGCTATTGTGAGACACATTTGTGGGGTGTGTTGAAGCTACTTACCTCACTGGGCTGGTGAGAGATGCCCATCATCCTGGACGTCATCTTTTCTGAACCCCTTTCCTGACTCCGCCACCCCGCGGGGCCCCTGTTTGGGTTTCCACAAGGTCCCTGCTTGCTCAGTCCGGCCACTGTATCTTATTCTGTTGCTGTTTTTCATTTCTGGGCTGCTCCTCAATAGAATCCCAGCTTTGGGGGGTCTATTGGCCCATGTCTGATTCATCTTCCGACCCAAGATGCCAAGCACATGGCCTGAAGCAGACTTGATTGTAATAGTTTGCTGAATTAAAAAAAGAAAGAAAAACACTAAAAGAAAAGGAGCCCAAAGTGAAAGCCTTAAGTTGAACGAACAACTCCAGGGAAGCCCAGCCAGCTGCGTGTGAGCAGGGCAACCAGAGGCCAGGGCAGAGGCTGCCCGGGGACCTCAGCCGGGTCTCTGGCTTCTGCTGAGGTAGTTCAGTCCCCCATCCCCGTTCCATCCACGTCTATCCAGATTCAAAACCCTGACCTTTCCTTACCTCTAAATCAACATGCCCTCTCACGAGGCCCGTGCGTGTGGCTAAGAGTCTGTGGGGTGTGGAGTGTGCGATGTGGTGCCAGTCTTGAACACTGGTACTACTGGGGTGACATCCCCTGGCTGCCCTTCCCGAGAGGCTCCTCCACCTCCCCGGTCCATGCTACCCCTCTCTTCAACTTCAAAGGCTCCACATCCATCTTTTGGATCACCAAGTCTTATAGTCCTCTCCCTTCAAACTCAAAAGCCTCCTCCACGCACTGAGAAATTCCATCATCATGCTCTGAAACATCAAAATTGAAAAAAAAAAGATAATACCCTGGAAATAAAGGTTCCTAAGCTTTGATATACCCCATGCTATTTCCTCCCAGTTGAGAAGGAAGGCAGAGGAAGAAGTGCTTCCACCCTCCCGGGCAACTCTATAACCGCCAACGAAAAGGACAGACCAAGTGCCTTTCCCAGTAAGTAATTCTGCGAGGAACTGTCAATCACTCTCTCGCTCTGTAGAGCATGGGAGCCAAGCCATGCTGTCGTTCAACCTTAGATAGTGGTCAGTGAGGGAGAGCCAAAGTTTCACCTGATTGGGGCAGAGATTGTAAGCTCAATGTGTCATGTAATAGGAGTCCCTTCAGCGGAGCGCCCATCACCAATAGAATCAGTAGAACTTTCTAGAACTATCACTCTAAAAATTTTGCGTTATGATAACAAACCTCTTGGCTTGAACATGAATAAGTCTGATTCCTTGGGAAGAAGTGAGAGAGAAGTAGCAGGGTATGTCTGGCAGTGACCAATAGAAGCTGCAGCTACACTCCGTCAGGTTAGCTCATACGAAGAGGAACCGAGAGTCTCCTATGCTGGGCACATAGGAAGGCTGCCAGCTTTGCTGGTGCTGCTGGGCCCCTGATAGAGCAGGCGATTCTCCCTGGATTGGAAGCAGCCCTATAATTGTAGCCAAAGGCAGGCCCCCCCCCTCACCTATGCAGGCTCCACGGAGTGGGTGAGATTAGGGGTGTGCCCTGGCCCCCCTCCCTATACCCTCTGTGCCAAGGGGAGGTGGGAGGAAACAGGAAGTAAATGCGTGTGTTTGACTTGAACACTTGGGTGTGGATGTGTTTCTTGTTCAGCCCAAACAGAACCGGAGAGAAGTGCGTAACCAAGGTTACAACTTGGTGACAACACAACACTTGGCCAACAGTGAAGGGTTATAGGGTTGCAGGTGCTGAATGAACAAGACAGGGGAGCCGGCAAGTGAGACGGGAGCACCTCAGAGGACCCACGACCCATGGAACAGGGAGGGCAGAGGAAAAGGAGGGAGGGAGAAAGGCGTGACTTTCACGGGCACTGTGGGGAGTGCGGGCCCTGCCCATGGGGCTTCACCATGTAGGGGGGCGGTGGGTCCCATGGGTGAATGCTGAGGCCAGGGCCCTGCTGTGGTGGACAGCAAACAGGATGGGTTGTCAGGAGACTCTGGTCTCTGCTCTTCAGCTAATTCATCCTGGGATCTTGGGCAAGTCTCCTGCCTTCTCTCACCCTCAGTTTCCCCATCTATGATATGCTCTTAGGGATCTTTAGGAGTCCTTCTGGTGACTTCAGGCAGTTGTCCCAAAATGGAAGGAAGCAGAGGTGGGAAGCAAATTGTGGGGAGAAGCAGGGCGCCTCAAACCACCATACTGGCCTCCTCTGACCTGAACTTGAGTTTGAGCTTGGCAGCTGAGTGGGAGGGCCTTGCATGGGTTCAATCACCCAGAGCCCCAATATTCTGAGCTCTGGAGATGGACAGTTAGGCAGAAGTGTGAAAAGTAGGCCAAGGACAGATGGCCTCACAGAGGAGAGCAGCTCAAGCAAAGATGGCCATTCCCAGCCCCCAGACCCCAGTGTCCCCCAGGGGACACCCAGATCCTGGCTGATGACCTGGGGAGTGGAGTCCTCTGCCCGTCATTGGCTAACCTGGGTGTAGCAGCCCCCTTCTAGGAACTTTTAGAGAATCAGAGGCCTTGACTCTTAAGCAACAGGGCCCCACAGTCCACAGAGCCAAGGGGAGCAGAGCCAGGGTCCTTCCCAGAGAGCCCAGCTTCAGCCCCCACATTCCCACATTTAGCCTGCCCAGGTTGGGGTAGGGGGGTACACAGCCCAGAGCCTTGTGGGGCCAGAAGATGCAGGCCTGCTGAAGGCAAGAAACAAGGATAAAAACAGAGCACAAAGAAGAACCACATCTGTTCCTTTTGAGAAGCTCAGCCTTGTAAGCAGGGCTTCCTTCCCAGATATGTTCCAGGTTAGGGACGAGGGTAACTCTGGGGGGCCTTTTGGGCATTGCCTTGCTGATTCAGAGCTCCTCTCACATTGGCCTGAATTCATCCCTCCTTTCCCCAAATATTTAAGTCCTACTCACCCTTTAGGTCCATGTTGTACCTTCTCCAGGAAGCCCTCCCAGCCTACACTAACTCATAGGAGCGTCTCTCACCTTTATTGGATTTCAGTTACAGAATCTCACACTTAATTTTTCCTCCTCATCTCACGCGTGTGTAGTTTTCTCTGTAGCTAGCATGGAACAAACCATACCCTAAAACTATTGATGGTTTACCATAGAAGTGTTGGTTGGAAGTCACCAACAGTCGAGCAGAAGTACCCCTGCTTTCTTCATATTAGCAGAGGGCTCCATGATTGACCACTTGTAGTCCAAAGTCTTCATTTTTACAGGTAGGGAAACTGGGGCTCAAAAAGACGACGTGCTCTACCTGAGGTCACACAGTGAGTCAATGGTGGGGCTAGGCCCACAGCACCGCAACTGCTGTCTCACAGGCAAGGCAGAGTCTTTCCGGAAATGCTTGACAGGTGGTCTCCCTCTGCATGGATGGCACCAGTTCCTGGGAGCTCAGCCCTGCGGAAGGCAGCTGGTGCGGTGCTAGGCAGCTATCAGAACCCCATTTCTTCTCCGAAGCAAAAACTGGCTTCCGTGCAACGTCCGCCTACTGGTCTCTCTTTGCCACCCATTCATTTGTTTGATTCTCATTCATTCATTCAACCACATGTCGATCACCTGCTTTGTGCCAGGGGAATTAAATGTGTGGCTTGCCTCTCAGAGCAGAGACAGCTGCATAGAGTAATAAATGTTCAGTGTGAGACTGAGCTTCTGGAGGGCAGGGACCTCTCTTTATCTTTAGAGCCAACTACAGTGAGAAGCACTGCAAAGATGCAGTTTATGTAATGCAAAAGAAATAGAGAATGATACTAATGTGAAACAGGAAGAGGTTTGACCAGGGTACGCTGGTAACAGAGAAAGCAGCTAGTCCTGCTTGGGTTGGGGGAAGGAAGGGTCGAGGGCTTTGAATTAGGTGGAGGAAAGGGTGGGGTTTTAGCAGACAGAGGAGACCCCTGGGGAGTACAGACAACACGACAAAGAACAGGGAACGCCTTGCCCCACTAAAGCCTTCTTTAATGGAGCCATTATAGGGCAAGAATGGGGAATAGGAAGAAATGAGGCAAGGAGGGAGAGCTGGGCCACCAAAGGCCTTAAACCGTAAGCTAGGATACCTGGACTTGGGCCTAAGGTGAAAGGGAGGCAGCAGCAGTTTCTCTGAGGTGAATGACAAGATCAAAACCACACTTTGGAAAGATCACTATGGTGACCATGTATGGAATGCATCCTCGGCTCACGTGGGGACCCACTGGGAAGCCGGTACAATTGTCCAGGTGAGAGATGATTACAGGGCGGCCAAAAGACCAGTCATTTCCCAGTTGAATGGTAATTGGGCATTCCAAATGCAATCCCAGGGTTGTCACTATCCTCAGCCAGAATTTCCTCCCTGTATTGCCGGCTCCCTCCTGCATGACCTGCTTAAGCTGCTCACAGCTAATCCCCCACCGGCTCCCAGGCACCTCCTCACCACACGGCCATGGTTGGCCCCTTGATGGGCAGAGCTGTGGTTTTCATGAGACTCTATCTTCTTTCTGGTCCCTTCTCTGGGCCACCTTCAGGCCCCAGAACTTTCTCAACCTCTCTCTAGCAAACCAGAGTTTGGCTAGCACTCTGGCAACACCAAGATGGCCTCCGTGGCTCTCAGGGCCAAATTGATTAATCATCACTTTATTCCAGCTATCAGCTCTCCTGCAATTGGCATATTTATTTCTAATCAGCTCTTAAAAATAGCATCATTCAAAGGTGCTTAACCACATTACTTAATTCTCAGCCTGTATTGCTATTGATTTCAAATATTCTCCTCAAGATATGGCTCATCATTCAATGCAGAAGTCTGTTTATATAATAATCTTATCTGGTTACTAACATCTGTGAAATCTCTTCAATTGCCTCTAATGCAAGATTGGAGTCTGGTTGCTAAATGAGTCAATTTTACTTTAATTTGGTTTATTTACAGTACATGTTTTAAGGCTCCACACTCCCGTCTTTCACATTGACACTGAAAATAAAGGCAAATATAGGCATAGAGAGAGAGCTGTGCTTTTCTCAGTCAGAGGAGTTAAGGCAGCCTGACTGAGCACCCTGAAATGGAGCTTTCCACCTCAGCCAGCCAACAGCAACAGTGCCGTGCCACCAAAAGAGCACTGGATGGGAGTCACAGATTTGGTTCAAGGTCATCCATTCAAGATCTTGGCATCACAGAGCCTCAGTTTCCCTATCTGTAAAATGGGGATGATATACATGCTTCCCGGTATCTCCAGAGGACCAATGGAGACTGAAAGTTTAAAGTGCACATGGCAGGGAAGATTTCCCAGCTTCTTGTGCAGTCTTCTGTCCTGTGGATCAGCTCCCTGCTCTGGCTGGCTTGCTCCTTGGCCAAATGGCTACCCCTCGTCCTCTACATCACAGCACTTCCCCCCTTTGCTTCATAGCCACTGTCATGCGGGGGACCCTGCTCACTGCGCCATTTGTCGTGCAGAGTGGCCTGTGGGGTCTCAGCTCCCGCTCCCCACATAAGAACGCAGGACATGGTGAGGCCAAACAGGAACACCCACGGAGCCATAGGTAGGGGAGTCATACCACTATATTCTCGCTGGCGGTTGGGCTAGAGACACAGGAAGCAGGAGCCACACTGTTCGCAACCCTCACTGCTCCGCTTGCAGGCTCAGCCACCATCTTCTTGCTAGCCCCCATTTTCTGCTAGCAAAGCCATGGCAGTTATATTAGTGGCCAATGGCTCACTGGTTACAGCTGATGGCCATCTACTACCCGAGCCAGCACCTTTCCATGTGAGGCCGAGAGTCTGGAAACTGCTCTGGGGCTCTGTCCCCACACCCACTGATAAGTGACAGACTTTTTCTGTGTCTCTTTGATGTAATACCAAGGGAGGAAGTGCAAGGGATGGTCTCACGTGTGAGAGCCAGGCCCTGGAGCCTGGTTGCTGGTGGTCTGGTCTGGTCACCATTGGCCAGGAAGCAGGGAAGGATGAGTAGTGGAGAACTTGGCTGTGTCTCTTCTGCTCAGCAAGAACTGTGCCAGCTACTGGACTGGCCTCTGGCTGTGCGTCGTTGGGTACCTGGCTTGGAGTTGCCTCTCACCTTCCCAGGGAAACACACACCACACACAGGCAAACGGCATGGCAAGCAGAAGTTGCTGGGCTGCGGGAGGAGGGGTGGAATGCTAAACAACCTGACACTCTTTTAATATTGTTTCTGCCAGCTAAGGATGTGAGAGGAATGGGAACCCGTGCTGTTTCTGTCTCTCCTTCACCGAGGCAGAGCTAAGGAGCCCCCTGCCTGCTGCAGGCCGTTCCATCTTGCCCCACGATGCCGCAGCTCTCTCTTGGTCAGGTGTGAAAGCTGCCATTTCACGCTCATCTTCCCCAATTAACAACAGCTGGTTCCCTATAAAACCAATGGGTGAGATGGTTTGTTATTGGAAGACAATGCAACATCATTAGGCATTAATGGCTCCAGATTCAGTTCCTGGCCTGAGTTCACCAGGTTTATGTGGAGGGATGTTGGGTCTCAACCCACAGAGCTCCTCAGCCCCTCTTTTCTTTTCAGGCACCTTATCTGAGCCTCATTTTCTGACTCAGGACCTGGGAGGAGGAAGGATGGGAGAGGAGGGTCTTGATTTCCTAGAAGGGAAATTGTGCAGGAGGTGGTAGAGGAAAAACAATATCATAGTATTTTAATGGAAAGAGAACGATTTTGAATTCAGAAAGTTTTTTTAAAAAGAAATTCTTTCTTGTGTCTGGATTAACAAGTCTGTTTCCATCAGTACCTCGATAAGCACTCCGTTTGCCCCTCTCTTTGCTGATCCCTACATCACCTCCCTTACCTCATTTGAGACCCTTCATGCCCCTGGTTTGAACGCTAAGAGGTGAATTGGGCTGTGTTCAGATAAGAGCATGATTGGAAGAATGATCCTGGGCAGGCTAGGACCTAAAAGTCAAAACAGGTTTCACATTGAGACTAACTTTGCTGCATTAGCTCAAAATGGCCTCCTAATATGAAGATTTCATCATGGGCTTGTGCATTTCCTTGTGACTTAAAACCAAAGCCTTAGTCTGCATATTCCCCAGTCTTAGCAATAGTGACCAGTATGGTTCCACAGAGACATCTCCCTTTCAGTGAGGAAATTACAAATCTTCATTCATTCATTCATTCATTCATTCACTTAGCAAACATTAAGTGACCACCCATTTTATCTATCAATCATCTATCTATCTATCTCTATCTATCTATCAATCATCTATCTATCTATCTCTATCTATCTATCTATCTATCTATCATCTATCTATCTATCTTTCAGGCTCTACTGACAAAAAAATCTGTTATTCCCAACAAATGCAATTAGACTCAATGAGTCTCATGGAGTTTGTTAAAAGGAAAATTTTCTATTTATCCTTTCCTCCTTCTTTCCTTCCACAAAAGTTACCCAAGCATTTATACTTCACATAGACTTGATTAAGATTTGGTTTCTGGGCTAAAAGAACAAGGAACTTAACATCTGCACAGAGCAGCAAAATGGCACCCCCACCAAGAGGAAGGCCAAAGCCCAGACAAGGAGCCGTCGGGGCTGCCAGCAGCCAGGCCTTCTGGCGTGAGGTTGGGCCAGAGCCGTGGGGGTGACCAGCAGTCGTGGACAGAACCTCTGGGCTGAGTTAATGCTTCTTGTCGCTTTTACGTTTACTCCCCTGTTGTCCTCCCTTGATGTTCACACAAGTGGATACTGTCTCAGCTCCACTGAGGGAAACCAACACGCAGCTGTGGGATCTATTACTGGTCAGAGCTCTACTAGGAGAGGAGCAGCCGTAGGTCCAGCCAAGTGTGGCCAGACCCTCTGCACCCAACCCACCCCGAAGAGAAGGTGAAACTCAGGGAACCCCAGATGCACCCCTTGACCCAGCCTGTGAAGCTCCTGGAGTGACATCTCAGCCCATTGGGGTTGTGTGCTAATGAAGGAGGCCAGTCCCCAATCACACCCTGGGGAGGAGTAGATTAAAGGGACTCAGTGTCTGCCCCACTCATGGGGCACTTAATCAAATAATGCTTCGCGTGCTCATTGTTATTTCCTTCTCGTGTTGTTCTCTAACTTTTCCTGAGAATAAGTTTTAACCTTTACCTACCAGTGCCCAGAGGAAAGAAGTAGAGACCTATCTACATTTACTTTATTGTTTTGAAATCAAAGGTAGGACATAAATTCTGGCAAAGGATTGTTGTACCCTTTCTGAGAATGGGAAGCCATCTAGAAAATGCAGCAACATAAACACCCCAAATATTGGTATTTAGGAAAGTTGAGTGATTTAACGAAGACTTGGGGTATCTTCCCAGCTTTATCACTCATATACTTAGTGTGTGACCACAGGGAGGTGTCCTGCCTCTCTGGGCATCAGTTTCCTGTTTGAAGGTAGACTATTCTGGAGAATAGAGGGTGAATGGTTGCCAGAATCATAATTCACTGGTCCTCTTCACCCCTAGCATTTCACACGAACCCAAGCACAGCATTCAGCTGGGCACCCAGAAGTCCTTCAGCAAATATGTCTTGAATGAATAAAAAAACAACATTTTACAAACAGGAGATATGCTCCACACGGGCCACCCCCAGGCTCTTTGCAGTAGGACTTTCTAGATGAGGTTTCATCTGGATGTCGATTTCCTGCAAACCAGCTGACCTGTATTTACAGTATCTACATTTGTTTTGGAAAAAATCCAAATGTCCACTTAACTAGGCTGGAGGCCAGCATAATCTTCCTATATTGTTTGTAACTGGGAGATTAATGGTGGGCCCTGCCCTGAGCCTTCTGGCTACATCATTCACCTGGGGGTGTCTCCTCACTGCAGAGAGTAATGAATCGGTCTTCACTGTGGCTGTACCCTGCTGTGTTAGGAGCCAGCTTCTGTGGGGAGGCAGCGTGGGGGGTGGAGCTGCATTGCTTTGAAGATAGACCATGGTGAGTGCTGAGATAAGTTCCAAACCCAGCCTGCTCTGTCTCTCCTGTACCAGCTGTGTGCTCTTGGGCAAGTCGCCCAATCTCTCTGAACCTCAATTTCCTCCTCGTCAGGGTCAGATCACTTCCCACGGTTGTGGTGAGGATTTAACAAAAGACATGCTTCATAAATACTTCTGCTTTCAAATAGAGATGACACCCGCGCTGCTGGGCAGTGCAGTGTGGATTGAGGGGGGAGTGAGCGATGGAACGGATACGATGCAGTACCTGGTGTCCCAGTGTCGTGCAGGGGACCCTGCTCGCTGAGCCATTTGTCACGCGGGGCGGCCGGCGGGGGCTCTGGTCCCGCTCCCCACATAAGAACGCAGGACACGGTGAGGCCAAACAGGAACACCCACGGAGCCATAGGTAGGGGAGTCAAATCATTATATTCTCACTGGTGGCATCCGCCTCTCTGCAATCCGCTCTTGCTAGCCCCCATTTTCTGCCAGCGTAGCCACAGCAGTTACATTAGTGGCCAATGGCTTACGGGTTACAGCTGACAGCCAACTAGCCACAGCTGATGGCCATCTGATTACAGTTGATGGCCATTTACTACCCAAGCCAGCACCTTTGCATGTGAGGCCGAGAGCCTGGAAACTGCTTTTTGGGGCTTTGTCCCCACACCCAGCCACAGCTCAGCACCTGCGTGTGGCCTGCGGGTGTGAAAGGGGCGTCTCTTCCCCTCCCTGTGAAGGATCCGCAGCCCCTTCCTCAGCGACCCCGCCTCACTCACACCTCAAGGGAGGGGGTGGGCAGTTTAGTATTAAATGGCCTGGATGAAATGCGTTCTGCTGGCAATTGCCTTCATTACCTGCCATAAAAATACATCTACATTTAAATATGCTGGGATAATTCTTAAGTTTTATTAGTACTTAAATATTTTGGCATGTTTATTTCTCCTGGAACAATTACGGAGGTTTCATTGTTTTACTCACAAAAAAAGAGACTAAATCTCCTTTTACAATAAACCCCCTGACGGGATGAACATGGCATTATCTTCAGCTTGTGTCTCATTGTTGGGTAGTCAGCTCATGGGGTAGGAAGGCAGAACTGGGGAGGGAGGTGATGGTCCTCAGAGTGCTTTTGTCCATGGCCCTGATGTCTGCCGTTTATCCCTCCCCACCTGCTCTCCACCTTCTCCACGGCGGCTGCCTGTGTTCTCTGGCTTCCCATCAAATCTGGCCAGTGGGAAGCTTCAGCATGAAATCCCAAGGAAGAAAGACAGAGACGTTGGAGTACTGGGCTCCTGACTTCCCCCCTTTGGGGTCACTGGGAGCTCCTGTCTGGCTAAGCAAACATCAGCCCAGCCCTCGCTGTCCCCCTGTTGTCATTATTGCTCCCTCTTCCTGTGCTGTCTGAGCCAACGTGATAAGGGCACCCCACTCCTACTAACTTCTGTGTGTGGCCCAGCTTCATGGCTGTCCTCCATCGTGGCCCTGCTTTTGTAAACAGTCCCTTAGCAGCTCCCCTTTAGTGACCCCAGCTGAGTGAGCCAGCTGCCTCCTGTAGGGACCTTGATGGACACGAAGCCCTCCAGAGGCCTTTGCCACTGAGGAAGCACATATAAGCGTCTGGCATTTTGGTTAATACTCATAATAACCCCATAAGTGGGGGGGGGGGAGGCAGGCAGGGTGGCTTTCTCTCGTTTTAATGATAAAGACACCAAGGCCCAGAGAGGTTCCCTGTCCTTCTCAATGTCACACAGCTAGTAAGCAAAGGAAGCAATATGGAATCCCAAGGCCACTGAGCACAGGCTCCAGATTCTTCCCACCCCTTCAGAGCTGGTCAGCAGTCTGATAGGGTGTTGGGGAAGCATTAAGGCCATCTCTCTTCCACCTTGGAGAAGAACCCACTCACACCTGCTATCCAAAGTGCTAGTTTTCTTCCTGGGACTGATGGGGGTAGAGGATGGGGGAGGCGCAGCTCACCAACGGGGAAACTGAGGACTGGCCCAGTTGCTGTTTTCGCTGTGTGACTTTGAACAAGTTACTAAACTCTCTGGGCCTCTGAGCCTTGCCTAACAAGTATTATCTTAATGACACAAGTGAGAAACTTGTGTCATTAAGATAATACTTGTTAGGCAAGGCTCAGAGCCAGAATGGCCACTTCAGCCTTATCATCATCATCATCATCATCATCATCATCATCATCATAATTTATTGAACACACTGCTGGGACTGGGACTATTCTAAGCACTTATTTGTAATATCTGGTTGAGGCAGCTACTAGTAATATTATTATCCCCATCTGACAGATGTGGAAACCAAGGCACAGAGAACTTAAGTGGACCCTTCCACTCTTGCAGTTGCTGGCATTTGACACAGCCCATTAGGCCCCAGATTCCACCCTCAACCTTCACAGAAGAGGAGCTCCAGGGGGCCTTAGGTGCATCCCGTCCAGACAGCTGTACAGGTGGGGCTGTGAGGCCTGAGCAGCGCACATAGCCTGGCCCGGATCACACAGGAACAGGGGGCGAGTCCTCCAGACTCCAAATCGTGGTTTGTCCCCTGCGGAGTCACCGAAATACAACCAACTAAGGATCAGCGTTTGAATCCATTTCTCCAATGGTTGGTCTCTCCTTCACTCCTCTTCCGTGAGAATGGAGGGACCACTGACCCCTTTCAGCTCTGGCATCTGGGGAGGCCCGAGGTCCTCTTGCACACCAGCACTCATGCATGTGTTTGGATGCAGAGCTGGGGCCCAGGAATGCTTATCTCATGAACAGTTGGGCTGCACTGCTCTGATCTCCGGTTTGTGGATGAACCGGCCCCCCACCGACCCAAGGTGAACATTCTTCCCAGGCCCTTTGAGGAAAGGAGAAGGCCGGACCTGGCCTAAGAAAGGGAGGGATGAAAGTAGGCCAATCAGAAGCAATGCCAGCCATAAACACCAGTGCAGATATCCTGGGGCCAACGGAATTGATTGTCGAGACTCAGAAATGCTTGCAACAGGAAATACAGCAGATGCTCCATAAACAGAAACCATTGTTTTATTGGTAAATTTCACGAGTTCTGGTTTCCTCCAGGTTGTGACATTTTCGACATTTCAATCCTTTACGGCAGGCACATGGTAGAAATTTCATTACTGCAACTCTTGGTGCAGGGAAAATGCCAACCACTATGTGGAGAGATTTAATTCAATCCTTCAAACACTGAGTGAGCAGCCCCTCTGCACACGGCCCTGGGAAGGAAGCAGAGGAGAATACAGCAGCCTCTGTTCTCAAGGAGACCCCAGAGCAGGGGGAGAAGCCCCACAAACACTCCAGGGGAAATATATCAAGACGAAAGAAATGCTCGGTGCAGGAACAGGAGGCTGCACAGAGCCGTGGAACAAAACACGGGCTTTGAGTACAGTTTCTTTTTCCATTTCCCAGCTGTCTGACATCAGCCAAGTCATCAACTCCCTCCCTGTCCCCAACCACACTGCTCCTTATCTCTTAAATGGGAGTATTAATATTTATCCCCAGTGGGGACGTACTGAGGCCCTGCCCTTTTGAAGCAGCTGCACAGAACTTGGCACTATGTACTCATCTCCTTAGACACCAACCGGCCTGCAGCTTGAGAGAAGAAGGCCTCACTCCAGTCTGGGTGGTCTGGAAAGGCTTCATAGAAGCGGTGGCATGGAGTTGTCTTGAAGGGTGAGAGGAGCTTCGCAGGGTGGGAAAGGCAGAGGGATGCACCCATGGAAAGGCAAAGACGTGGAAGGAAGGGTGTATGGGGCTCCGGAAAGAAACCACAGGCAACAGGGAAGGCCAGGGGTCTTGAATGAATGAGGAGAGTCTTGAAGAACATGATGGTGAGAGCAGGTGCTCCATGGGTTTTCGCCGATCATTCTGTGAACCCATCATAATTCTGAGTGAGAATAATGGCTTTCATCTAAAGAACGTCATCTGATCTGAGTCAGGAAGCCAACCCCAACAGAAGCTACCATGTGGTTCCTGCCCATGAAGGAATGGGAAGGGAGCTGTAAGTGGGGTGGGCCTAGGAGGGCAGTGGAGAAGTGGGGTGGGCAGCCCGCAGGGTGGGACGTGGACTAGACAAGCAGCCTGTCCCAGGCAGAGCATTTGGGCAGGGGACTCTGCGTCTGGCTCAGTCCGGACTACTGGGCAAAAGGCTCCTTCCGCTATCCCAGGAGTTATTAGAAGAAGTATGTGGTAAACAATAAAAAGGGACAGAACGAGGAAGTTTGGGGAGGGAAGGAGGCAAGGGGGGGAAGGAGGAACTTTGTTCTGACCCAGATGGCACAGCAGGGGCCCTGGGAACTCTCTAGACCACATACAGGGAATCTGAGCCCAGGCCTGGCCAGGTGGGCTTGAGACAAGTCACAGCTGCATTGGTTCCCATTCTTGACAATTTGGCTGTGACCCCATTCCTGGCTCTCCGTCAGGCCCACTAGGAAGACTGGAAAGAAGCCAGTAGCGGAGCCTCCGTTGCCAAAAGGGACCCCAGCTCCCATCCTCCAGCCATTGTAGACAGAGCGGGGGGAAGAGAAGAGAGTCTGAATTCTTCCCATCTCCAGGTAGGAGAGCCATTTCAGTGCCAGTCTGACTAGCATTTCCTCTGTCAGGACAAGGCTGGGTTTAATGTATGGAAAAGTCACTTCTGAAAGCCCAAGAACATTGTTTCTGAAGAAAAGAATGTTCTCTCCCCACCCCAGCTCCCATGTGCTTATTTCTCAGCTTAGCAGTTAGGAGAGCTGACCCAGCACCAGCGGGTGCTCCCAGAGTGGGTGGTTGTAATAACCAATTCCTAGAATGGAATCCTTGAAGAAACTTTACTTGTCTTCTCCCAGGCCACCCATTGTACAGATGGCAAGATTGAGGCTATCCAGAGCAGAGAAGGAACAGCCAGATGGAGCAGAGCCCAGAGTTAGGACCCGGCCTCCTTCCTCCCAGATCTCTCTACTCTGGACAGGATTGTTATTTGTGTCCCAGAACTCAGAAATGCACATCAAGGAATTCACCTCCCTCCCTGACATCTGATGTAAAATGTCGATTGTCTGTGCATTTTTTCGGAGAGAGGACCCACAGCTTTCACTGGGTTTCTTGATGGTTTGTATCTTCATCCCCTAAAATGTTGTAAGAAAAAATAAGTTACTGGGCACTCACTGCCGTCTTCTGTAAATCTCCTCTCTATCCCTCAGCTGGGAGGCAGGGGCCCCCCACAACCCTCCCTCAGAAGCAGAGGTGGCGGGGGGAAGGCAGGTCCTATTTTCAGCCTGGAAGTCTGCTGTCTTTACCGTGATGGCAGGTCCCCCTCCGTGTCTCTGACACATTTTCCCGGGCCCTAAGTCGGG
The DNA here is from genome assembly GCF_964194185.1 of Rhinolophus hipposideros. Lineage (NCBI taxonomy): Eukaryota > Metazoa > Chordata > Mammalia > Chiroptera > Rhinolophidae > Rhinolophus > Rhinolophus hipposideros. The sequence goes on along the minus strand of NC_138061.1, from coordinate 55,147,243 downwards.
ATGCTAACTCCTCTAAGCTCATCCCACACAAAGGCCTGCTCCCTCAGAACCCTGGGCACTCGTGGCGGAAGTGCTGCAGGAAGATGCCAGAATGCCTTCGCCACATCCGCCTCCCTCCTCATTTTTGCCTGAAATGCGAGGAGAGCTTTGGGCTCATCAGAGGTAGCCTTGTCATTGTATAGAGGCCCTCGAAAGGGAAGGGAAGACCATTCCTGCACTCACAGCTGTTCTAAAGGTAGAATATGGTTAGGACACTTGTGAGGGCCGCTAGATTCAGCAGAGGTTCTTCCTCCACCTGGAGGCCCCATGCGGTCTAACTGCGAGGTTGAGCATTTCGACCAAGGCCAGCATTCTGCAATTGGCTGCTGGTCTGAGCGGCTCCTGTGGGCTGCAGGCTCTGGACTCCCATGGTCATGGGTGCAACCTGCCCAGAGAACCATGGGAACCACAGGCACATGGGCTGGGTAAACCAGGACTGTACAGAGAACACAATTCACTCATTGACTCACTCGTTCATACAACCAATACTGTATGTCCCTGAAAATAAGACCGGGTCTTATATTAATTTTTGCTCCAAAAGACGAATTAGGGCATATTTTCAGGGGATGTCTTATTTTTTCATGGACAACAATCCACATTTATTCAAATACAGTCATGTCATCTTCTTCTGGAACATCATCATAACGTACTTTAGTACGTTTTAAGTGTCCGTCTAGCTGACAATCTTAACTGGGGCTTATTTTCAAGGTAGGTCTTATTTTCGGGGAAACACGGTATTTTTCACGTTGTTATAATAAGTTATATGTCAGGGCCTAATGAAGCAATGATAACCCAGGTAGGCCCTGAAGCCCTAAGACTTACACTGTCATAGAATCACAGCACGACTGAACTTCCACTGTAGGAGGAGAAATATGTGCGGTTCCATACAGAGTTGAGAGCAGCCTAACTATATTCAGCAACCTAGAGATGATGTACCAGGATCTGCTATTAACTTCCAGTTTCTTCTCCTCATTCAGTTATTGGTGAAACCCTTAGCCTGAAGTAGCTGCTGGAACCCTGCCTTCCTCCCTCCCTCCCCTCCTTCCTTCAGGGTTTAGTATGCACCATATGCTACAGAGCATGCTGAGAATGAACAAGGAGGTTCTAGGGAGGAAGCCGACTGGAAATCAGACCATTATAATGCGCTATGACAGTGCTCTGGTGATGAGCAGGCGCAGGGTATCATGGGAGTTCAGAGAAGGGCCCCGACTCACACGGAAACCTCTTGGTCAGCTTCTGCAGGGAAGGGTAGCCAGAGCCCCTTCATTCACCTTGCTGAGCCCCTGCTGTATTCTAGAGTCTGTGCTAAGCGTGGGTGTGGAATGGCGAGGACAGGCCATATCCCTCTCTTCCTAAGGTCTTGCTTGCCTGGATCCCCAGTTCCAGTTGGGTATTTCCACTCGCATTGTGTAGCTCCTGGCCCCTCCTCTCTGTGCCCCTGGCCTCTCTTGCTCATCTGGTCTGGGGTGAACCGTCTCAATCCGCCTTCAAAGGGCCTCCTTATTCATGGGGGTGGAGGCTTATTTTCTGCCTTTGAAACCGCTCAGAATTCCGGTCTTCACCTCTTGCCTTTCTGGGGCTCCACTACCTTCCAGAGCACAGAGCCTAGAGGGACTGTCCTCCTGCCTCTGTACATGCCCTGGAGACGACCCGCCCCCAGTGACCCACTGCACAAGGAAGGAATCCCACAGGGCCCGCTCTGTCCCTTTCAGAGCTCCCTCTGTGTCCTGACATACTGCAAGGGCATGTGGGGATTAGGCGTGAGCAGGAAGACTAACTTCTGGGCCAAATCAGAAGGAAGCGTTTCTTTCACCATCCAGAGGTGTGTCTGCTCCCCTCCTCCCCATGTCACCCCATTCTTAAAGTGCCCCGAGTTGGCAGTGCTGGGTTTTAAATCTCATGGCCTCTATAGGCCATTAGTGCAATTCAGAAGTGAAATCAATTGAACCTGTTAATTAAATACAGTTCAGGCACGGAGTGGTTTAAATAACATAAGCAATACGACCATTGCACTTAGCAATAGGTTATTTGATATTTTTTAAATAAGACTTTATTATTCCAGAACAAATTTCAATGAAAAAAAAATAGAAAAATGATGAATTTTCCTTTTATCAGTTTCCTTGTTGTTCAAGTAGAGCAATACAATCAAAATTAAAACTTGGGTTTTATACGCCTAGAGGCAATGTCTACGGGTTGAGGTACCAATACTATTATTCACTGTGGATTTGCTGTGTGACCCTGAGCAAGTCACTCCACATCTCTGCTCTAGTCTTCACATCTATAAAATAGGGGTGTTTTCTGAATTTTGGGAATGGCAAATGAAGTTTAAAAAGTGAGGGTGGTTTTTACATGCTATTGTTTGATCATTTGTTGGGTCGTTTTTTGTTTGTTTGTTTGTTTGTAGCTCTCTTTGAAGCACCTTGGATGAAAGCAGAGTTCTGCAGAGATAGGAGGGGGCCCTTCCCGCTGCCTTAATCTCAGAGGGAGACCCAGTTTCCAAGAACCGAGAAATGGTCTCCCCTACAGGGGGTCCAAATGGAGGCAGAGGAAGCTTCTACACTTCAGGCTCAAGATTTCTACCCTTCCCACATCCAAGGCAAGATGCACTTTTTGAGGGTCCCGGAGTTTGTTCCTGGGTTTGGGATGAAAGGGACAATAAGCAGGTTCACCTTCAAAAGCCATCCCTGGATTCTGTGGCTTCCTCCTCGATCTGGAGCCATTGCTTTAAATTATACATGAGGTGCTCACAGGACTTCTGATGGTTTTTCAAATATTTCTCTAATTGATGAGAAGGGCTTTGATAAATTGCTGTAGAACCAGGAGCATCTGATCACAAGGAATTCTGTCTTGTTCCTCCTTGACAGATGTTATTTGAATACTTCTCTCTCCTGGACTTTATTGTGTTGAGGGAAAACAAAATAAAACAGAAATTCTATAGTTTTGCTTTTCAATCCAAACAAGGAAAGTTCTTCAAGGTCTGAAGTCTTGGGCCTGCCACATTCAGATGAAGGGGCTTGGGGGCAGGAAGTTGAAGTGCGAAGTCCCTGCCCAGCCTATGTTCTTGCTTTTCCACAATGTATTCCTCATTGGCTGCTGAAAGGGGAGCGACTTTCATGTCTGAGAATCAGGCTGCACAGGCACCAACGAACCAGCCCATCCTAATGGGCATCAGCCGCAGGCCAAAGCAGGGGCTGCGAGGCCAGACATTCACTCCTATTTGCTGCGAAGTGGTGGCCTCCAAGGGCACCGGGGAAGGCACTGGAATGGTGGAGTGTGTGGGGAAGAAGGGCAATAACTCAGGGGGCCTTGAACGGTACACTTTCATTAATGGTATGGAGATATTTCACTATTTTTAAAACCTGTTCTGTTCCTGATGAATACCTCCCTTGTACCTTCTCCCTAAAAGAGTCCATCCAAGTCTTAGCATGGCATTTAAAATCCTTCTCCATCTCAATCACACCCGTCTCTCTCACCTCATCTCCCTCCATTCCCCATGTGTTCCAGCCGCCTCGGTCTCCCATCTATTATGTGTACACCCTTCCATGAAGGCTGGCCTGCCCCACCCTAATTCTGGCTCCTGCCCCTCTCACCATTCTCTCCATATTGTCGTAACTCTGTCATAAATGTCTGATCTAGTATTTAATGTTATCGCATTGTAATTTTTCTAAACTGTGTTAAACATTAACCTGTGTATGACATTAGTCTAATAAATGAGATTTATTTGGCTCTTGTCCCCACCTGCTATTGTAGGACCACAGGCCACCTCCCCTCACCCAACCCACAACTTCTCCAGTTATTTCGAGAGTTCATGTGAGTTCACCAAAACTCTTATTGGAGGAGAATCTCCTTTCCCCTGGCTTCCTGCTTCCTTTCATGCTGAGGGATCTCTGCTAGCATAACACTCTTGCTTTCTTCCCACCTGACTTGTCCGGTGAGTGTGTGAGAAGGAAATGGGCTTGCTGGGTGTCTTAGTCCATTTAGGCTATTATAACAAAAGCACTGCAGACTGGGTGGCTTCACATCAAACATTCATTTCTCTCAGTTCTAGAGGCTGGAAACTCCAAGATCAAGGCACCAGCACATTTACGTCTGGTGAGGACCTAGTCCTGGTTCATACACAGCTGTCTTCTCATTGTGTCCTCACAGGGCAGAAGGGACAAAGGAGCTCTCTGGGGCCCCCTTTATAAGGGCACGAATCCCATTCATGACGGCTCCAAGATCGTGATTGAATCACCTCCCAAAGGTCCCACTTCCAAATACCATTACATTGGGGATTAGGTTTCAAGATATGCATTTTGGGAGACACAAACATTCAGTCCTAACAGGTACTCAGCTATTTTCTTCTTGCTGCTTTGACATCTGTCATCTACAGAGAACACATCTTCTCTTCCAAGCTACATGTTTTACAGAGTCTGGCTTGTGTAAGGAAATCTTACACAAGGTTTGGGGGACTATGCTGAGTAGATGGATGAGGACAGTTCCAGGTGTGTAACAAGCCTTCTATCTAGAGCTAAGCAATGTCCTTCAAGATGGCTTTGTCAGGATCAAAAGCTACTGCCCGATACCTCCCTGGGCAGGGGCAAATGAGAGGGAGTGCTATTTTTAAACCCTCTCAAAACCCCAAAGTCACATATCCACAGGCATTAAAAGGTTAAAAAGGGGATACTATAAATGATTCTATGCACATAAATTCAATGACTTAAATGAAATGGACCAACTATTTGAAAGCAATAAATTACTAAAACTCACCTAGGAAGAAATAGATAACCTGAATAGTCCTATATTTATTAAAGGAAAAAGTTTGTAATTAAACATTTTCCCATAACAGAAAACTCCAGGCCAAGATAGTTTCACTGCCATATTTTGCCAAACATTTAAACAAGAATTAACACCAATTCTATATAATCATTTCCAGAAAACAGAAGTAATACTTTACAATTCATTTTATAAGGCCGCCATTGCTTAAAAATCAAAACCATACAAAAACAGGTCATGAAGAGAAAACTATAGACAAATATATGTCGTGAGCATGCAAATATACTAAAAATATGTTAGCAAATCAAATCCAGTTCTCTCTCCCTCTCTCTTTCTATATATAGATATAGATATAGATATATGTATATAGGGAGTAATACATGGTTTGGTGTAATACATATACATATATACATATGCTATCATAAGCTATCACACTAATAGATTAATAAAAGCCACGCAATTATATCAATAGATGCAGAAAAAAATTAACAAAGTTTAACATCCGAAGGTAAGACAATTAAGTTCACAAACTTTCCACTGTGCACTTACATGGTTGAAAGTTTGCAAACTTAATTGTCAGACCTTTGTACATACATCTGTGGTAAAAACTTCCATCAAACTATGATTAGACGAGAATGACCTTAATTTGATTAAGACTGTCTATGAAAAATGCATAGCTTAGTAATGAAGGACTAAATGTTTTTCCCCCTAGGAAAGAGAACAAGGCAAATTGTCCACTCTCATCGCTGCTACTTGACATCGTACTAGAAGTCTTAGGGCAGTAAGGCAAGAAGTAGAAATAAAAGGAACAGAGATGGTCAAGAAAGAAATAAAGCTATTCCTTGTTACTGACAACATGATCATAGAAAAGCCCAAAGAATCTACCCAAAAATCTACTTAGCTTCTTATTACTAAGTTTAGCAAGGTTGCAGGATATAAGGTCAACATGAAAAAAAAATCAGGTTTTTTATATGCTGGTAATAAACAATTGGAAATCAGAATTTTAAAAACCAACACCGTTTAAAAATTTTTCCCCCAAAATTAAATATTTAGCTATAAATCTAAAAAAATATGTTTAGTTTTTCTTCTACGTCTCTGAGACTGTTTCTGATTCATTCATTCATTTATTGTTTTCTTTAGATTCCAAATAGAAGTGAGATCATATGGTATTTGTCTTTCTCTGTCTGACTTATTTCACTTAACATAATGTTCTCTAGATCCATCCGTATTGTTGCAAATGGTAAGATTTCATTCTTCTTTATGGCTGCATAATACTCCGTTATATAAATGTACCAGTTTCTTAATCCAGTCGTCTACCGATGGGTTGCTAGATGGGAGGGGTGGTGGGGATAAGGGGGAAGATGAGGGGATTAGAAAGCACAGTCTGTAACCACAAGATTGCCACTGGGATACAAAAATCAATTTGGGGAATGTAATCAATAATGTAAAGAAATTGTAGGGTATCCGATGGGCACTTGTCTCGTTAGGGAGACCACCTCAGGGATGATGTAGATGCCTGATCACGGCACTGTACACCTGAAGCTGAAGCTGAACAGTAATGAATGTCAATTACAATTATATATATATATATATATATATATATATATATATATATATGTATATATATATATATTTACAAGAAGCAGAACGCAGCATTAGGAATAGAGACTGTGGAAATGTAATGGCTGTGTGCGATGTCAGAGGAGTAGTGGATGGGGGGAGGTTGACACAGTGTGAGGGATATAAATGATAAATGTCTAAGTATTACATTGTTTTGTGCACCTGCAACTAATAAAAAAATAAATAAAATAAAGTAAATAAAATTAAAAAAAAATGTTTAGGACTCAGGATAAAAACTACAAAACAATGAAAGCACTAATACCTAAAGACATGGGGAGACACACTGTGTTTTTGGATTGAAAGACTCATATAATTAAGACGTCAATGCTTTCCAAATGATTTTATAGATATCATGCATATCCAATTAAAATCCCAGAAGAAGTTCCTGTAGAAATAGACAAGCAGATTCTAAAATTTACAGGACGAGAAGTCAGAACTAGAATGGCCATAACAATTTTGAAAAAAAGAAATTAATAAATTTGGAGGGCCAGCACTGCCCATTTTAAGACTTACTATATAGCTCCACTAATCAAAGACTGCAGGGCACTGGTGAAAGGATAAACACATAGATCAGTACAACAGAATAAATAACCAAGAAATAGACATAAATATGACCAATTTTTGACAAATTCAGTGGAGATAGGATTATCTTTTCAAGAAATGGCGTTGGAGCAATTGAACATCCACTGGAGGGAAAAACCTCACCTGTTCTTTTTAAAGAATGAATCACAGGTCTAAATAGAAAATGATAAAACTTTTAGAAGAAAAAATCTTCGTGATCTTGAGTTAGGCAGAAAGTTCTTAGATGTGACCCCAATGGCACAATTCATAAAAGAAACAAATTGATAAATTGGCCTTCATCAAAATGTAAAACTTTTCCCTATGAAAGACACTGTTAAGAGACTGAAAAGACGAACTACAGACTGGGAGAAAATATTGTAAATCACATATGCAACAAAGGACTTGTATCCAGAATATACAAACAACTCTCAAAACTCAACAGAAGGAACATAAACAACCTAATAAAAAATTGGGCAAGCAATTTAGACAGATACTTCCCCCAAAATACACAGATGGCAAATAAGTTCATGAAATTCAAAATAAAATACAAGCACAAGATACCATTAAACGCTATGAAAATGGCAACAATCACAAAACAAACAAACAAACAAACAAACAAATGAAAACCCCACAAATGCTGGTGAGTATGTGGAGCAAAGGGAACTCTCATACATTGCTGGAGAGAATGCAAAAAGGAACAGTCACTCTGGAAAGCAGTTTGGCAGTTTCCTATAAAGTTAAAAATACAAGTACCATATCACCCAATAATCCCATTCCAGAGCATTTACTCAAGAGAAATAAAAATGCGCTCATGTAAATAGCACTCCATTGATAGTTGCCCAAACTGGAAACAACCTAAATGTCTTTCGATGAGGGAATGGATAAATAAACACTGGAGTACTACTCAGCAATAAAAAAGAAGGGACTTTCGATGCCATCATGCTATGAGAGCATCTCAAAGGGATGATACTGAGTACAAAAGGGTGCACATTGTCTGATTCCACTTATATGACATTGGGAAAAGGCAAACCAGAGGGGTGGAGAACGCGTTGGTGGTTGCATGGGGTTCGGGTGGGAGGAGGGTTTGACAGAAAGGAGCAGCTTGGGGAATTGTTTTTGGTGGGAGTGATGGAATTGTTCTGTATGTTGACTGAGGTGGTAGTCACATAAATATATACTCATATAACTGTGCACACACACACACACACACACACACACACACACACGACCAGTAGTCTCCTTTACTAGTCCATGAAAGCCACATGAGTTTCATCTTTGTCCAGTTCTTCCAGTAAGGTCTCTTTCCAAGGGACCCCTTGCCCCAGAAGCTCAAGAAGACTCAGCGCAGTCACTGTTCCCAGTGCCCAGGGGCCGTTCTTCCTGTGCTCCCCCAGAATCTGGCACTACTTCTAGCTTGTCCTTGGTACTGCCACCAGCACTACCAAGCACCCAGCCAGCAGGTAAGTCCACCAGTACCAAGGTGGCACACTGGGCTGTGCCTTTCTCAAGCCCCTGTGCCACGGAGGAAAAGATGTATTGTGCTGAAGGAAAAAGAAAAAGATGCCTGTTCCCTTCTCTGCCTCACACGTCCATAGAGACATTGCGAAGCATTCCTGACTTACATAAATTTGTAGAAGCAGCTCATGCGATTGTATTTTCACGCATAGCTGAGCCCTACCCCCACTTCCCTCACCCCCTGCCCCAAGGCACGGGCTGAGCTGGAAAGCAAACCTGAGGCGAGACCCTGAGCTGTGCTCAGACACAGCCCTCACTCCATTCACTGAGTTCCCTCTTCCCTTAGGGTGAGTGGGCTCCCAGGAGACACAGGGCCTCAAAGACATGCATGCCCTGATCCCCGGAACTTGTGAATATGTTATATTACACGGCGAAAGGGACTTTGCAGATGTAATTAAGGTTGTGGACCTTAAAATAGGGAGAATATCTGAATTATTTCAGTGAGCCCAATCTAATCACATGAACCCTTAAAAGCAGAGACCTTTCTCTGAGTGGAGACAGAAGAACTGGGGCAAAAGAAGAAGTCAGAGAGATTCTGGCATGAGAAGGACTTGTGGTACCATTATTGGCTTTGAAGATGGAGGGACAACATGACAAGGAATGCCGATGGTCTTAATGAGCTCACAGAGGCTCCCGCAAGCCCCAGGAAGGAAACAGGAACTCAGCCCTGTAGCCACAAAGGATGGAATTCTGCCAACAACTTGGATGAACGTGGGAGCAGATTCTCCCCCAGTTCCTCCAGAGAAGAACCTAGACTGATACCTTGCCTTTGGCCTCGTGACACCTGGCGTGGACAGACCAGCCCAGCTCACCCAGACATCTGACACAGAACTGTGAGCTAATAAACCTGTGTTGTTTTGAGCCCCTCTGATTGCGGCAATTTTTATGACAACAATAGAAAACGAATGCAGTCATCATGCTAATAAACTTTTGGTAGGCACCCTCCAACACTTCAATACACCCAGACATGACTGAGCCCTAGGTCCCAGGGTCAACCTGGAGCCTCCTTTGTAATTTCTACCGTCTCTTCTCCTTTGCTTCTATCTTATTCCAGCAGGGCTGGCTGATAGAGGCCTCACTGAACAGGCCACCAAGGGACTGTCACAAAGCCCAAGAAGTTTTTAATTTGAACAAATATACTCTAGCTCCTCCTTCACAAGCCCCCACAGACATAGCATGATTCATGGCTTCAAATTTAGGCAAAGATAAAAGTGGGGAGTCAGCCTCCTTTAGGTCTTTTCTGGAATCAAGGCAGAATATAAATGCTGAATGACGAGAAATGGGGCAGACCTACGTAACCTCTTCTAGGACCAGGAGCCAGTCCTTTTCTTTCCCTGGTTTAGTTTCCTCTGCTGGAACACAAGGGGTGAACCAGATAGGCCCCAAGTTTCTTCCAGCTTTAGGTATCTAGAAATAGAAGACACCCCATCCCCACCATCACCACCACCAGGCTATGCTGTTTCCTGAAAAGGAGACACTGGCTCTGCTGGGAAATGGCAGTGAACCCATGCCAGCAAAGACCCTTCTGAAACAGAAGTCAAGAATGGAATATCCTGGGACATTTTTGGTGTTTGTTCAGTGTTATGGGTTGAGTCATATCCTCCAAAAAGATATTGATGGAATCCTAACCCCAGTGTCTGTGAATGAGACTGCATATGGAAATAGGGTCTTTGAAGATGCAATCGAGTTAAGATAAAGTCGTTAGGATGGGCCCAAATCCAGGATGACAGGTGTCTTTATAAAAAAGGAAAATACAGAGACACAAGGGAGGAGAAAACCATGTGACAGCAGAGGCGCAGATTGAGGTGCTACATCTATGAGCCAAGGAACACCAAGGATTGACAGCCACACCACCAGAAGTCAGGAAGAGGCAAGGAAGAACTCTCCCCTACAGGTTTCAGAGGGAGCATAGCCCTGCGACACCTTGATTTTGACCTTCTAGCCTCCGGAACTGTGAAGAATAAATTTTTGTTGTGACCTACCCAGTTTGTGATACTTAGTTACAGTAGCTCTAGAAAACTAATAATCCAGTTAGTCAATAAATAGTTATTTAGCACCTACTATGTGTCAGACACTGGTCTGGGCTTTGGGGATAGAGCTGGAACCCAAGCAGATCTAAGTCTCTGCCCCTGTGGAATTTTTGTTGAATTATTGCCCTGAGGGGACAAGGAATTTGTCCAAAAGGTATGACTAGGAGGGTAGATAGTGTTTGTAGCTTTCCTTATTTATTTGGGATGAGATATGCTATTTTGGGTCATTTTCTAGACATAATCATAGAATATTAGAGCTGGAAGGGATCTTAGACTTTCTGTAGTCCAAATTCATGACTTCTCCAGTATGGAATGTGAGTTTCGAGAGAGGAAGTGCCTGGTCCAAACTGACCCCTCGCGTTGTGGTGGCTCTGTGCCCAAGTCCCCAGGTGGTTTGGATACTGGGCTAGGGGCTGGATGGAATCCATGTGGCTCATGGATTGACGGGGCTCTGGGAATGGGGTTTTCTGGGACACAACTTTGGGGACTCCAGCAGTACTGTGACTTGGGGAGGGGTTGCTCAGACAACAGGTGGCTTTTATGTGATGCAAGGATATCCAGCACTCCATCCCAGGACTGTTAGCAACTATTTGGTCAGATTCGTCAGAGTACCTCAGAGTGAATAAGTTAAAGTTGGATCTTGGTGCATACCAGATATTTCTCATGCTGTATATCACTGCCCTACTATGGGTGGCAAAAGGTGCCAGGGACCCTCAGTCTCAGGGAAGCAGCTTGGGGAAGGAAGGTGGGGAGATGGAAAACAGCCTTGTGACCCTAGTGGAGGCCCAGCCTGGCTGTTGAGCTGAGGAACCGTCTCTTGAATTCATTAATTTCTCTCCAACAAGAGAGCAGGGGTTAGTGGTTAAGGCCGGCCTTTAGACTCAGACAAACCAGAGCTCCAATTCCCATCTGCCCCCTGCCAATGGCATGACCTTGGGCAAATTAGTCATTGCTCCAAGCTTCAATTTTTCTCATCTGCAAAATGGATATATGTATAACTAGTACTTTCCTCAAATTACTTCTGGGGGGAATACGTGGGATAGTCAACGAAAGTGGTTAGCTGACATGGAGGGGTGGGGGATGGTGGAGGGCCCCACCCCCCTAGCATTGGTCCACAAGCTAAGCATGCACGAAAAAGTAGGAAGGGACTGATGGGGGGAATGGATGGGGGACAATGCCCAACCTGAGGCCAAAGAGTGTGCAGTGAGCCTCTTCCCCTCCCCATGGGCATCACTATGCAGGGCATGGACCAGGACAGGAATAAGGGCTACGGACCAGATGGCTACAGCTTTACTTATCTTTCAATCCCGCCTTGCCCCAGGCTTCAACTCTGGCCCATACTTGGATATTATTCTGGTCTCCTCTCTTCCTCGGCCAGATGTAGACTTCTGCCCTCCTGTAATCTCCCAGGAGGAAGCACCTACATTTAGAAAAACATCCAAGGGTGCCCATGTTCCCTGTTTCTTATTTCCACTAATGGCCCAATGCTGTCCATTGGGCCTGGATATTTCCTATTATCTCACCCCTCTCAATAAAATCTATCATCGGGTCATGTTGATTTGACCTCTGAAACATCTCTTGAATTCATCCATTTCTCTCCAACTCTTTCATCATCACTCTTGCCAAGTGACTGCCATCTCCTTTCTGCAAGGATGGTGTAAAGTTCTCCTAAACAGATGTTATCTTTTCTCACCTGCCTGCCCCCATCGTCATCCACCAAAAACTGTCAGAGTGACCTTCCTGATACTCCGATGATGTCACTCCCCACTTTACACTATGTGATAGATTCCCATTGCTCTTGTGAAGAAGGACAAGTCCCTATACCTGGCCTACAGTGTCTCCCAGAGTTTGCTCCACCTGCCTCTCCAAGCTCAGTTCACCTCCCACTTCCTCCTATCACTTGTGTCATGTTCCTCCCTGCCACAGGGCCTTTGCATAAGCCGTGTCCTCTCCCAAGAAAGATCTTACCAAATCTCCTCCTTTTCACCATACTTCCGTTTCACTCATCCTTCAGATTTTAGTTCAAAGGTCACTTGCTCATGGAATTCTCTTCTGATTAGTTCAGTTGCTCCTTCATATTTGTCTCACCTTAGACTGTATTTTCCTTACTCACCTTTTCTCAACTCATAATTATATATTCACATATGTGGCTGTTGCCTGCCTCCCAAGCAGGCTATAAGAACTAAAAAAGCGAAGATATGTCTGCTTTTCTCACCATTTAGCCGAGCCCCCGGCACTGCTTAGAACATAGTAGGAGCTCAGTGAAGATGTTATTGATGACCCTCCAGAGAGGATGGCTTTTCCTGTGTCCTACCTATGTTCCTGTGTAACCAGCTATCTTTGGTCATCTCCAGCTATTGTCAGTGTCTCACATTTGCACCCGTGTTCATACACACTGAGGCCCTTAGGAGCAGCCATTGCTCCCAATGTTTTTGATCGATCTTTTATTCTTTTCATCAGAGACTCATAGGATGGGGCAAGAACAGCCTGTTGAGCTACCCAGTGTCATGGGAAGAAATCCATGGGAAACAAGGCTGGAAATTCACTTGGGGCTTTAAGGACTTCATCCTAGAGCTGGAAGAGTCTTGGGTGGTATTTAGTGGGGGGAGAACATGACAAGAGGGTTCCCAAGATGCTCAGACTTCTAATGGATCTTTGTTCCCAGAGCTCAATGCTCCTGTTCTGTCTGAGTGCTCCCCACCACCTCCCTCCGCATGCCTGGGGTGGCTGAGGAAGGAGCCTGAGATGAGGATAGTTTAGCTGGGAAAGACCCACCGTCACTTAAGTGGCAGAGCTGGGGCCAAGCTCTCAGTGTCTAAAGTCAGATCCTCTTTCAACGATCGGCTAACTTGCCTCCTCTGGTCCTCTTAAATCTTTTGTCCCTTTCTAGCACAGAAACGGAGGGGTGACTACTAGACCACACCTCACTAGAAGGGCAAGAATGGGAGTTTCAGGGATCTTCCTCATGCAGCTGAGAAATGAGCACTTATGGGCAAGGTTCGGTGGAGGCCCCAGGAGAGAGTGGGTCAGAATGGCCCCAGGCAGGAACCGCCAGCACTCTCCTGGGAACAAGCTCCTTCCGGATTCTAGAAGGGCCGGCCCCAGGCGTCCTGTGGTCTGCAGTCTCCCCAGCTGCGCCTCAGAGAGGATTCACCTCCCAGTGGGCTCGTCGAGAACGTTTTTGGCAGAGCCAGCTTGGCAGTGCCACTGAACAAGCCTTCCCATCTCATTTCAAGCGGGTAAAATGAAGAATTTGAAGGAACAACCAGGAAGCTCATGTCCTGAGGGGCTAACCTGGGGACGAGACTGGGTGACAAGACCTACATTTGAATCCCAAGGCTGTGCTCTCCTAGCGGCACAACACTAGATAACATATTGAGTCTCCTAAAGTTTCGATTTCCTTATTTCCAAAAGAGTGGAAAGGGGATAATATTATCCACCTGAGAGGTATCCTGAGATTAAATCCAGTAGACCAGCAGGTGAAAATACTTCCCTCTGTGGCCAGTCATAAGTGTTTGGAAGATGATACCTGGAAGAATGGGTGGGTATCAGGAGGCAGGCCAGTACCCCAGTACACCCCCTCCATGCCTAAGGGGACAGAGCGAGGGCATAATGAGAAGGCCAGACATAGATTCATCTTTGTTTATCTTCTCTGAGGAGGTGTGCCTTTTACCAGAGTGGCTGCCAGGAGCATGACACAGGGAACATGGTTGCTTTTGTGAAATTGGACCCACTCTCTGTCCCTCGGGCCAGGCATGATTTAATAAAATCCTGTTTACCTCTGGTTGGAGCTGCAGTTTTTAAGATTTCCTTGAAAACACATCCCAGATGGCCCCAGGCAGCTCGCTTCCTGTACACCAGGAACACAGTGCATGTCCAGGGGTGGGGGTGGGAGGGGGCTGGTCCCCATTCCAAAGAGATGGCTGCATTGACCACAGAGCTCAGGGCTCTGCGGCTCCTTGCTTCATCTTTTCTGTCCCCGTGCCCTGAGCCACTGGTCCTGCAGAGTCCAGGGGTGGAACCTACGGCCAGAGAGAGGCCTGGCTGAGCAGCCCTCTTTGCGTGTAGGAGAAGCTGGCTGCACGGGGCCCTTCCTCACACCTTGGACCCGGCAGGAGCAGATGTGCAATGCAAAGTACAGGCCCAGGCCCTGCACGTCTCCTAGTCACATGTCAGCAGGCTGCACTCAGGCCACTGCCCCAGGCAGATGGAATTCCTGTGTACTCAGCCTTACCCCAGACAAACACCTTGGGTCTGCAGCTTTCTCTCATCTCTGTGTCCTCTGCACATGTCACCTTGTGCTCACAGGGCAGCCCACCTCAGGGCTGAGATGTGTTTATGTGGCAGGATTTCTTGGCAACCACTTTTTGATTTTACAAGCAGGCAATGTGAGACACAGAGAAGATGAAAATGATGGACCTATGATCACATAGCCAGAAAGAAAGAGAACTCCAGAGCGCCAAAATAATTGCATAGGACGCTAACATCAGGGTTCTGTCTACTGTAGCATAAATCCTTTCAGAGAATCAAAAGAATAGTGCAATCCTTATTTTAGAGATGGGGAAACTGAGCCCTGAGTCTGACAGGGGCAGAATGAGGTCAGAGCAAAGGGCTTTTCCACACCCAAACTACATTTTCCCTATTTGTCACAGATCTGGGGCTGAATGAGGCAAATGAAGCAGGGAATGGGGCTGAGGCTTGTGGATGGATGGCGTCCGGTAGTCCTTTCAGCACCCTTCAATTGAGTCTCAGATCCAGAGTGCTGATGCTCATCTCCCTCCCCCTTCTTTGGGGCCACACTCTAGGGCCTGGGAGAGTGAGGTCAGGCAAAAAGCGTTGGTCATCTTGGGCTTTGGAGTCCAGCCCTGGTACCAGCATTGCAACATGACCAGCACAGTGCAATGAGGCTTCTGCAGGAGACCTCCAGCCGCATGGAAAATCCTGGTTTGGGCCCAGCGTTGCCTCGAGGAGAATTACTCCGGACCCTGGTTGGGAGAATTCTCAAGGCCCTGAGCCTACCTGCTGCAAGTCTGCTCTTGTGTGTGCCAAGGAAAGCAGAGGTTGGTTGTGAGGGAAGCGGTGGTTCCCTAGGAGGTGGTCCCTGGAAGGGGCCACCCTTGATGTCATCAGGTTCATCTTTTATTTCATGATTGGAACTTGAGACTCTAAGGTGGATATTCTCCCCCTCTTCTCTGTTACTAGGACCTGGGTTTTGTTCCGGGGAAGTTATGTACCCAGTTAAATAGCCACACATAAGTAGCCCCCATCTTCTGTGGCAGCTAGGGGTGCCGTGTGACCAAGTTTTGGTTAATGACCTGGAAGTCTCTGGGAAAGCTTTTGCTTTTGTGATAAAAATGGAGAGAAGTGGCAGGTCACACCCACTCTCTTCTTCCAGCCTGGACTGCAGACATAATGCCTGGAATTGCAGCAGCCACCCTGGGATCACGGTACAACAGGCACTGGGGAAGCAACCAAGAGATCCCCTGGGAGGACAGCTGGGGCATCTCTGAAGCACTGAGACACCGATACTCACTTTTCTCCAGATGTCTCGTTCATGTGAAAAACAAATTCTTTTCATTGAAATGACTGACTACGAGTTAGAGTTTCCATTACTTGCAGTCTAAAGTATTCCTAACTATTCCATACCCAGTGAATTGGAAGAGAGAGGAATGAGCTCAGGACCTTCTGCAGGGACAGAAACCTGGGCCTGGATCCTGGCATCACCCTTAACTAGCTGCATGGCCCTACATGAGTCCCTGCATGGACACCGTGCTCAGAATTTCCTGCTGACTTCTCCCCTGAGGCATTCCCTTTCCCCTTCATCAGAGCCACCTTAGACATCATCTCTTCTCTGTGGATTTCTTTGACCGCCCCCAGCCCCCCCATACACACACACACTCTCTACACTAGGGTATCTCTGTTGCCTGGGTATCACTGTAGAACTTTATGTATACCTTGTTTATAGCACAGTTGGGGTTTGAGGATTCTAATTAATTATTAACAACTTTCCCTCTTGTTTTGATCAATTGAGAAGTAGACTTTATAGCCCAATGGCATTTACATCCCAGCCTTAGCCCTCGCAGAGTCATGGGTTCTGCAGTGGTGCACAGGGAGCCCCATGGACTTGGTCAGCCAATAACAAGGTGCTCATCATTACCTTTCACTCATTGATTCAACACATGGTTATTAAGGCTCCACTACACGTCAGCTAGTGCTAGCTCCTGGGAATATAGGAGCCCATTCCTGTCCCTTGTGAAACGTGGAATTCTGCAGGAAAGACAGTTTAAATAGATAGTTACAAACACATTTTAAGGATAAAAATGCATCAGAAGAGATCTTCCTAGGATTATAAGAATATACAATAGCGACCTGACCTACCCAAGAGAATTCATTCATTTTTTAACTTGTGTGTTTATTGAGGCCAGTGACATCTGAGTCCTGTTTTAGCTCTAAGTATACAGTGGGGAGCAAGTTTCTATCTTCCAGTGGGTAGAAAGCAAGTAAACAAACCACAGGTAGTATTCGATCAGGTAGAGAACATAAGGCAGAATGCAAAGGCAGAGGATGAAGGGAGGGTTACTTTACATAGGGTAGGAGGAGGCATCTCCCAGGCTCAGACTCATCAAGATACGGCTTTGCCGAGAAAGGGACTTTTGGCTGAGATCGGAAGATGCGCAGAGATCAGCAAGGTGAAGAGTTGGAAAAGGTACTCAGGGTAAAGAGAACAGTAAAGGTGCTCCCCTTGGGTTGGCTTACTCACTCACTGGAGCACAGATGAGGGAGAGAATGTCTCCGGATGAGCATGGAGCCAAGGCATGGCCGGGCCATGGATACAAGACACTGGAGGGAGTGCTGAGTGTTTGGGGTGGCGTATGAAGAGCAGCGTGTGTCAGAGGGATATTTTGAGCAGGTGCAGTGTGCTGTGATTTGTACTTTAAGTGGTAATTCTGTGATCGTGAATTTCTGTGGACACCGAAATCATCCAGAGTGCTGGCACGGCTTGGCTCAGAGAGAGAGACAGAAAGCCTGGTCTTCAGGTCTCATCACAGCTACTAACTGCCCGTCCGCCTTTACAAGAGACCGTTCTGTCAGCTTCGAAGGGCAGTGACCAGGCCTCATTTACTTTTTGGTCCCCACACTTTGGACAGAATAATCATTCTCTCAGAACTTCTGTTTCTTCTTTTCATTCATTTATTTACTCATTCATGCATGAATTCATTCATGCATTCGAGGTTGATTAATTGCTTACTATGTGCCCAGTGTGTAAGATACAGCAGAGAACTAAAGGGACTAACCTTCCTGATCTCATGGAACTTGCATTGTCCTTGGGGTGGGCGAGGAGAGGAACAAATAGGGGAGGGACAGCCATAGGCTGGCTGGGGAAGAGTGGTTGAGGTAGAGGAAAAGTAGAACTCAAGTAGAAGTGTTGCTCAGAAGAACTACTCCAGGATGTTCTCAACGATTCAATGAGAGCCTGGATCTGGAAGGGTGTGACTCATAGTAGGTGCTCCGTAACTGTCATATTCCCTTCCACTTTTCTCCTCAACTTTGTTAGTTAAATGAAGCTTTATTGTATTTAAGGACTTAAAAAAAAAAAAAAGCTGTTTTCCAAGGCAGTTAAATGTAATCCATTGCATGGTGTCAAGTGATAGATGGAAAACGAAACCAAGAAACAACGTAGACTCACAGGAAAATGTCACCGCTGGAAGGAAGGTAGACAATCACCTTCTCCAAAGCTCATCCAGTGGAACAAGCTGAGGTCCAGGGAAGGGAAGCGACTTGACTGAGGTCCGCCCAAGAATAAGCATCACAGTAAACTTTGTCGAGTTCAGAAGTGAACAGGGGTTCTATGGCAAAGAGCACCAAGCAGGTATGTTCTGGAGTGATACAGTCCTGGGTTTGAATTCTGGGAATATCAAGTGTCTGTGAGGCTGTGGAGAAACTAGGAATATCAAACATCCCTGGTGGGAGTATAGAATGGTGCCACCAGCTTGGAAAAAGATCTGATAGCGTCTTATAAAACTAAACATACACCTGTCAAATAGCAGCATTGGACAAGCATTTCCACTCTTTGGTATTTGCCTAAGAGAAATAAAGAACACATCTACAGAAATTCTTACGCAAGGAAGTTCAAAGCAGCTTTATTCGTAACAGCCTCAACATGGAAAAACCCAAGGGTCCATCAACCAAAAAAAAACATCGAGGCATATTCACACAATGGAATAATACTCAACAATAAAAATGGACAATCCATGGATACATACAAAATATCGGTGAATTTAAAAAGTTACTTGAACAAAAGAAACCAATAACAGTAAGAGATGAAAGCAGCAGAAGGGAAGTAAAGGTGATCCAAGAATTCCAAGTCATGTATCAAATTTTGTAGTCATCCAGAACCTTTGGAACACCCTTGCTGTGGTTCCATAAGTGTATTGTTTTATGAGTTTTATCTTCCCAAGGGATAAATCAGAGCACTTAATTACCCAGCCTCTTTTGCAACTAGCATATGACTCCACCAAGGTGATGTACCTGCTAGAGAGTGGGGTTTGGAGCTGAGCAGCTAGAGGACAGAAGCTCAGCTCAGAATGTGTATTTGCTGGTGAGGGTGGAGGCAAAGAGGTCTTGGAAAAGTCTAGTAGCAGCAGTGATTGCATTTGCATTTGGGTGCAGAAGTGGCATGTTCCTGATGATAACTGTGATCGTGGCAAATACTTTCAATATTTCCTGTTTTCTCTAGTATTTGGATACGACAGGGGCACTTGTGGCATGGCAGGACCCTCACCAGACCACTTCTGCAGCAAGGTTCCAGGCAGTGCGTATGGAAGCTTAACGTCAAGACAGGTCTCCTAGTTCTTGCAACAAGTTCACTAGCTCCCTGATATTCACACCATGGCCCAAAGTAAACTCCTCAGTTCAGTCATCAACCCCCACCTGTTACCCCACAATCTGCTATATTGCGTTGCTTTTCATCTCATGCAGTGGTGACTCTGTTGTTTGACTTGCTCAAGTCAAAAACCCAATTTTTGGTTTTTTCTCATATGTAACACTCAGTCTAGCGGAACATTCTGTTGGTGTGACATTCAAAATAGACCCAGCATCCAGAATGCTCATCCCCTTCAATGTGGCCACCTGCTCCAAATCATCATTTCATATCTGGATTTGAAAACACAATAGGCTAATTAACTTGTCTCCCTGCTTCCATCCTGTGTGCTCTTCTCTAGTTTCAAAACTGCAGCCAGAATGATCCTTCTCAAATCATTCATCAGACCTTGTCATCCTTCCACTGAAAAGCCTTTGGTGATTCTCCGTTTCATTCAGAATAAACATCAAAATCTGCACAGTGGTCCACATGATGCAAAACTCCTAAATATATGATTAGACAACTGAATATAATGGTGTTTATTTTTAAAAATGCATCATGATTAAGTAGGATTTGTCCCAGGAATGCAAGGACCATCTATTCATATGATTCAGCATATTAATGATAGAAAGGGACAAACCATCATCTCAATCAGTGTTGAAATATGGAGTTCAATACTAACTTATCAATTTTTAAAAATACTTTCACAAAAATGAATAGATGAGAGCATCCTGAATTTGACAAAGCTATATACGAAACATGTAAAAAGAACATTATAGTTCAGAGACATTTCTTTTCAGGTTAGGAATATAAGAAGTGGAGCTGCTATCACTACGGAGCCACATAATTCTAGAAGTTCATGTTAACACAGAAAGAAAAGAAAAATAGCAGTAAACAGAGTGAAAAGGGAGAGACCTTTGCCCCATCATTTACAGATGATAATTTACATTAAAAAAACCAAAATAATCAGCAAACTCTAAGAACTAAAGGGAAAAATCAACAACTCTACCACATACAAGACCAAAATGTAAAAAGTAATAATGTTCTTCTCTATCTCAATTACAAAAAAGAAAATGTTATATAAAATAAGGTATCATTTACAATAATAATGAGAACTACAAAGGAGCAATACATATTAAAGTTTTCTTAAATAAACGTGCAAAACATTTATGAAGAAAATTTAAACCTGAAGAAATGAAATATAGTCCGTGTTCATGAATTGGGCAACTTTACGTTATAAAGATATCAATTCTCCCCCAAGTTATTTCATACATTCAGAATAATTTCGGTCAAAACCCCAGCAAGATTTTAGAGACAACTTAATAAACTGATTTCAAAAATTATATAAGACAATGAATCCTAACAAATAATTAAGTCAATATTGACAGAAACCAAAGTTGGGAGCTTGGCTTACCAGACATCAAGACTTATTACAAAATCATGGTAGTTAAAGTAGTTGATACTGGTATAAAATTAAAAGACAAATAGACCAGCCAAACCAGTATACAGAGTCCCAAGTCCCAGGAGAACTCGGTGTTGTCAAGAACTGCTAAGAGTAGAGATTTTATGCAAGTTGCAAGTTAACAAGTTAGCCTGCCACAATTTCATGGTTGTTGGCAGAACACATGAGCACCTTGGATCAAAGACAAAAATCACTTTATTGCTCACACTGAGAGCAGCAGCCAGAATATCAGCATTTGTGTTGGTTCCTTGAGTCCCTATTCCCATAGGCTGACCAGGTCTAGATGGTGCCTGTACACACAGTGGGTTAAGTAACAGGAGAGGAATTCTTGGCTTAGGGAACCCAAATCTTTGTAATAGCCAATAGCCTACCTGTCCTATAACAGAGAGAGAGATAGATAGATATTACCTGTATTACACTGGGCAGTAAATAAACCTACTCTTTGCTCTGCAAGAAGACACTCTCTACTTCTAATGTTGTTTGCCAAATAAACATCCTCAAAAAGGTAATTGCAGACAAAACCTCTGATCACAAGATGTGTAGAAATGCAAGAGCCCCATGAAGAATTGTCTCCCAACATGTATATGGTAAAGTTACCATCACAAATCATTAGGCAAAAGGATGAATTATTTAGTAAATTATGTTAGAAATAATAACTTCCTGTGCAGTGAAAAATAGAGTCTTTATCTCATTCTCTCTATAACAATAAACTCTGATGGTTTAAAGACCTAGGTATGACAACCAAGACTAACAACTAATTTTTAAAATGTAGGTTGTTGTTGTTTTTTTCCTTTGGTGTCATGAATTATTTCTCAAGTAAGATCCCGAAAGCACAAACCATAAGGGGAAAAGCAAATAGATTTGTATCAAAGTTGTGTTTATCAAAGTGCACCATAAAAACCTTAACAGATACATGACAATTTGGGAGGAAAACTCTGGCAAAGCCTAAAACTAGAAAATGGTTAATAAGTAGATTGTTCAAGTAATTTCTGTGGATCAGCAAGAACAACAAAGGAAAACAGATAGAAAATGAGCAAAGGATCTGAACAGGCAATTCACAGGAGAAACTCAAATAGCTGATACATTTCAGAAGAGGTGTTCAAATTGTTAAGAAGGCACAAAAATGCACATTAGGGTGGGTACCACTTTATGCCCCATCTGATTGGCAAACATTAGAAAGTTGGAAAACATTAATTCTTGGTGCAGATGTGGGGAAAATGTATCCCCTCACACACAGCTGTCGGAATTATGTTGCAGTTGTTTATGATAGTCATACAGACCTCCTTAGTGAAATTAATGGCCCTGCAGTTCTTCTCCTGGGTATATATTTCAAAGACTCATGCACGTCTAGAAAGAAACATGTTCTGTGACTTTGCATGCCCACCTTTCTCTGCCTGGCTTACCCTCGCTCATCCTATAAGACCCAACTCAAGCTTGAGTCTCCACAAGCCGTCTCCACTCCCGTGATTGATACTGTGCCCTTCCTCTATACTTCCATCCCACTCTTGGCTGCATTCTGTCTACACTTGTCACATTGTACATTTGCAGTTGCTGTAGGTGCCATCTGCATCTTCAATTAGGCTGGGAGTTCCCTTACAGTGCCGATTACATTCTGTTCATCCTGTGTCTACCGTACCACCTCGCCCTATTCCTGGCAGAGGGCAAGCACTCAGCGACGTGGAAGGAATAAATCCATAACACATAAGGCCTGGATCTGGTGCCTGGTATGTGTAAGGCAGAACTTCTTCCTAGAGTTCAGATTCCACCCTCACTACAGTTATCTCTGCTGGTCTGATAAGGCTGTGGGAGACTGCTTCAATCTGGGGGATTCCTGGATATCAGCAGGAATTTCATGCCTCTACTCCTGGTGTATCTTTTTGTGGTGAGTCGGCTAATGGCCTGTGTCATTTTGAAGGAGAAGACGTCTGCCAGGCCAGGATGTGATATGTACTCAGCACAGCTGGTGTTTGTCAGCCACAGGCCTCGCCGTCTCACTAAACTTCCAATCCTCCTGTTTCCCCTTGTGTTTCAAGAATGTGAGGCCTGGCTCCCTCTGGACTCCAAGTATGCCTCAGGCTGGGTCCTGTGAAACCCTAACCTTTCCTCCCGCCTCAATTCCCTCGGCATCACCACCTTCATCGTAAAATAAATTATGCAAGTGGAAAGGAAAAAAAAATCCAGTGTAGAAATACCATATGTAGAACAACATCACAAAATCTCCGTAATGTTCCGAACGCTGTACTTAGGCCATTTGGAGGATGCATTATCTAGATAAGTATTAACAGAAGGGTCTATCACAGAAATGTTGCCCAAACTACCACGTTTTATTAAGCCCCCAGGAGGACTTAAAACCAGTCCATTACTCTGATGTCTGGGACGGACCTGTTTCTGTTTTGTTTGGTTTTATTTTCCCCAGCCAAGACAAGGTAAAGTATCCTAGAAAAGAGACATGGATTAACCATAGGTACAACTGAGGACCAATACCTTCATGTCAGAACGTGGGGTGGAGGGAAGCCTGACTGCCAGCTGAGGCTCAGAGTTGGGCCAAGAGTGAGTCACTTTCAAGCTTCTAGAGAGCTGAAAGGGAGAGAAGAGGGTTCAAGGATACTTTGTGGATTTATTGTGTACCACTGGAGTCTTTCCTCAGAAACCAAAACACCCAGGAGACACTAAGACCTGAATTTCACCCTGCTCCTAACTTGCCGAGTGACCTCAGACAGTTACTTAAGCTCTCTGGATCTCAAACTTTTCACCCACAAAAGGGAAGACTACTGAGTCACTGACTGACCTTTCAGGTGCAGCAGTTTTGGTCCTGGAGCGTGGGTTCCAGAGGAGGCAAACTGCCAGTTCCGCAGCTCTTTCAACTTCCTAGCTGGGTGGTTTAGGGGTAATTGCATAACCTCTTGAAGTCTCAGTTTCTTCCTCTATAAAATGAGATTCACAGAGCCATCCTTCTGAGTTGTATGGGGATTAAATGACTTTGTACGGAAAGTACTCAAAACCGTTCCCAGAGCATAATAAGTGCTCAATAAATACCAGTCATTATTGCTCTCATCACTTAGCTTCCGTGGTAGGTGGCCTCCGAAAAGGTCCCCAATGATCCTCCCTTCCTGGTACTCACATCCTTGTGCCATGCCTTCCTCTAGAGTGTGGGCAGAACCTCGTGGATTTCTCTTAGTGAATAGAATACAGTAGAAGTAAAGAGATGTCACATCCAAGACTAGGTTATAAAAAGACTATGTTCTCCTTCTTGGGTATCCTTTCTTCTCTTGCTCTCTTGCTTGCTCCCTCAGAAGGAAACCAGCTGCCATATTGTGGACCTCCCTATGGCAAGGTCCAATAGCCAGTGAGGGACTGAGCCCTTCAGTCCAACAACCCCAAAGAAAACAGACTCTTTCAATAACCACTTAAGTGTGTTTGGAAGAGGGGTCTTCTCAGTCAAGCCTTGACATGACTGCAGACTCCACCACCACCTGAGTGTGGCCTCTGAGAGGCCCAGAGTTATGCCTGGGGTCCTGACCCATAGAAACTGTAAGATTCATGGTATTGTTTTAAGCCACTAGAGTTTGGGGTAATTTGTCACACAGCAATGGGTAACTAATGCAGGCTTCTTCTGGCTCTAATACATATGGGGGTGAGATCAAACAATATGGTGAATGTTTAAATGAAAAAAAAATTATTACGGTAAAAGACACATTACCATTAATCTTCCTCAAAGTACCCCCTTGTTTCGAACACACTTATCCCATCGTTCTTGCCACTTTCTGAAGCAGCTCTGGAAGTCCTCTTTCGTGAGTGTCTTTAGTTGCACTGTCATGGCTGCCGAGATGTCCTGAATCGATTCAAAACGTTTACCTTTCATGGTCATTTTGACTTTGGGGAAGAGCCAGAAGTCGCACGGTGCCAGATCTGGTGAATGAGGTGGATGAGGACACGCCTAATGTTTTTATTTGACAGAAATTGCTGTACCAGAAGCGATGTGTGACATGAAAGATGAGTTATGGTACTCTTTAAAACACCCCTTCTCTCAACCGTAGCTCACACCTGACTACACGGAACCAGTTGAAACGTGTCACACGCTGTGACTAAGGTTCAATGCCACTCTTGCCATATTGAACACCCCCGCCTTTCCATTGGCTGGCACTCGGCAGCAACATTCACCGTGTTTTGTGATCACAACAGAAAGGCTCCGTGTCACACATCGCTTCTGTTACATGGCAATTTCTGTCAAATAAAAACATTATGGTGTGTCCTCATCCACTTTATTCACTGGATCTGGCACATGTGACTTCTGGCTCCTCCCTAAAGTGAAAATGACCATGAAAGGTAAACATTTTGAATCGATTCAGGACATTGACGCAGGCGGGACAGCTCAACTAAAGACACTCAGGAAAGAGGACTTCCAGAACTGCCTCAGAAAGTGGCAAGAATGATGGGATCTGTGTGTTCAAAGCAAAGGGGAGTATTCGGAGGGGGATTAATGGCAATGTGTCTTTTACTGCAATATTTTTTTTTTATTTAAACATTCATCATACCTTTTGATCACACTTTGTGGTCTTTCTGAGGCAATTCTCAAACTGAGCATATTTCTAAGACATCTGGGGACACCCTGTGAGAACTGTCATCTAATGACAAGGAAGCATTTATGGAGCTCCTATCACATGCAAAGTACTGCCAGGTGCTCCAGGTGAGGCAGCTAGAAAGCGAAGCCCCGTCTTCATCCTTGTATCCGTATGACAGAAGTACTATATGATTGTGAAACAGTGATCTGTGTGGTAGAAACACTATGTAACAACTCTATGATATCTATTGCATCTACGTTGTGGAAATGCTATAAACTCTGTAACATGTGTTGTTTCTATATAGTGGAAATACTTCCTAACTCTATTTTCATATTAATAGCTTGAAATTAGCTATGGTTGGAGTATGACACCCTGCAAATCAGCAAATGCTGCAAATCAAGGGTTTGGGGGGTTTGGTTGAGAGTGATGTTAACATTTACCAGCACACAACTAAAATTAACCCTAAATGGTCGTTATTCTAAGAATTCCAGGGAAATTTGAGAGAAAAAAGATCTTTCTTACTTGGGGAAAACAGAAGGCCTGGGGCATGGGCTGCAGATAGCAAGGTCTTCTGAAGTCCTTTCTAGCTCTATATTCTATATTCTAGCTCTATGTTAGTGCTACAAAAATTTCAGAACTCCATTGCAACCAAGCATCCTGTGTTTGGAATAACATAGATGGCTTCAAATTCCGGCTCTGACTCTCCCCAGCTGATGGCTCTTGGGAATCTAACTGCTATTGGTTTCCTCATCTGCAAAGCATGATTGTTACCCACCGTCCAGAATTATTAAAGACCAAATACGTGCAAGTAGCTAGCACCGTACCCGGCACACAGTAGGTATTCAACATACACTTAGGAGCCTGATCCTGTCTCCTCCCACTGCAAGAGAGAGCGGGATTTGGGGGATTTGGGGTCAGGGACGGGCAGACTGCGTGTGACGCCTATGTTCAGCTAACAAATATCAATGTCTGCGTGCGCACTGTCCTTTCCGAGTTCATGTCCTCTCTCCTGGCGTCAGGAATGGGAGCGTTTGTTGAGCTGTGAGGCTGTGCACATGCGAGTCATCACCATTCCCCCCTTCATTGTCACTGTCGCCGTCAAAGGTGACAAGGACACGAGCAGCCTCACTTTTTTGGTAAATTTCTATTGGGGAATATTGGGGAACAGTGTGTTTTTCAGTGTGCTTCTCCAGGGCCCATCAGCTCCAAGTCGTGTCCTTCACTCTAGTTGTGGAGGGCGCAGCTCAGCTCCAAGTCCAGTCGCCGTTTTCAATCTTTAGTTGCAGGGGGCGCAGCCCACCATCCCGTGAGGGAATCGAACTGGCGACCTTGTGGTTAAGCTCGTGCTCTAACCCACTGAGCCATCCGGCCGCCCCAGCAGCCTCACTTTTGAGTGCACCAGACACTCAGTTCTTAGCAGGTAAAGAGGACAAAAGCGAGGCCTCATCTTCTGGGCCTACTGCTGTATCCCCAGGTTGTATCCCCAGGTTGTATCCCATTGTCTAAAACATAGTAGATGCCTGAAAAATAGTTTTTGGATGAATGAAGGTATTAAAGACTGTTCAAGCCGGAAGAGATCTTAGGCTCCTTGAGGTCCCAACAACTCAAGCATGCCCATTCTATAGACGAGAAAGCCACATCTGACCATCATTCAGCAGATGCGTCTGTTGAGTTCTCAGGCAAGGCAATCTCCCCAGGACGGCATCCTCCTCCAGTCTCCAAGGGAGAGACCCCTGGGTCTGGAGTTTCTCTCAGCCGTCAGATTCTGGTCACATTTCAGAAGACTTCAGAATAATGAGGCATGTTACAAACTCAGCAAGAAAGAGAGAACTTTCAGGCTGGTTTTTAATTTTTTTTCTTTTAGTTTGATTTTTTTTTTAATATTGTGGAAGCACCAAGGTGGTTGCAGGGATGACGCCTTACAAAAAAGGATTTGGGGGCACATGGGAGAGTGGCGTGAGGAATCTCACAAAGCTGAAAACCTGCTGGTCCTTGTTAAAGAGGACAGAACAACATTCTCCCCTCCCCCAGGCCTCTCGGGCTTGACCCTCCCCCTCCAGATCCCCTGGTTTTATTTTATAATCTAACTCGGCTGCAAACTCCCTAGCTATGCGGCTGACTTTTTACAGCCACGACTGGGGAATGACTTCATCTCAGTGAATTTATGGGTTACAGCAGAGGATGGAGCAAAGGAACTTAAAGAGGGAAATTGTAGCCAATCCCGCCCCCCACCCCATCATGATGACTTTCCCAGCCCTGGTCTTACAAAGCCAGGTCTTGCCCTGCTGTGGTATGAGCCACAGTGCTGGGCTGGAATCTTCTGCCTCCTGGCTTGTTCTGTGAACTCGCAGCAGGAGAAGGTGCCCCGCGAGTGCTGAGCATGTCCTAAAACACTGGGGGTGGGGGGTCGACTATGGCATGGGGTCCTCTGAGGTCCCTTCTGATTCTGAGGGACTGGGCCTGGCTGAGGTTGGGGTGACAGTTTGGAAGATGGTGGTGGCTTTAGACATGATTTGCTAGTACTGTCTGCCCTTAGCCAGAGCCCCTCACCTGGGAAAGCCAGCCCTGTGGCTCCCGAGTTCTGACTTTGCTGTCCTCCAAATGCAATGCCAGTGCCTCAGGCTGGCAACATTCCAGGTGCCAACCTGCCTCCTGATCCTTTTCACAGCTGCCTTACTAAAACGGGGCTCCTAGAACAGGCCCTGCAGTCTCGCCTCTGTGCCTTTCCATCTGCTATTTTCTGGGCCTGGGGCACCTCCTTCCTCCTGACCTTCTGAGCAGAATCAAAGCTCTGCATCTATTTCACCCCAGCTCTCTCCTCCCCTCTGAACCCTACACCCTCTAGTCCATGCACTTGGCCTTTCTGAGATGTGGTATGGACTACAGAAGAGTTGGGGCTCAGGAAGGCTAAGCTCAAGACTCTGCCTATTTGCTCTAGGATTTGGGCACAGTGCTAACCTTGTGAGCTGCAGTTCCCTCTTCTGTCCACTGGCATTCAAACCACCCATCCCTTCCCAGCAAGGGTAAATGAGTGAATACACCTGGCAGGCAGGTGGAGGCAGGTGAGAAAAGAACCTGGAAAGGCTCTAAAGCTGGAGGTGACCCTTGATTCATTCTAATACTCGTAACTGACTATGAGCTAGGCTCTGCGACCATAGCCAACGATTAGGAAGCCAGAATCTTCGTCCTTGGCACATTCACAGACAAGGAGGTGAGGCAGACACGCAGAGCTTTATTTGTCCCTATACGATGGGGCTTGAGTATGTGTGTACAGTAGGTAGAGAGAGAGAGGATACTGGAGTCCAGCTGTGAAAGGAGAAGCAATGTTATTGATGCAGGAGAGTTAGCATGTCCCTAGGTAGACAGGGAGGTCCCGGGCGGAATAAACAAAAGACAGCCGTATCCTAAAACTCCAAGGTTTGAAATCGCTCCTTCGCTCCAGGACAAAATGAAAAAGGCCTTGAGTTTAATCATAAAATTCCTTTTGGCAGAACAGATCTGATAGATAAGAGTAGGTTACTTTGCTAATTCCTCCAAGATGGGCAAGCAGAACAAACCTGGTGGACAAATTTCATTAGAAGGCGCCAGTTCCCTTCTTCAAACAGTTCCCTTCTTCAAACAGCTCTCCTTCCCCAAACAGGCAAGGGAAGGTATAAAAGTAAGAGCTTTTGCCTCAGTCAGGGGCCACCCCCATTCGGGACCCTCGCCCGCTCGGGAGCTCTGACCCTTTGCTTTCAGTAAACTGTCCTCTTTTTAAAACTCTGCCTCTCCTGGGTTCATGTTTCCATCCTTCGATCTCATGAGACAAGATCCCTGCCCACACCCCGAAACTGCCAGCAGTTCCAACATCATCTACATCATTTTGGGACTCACAGGAAAATATTCCTCCATCATTACGAGAGGGTCTGATCAAGGCCATTACCCTGCTGGAGTGACTGCCGAGCTGGATGTTGAATCCTAAGAGGGAAGTTTTCAGATGGATAAGGAGAAAAATGGTGTCCCAGGTAAGGGACCAACAAATGCAAAAGAATGGGGACAACACAAATTTTGGTGACTCTGAGGAATAATGAGTATATAGGTTTAGATGAAAGATGGGATATTGGGGGAGAAGGATGAAGGTGAGTGTCCAGATGGAAGTGTAGCTGATGAATTAGGTAAAGGATTGTACAGCTCCCTTCTTTAAAAATTACATTCAGGCAGTGGGTGTGTATAGATGTTGGTGTCTGAGCACATAGTGGGGAGGTTGTTTGGGGCAGTAAGGAGAGTCTGACTGCGTGAAAATCGGGTGGGGCACTCTGTGGAAGGAGAGCAGTGGGTCATATACAGGAGAGCTGCGGATTTTCTTGGGTTTTTCATGACGTGGGTGGAAACTTGCCCCGTGGGACCAGTGAGGCCAAGGCCACCAGGCTCACTTGCAAAGGTATTAGAGTCAGACTTTCCCCAGGGCCGCTGCCTCCAGATGTCTAGGCCTGCTGTGTGGCAGAGCGTAGGCCTCCTCACAGGGATGGAATTCAGGTCCCGAGTTCCATTCTGTGCTGTATGCCTGCGTCTTTGGGGGGCTCTGTTTACTGTGCCACATTTCCCCTCACCCTCTCCTGCTTCCTACCACCTGGCGCCTCCTCCTTAGCAGCACCCACAGAAAAACTCACTCCGTAGGCAGCCCCTCTGCCTTTCCCTGCCATTCCCCTGCCCATTTGTCTGGGGATCCCGCTTGCCGCTCTCACAGCGCCTCACATGTCTCCGTCTTTCTCATCCCTTTGGAATAATCGTTTTAAGACAACCAGGCTGCTCTCTTTCTTCAGCCCCATGGAGATCTGAGCTCTCGCCGCCCCTGGCGTATTTGATCAGTCTTTCTCCCCTCTTGCCTACTGTCAGGGAAATTGGAATCAGACTCCCACCCGTAACGAGATTAATGTTCTAAAGACAAGCATGCACCTCAGACTGGAGTTGGGACTGCTGCTCTTTGATAATCTATTCAACTCATTTGGTGCCATCGTTAATAGACAGCTGTGTATTCTGTGATGATTACAATATACATTAATCAAAGACACGTTACGCTGAGAGTTGAAAATAACACTTCCTTTTCTTCCCCTTTGCAGAAAAAAAAAAACACGAAAGGAAAAGGAAGAAAAAAGAAAAAATGCACCTCTATTCAACAATAAAGAGAAAGGTATTTAGATCCTCAGAAACCAAGCAATGAGCCTCTTTTGGAGAGCTGGTTTGAAAACAATGAGAAATTATGATTAAAATGCACTGGTAGTGAGACAAGAACAAGGCACAGGACCAGGGGTGACCTGGGTTCAGAAGACAGTGTTCGTAACTTGCATCAGATTCTCCAAAGAGATTCTGATACCCCACAACTGTCAGAAACTCCTGGCTCAGTGATCCTCAAGGTTCTTTTCAGCATTAGCAAGGTCTGGTCTTACACATAAGCAACACTAGAGAATCTCCACTCCCCCTGCCAACAAAAGCCAACAAGACACTTTGCCATTCAGTATTCAAATGAAATGCGCCGAGTACTGATTCTTTCTGCAGCTGCACAGGCCTGCTCCCTTTTCAACAACAGGCAAACCTGGGCGAGGAGGGAAGGAGTCAGGGGAGAAGTCCTCAGGACTTGGGCTCACAGGGCTTGATTTCAGTTTCTAAGGCCCAGAATCGCTTCATATTTCTGAGCAGCCGGGTTGTCATTTCAGCAGTTACTCACCAAGGTCATGGCAGGGATGAAATCAGCCATGGGTGTAAAATGCTCTGTACACAGAATGAGCATGCCACATCAACATGTGGTATTGTTCCAACAAGGCCACCGGCTCTGAGAGGGAGCAGTGTGGGTACCAGGTCTGACCACAGCTCCTGGAGTCAGAGGTCTGGGGTTTGAATGTTGACTCTACTGCTTGGCAGCACTGGGACCTTGAGACAGTTATTTAACGTTTTCTCAGTTCTTTCCTATTTAGACTATGATAATAATAGTACCAACCTCTAAGGTCATTGTGTCTTAGGGCCACTACATGAGTTCATCTACGTAAACCAGTTAGATCGTACCTGGACATAGCGAGCATCACGTAAATGTTGGCTATTGTCACTATTTAAAGTCGGCAAAAAAAGTACAGACACACACACACACACACACACACACACACGTACACACCTGGGGTCCTAAAATCCTTTTGAAACAGCAGGAACCACACCTTCCTGGTTCACTCCTCTAGCCCCAGTGCTTAGCATATTAGAACAGAGGTGCTACATAAAAACGGTTGAGTCAAATTGACATCAGATGTGACCCAGAACTTCATGGTACCCAGGGCAAAAAGGGAAACATCTTGAGGGAGTCACACAATTCTCACGTACTGAGCAAAGGAAAGACACACACCTCCTCATGAATGGGTGCAAACTATTTTCCAGTACCAACTAAAAAAAAAAAAAGTTTTGCATGCGTCTTGGGTTAAGGGAGGCCAAACACTCCAAAGGGCCACGACTTCAATAATGGTTAACAGGAGGAGGCAGAAATGTCCTTCATCTGACCTTGGCTGGCAGCTGGAGCATAATATGAATGTATATCTTGGAACAAGACCTACATACATAAGGTCAGGAGAAGTGGCTTCTTTGGCCATCATTTTGATGTAAAAATGAAAAGTAACCAGTCTTAAAATGGAGGACCTTAATCTTTCTTAGAGTCTGACACCTCTTTAAAGAAGCTAATAACAAAACTAAAAACCCTCTTTCCAGCAAAATATACCTGCACCCAACCTTCGGCACATAGCTATGGGGTGGTTCACATCTCCTAAATCTCAGGCATCAATCTATTACCCCTCTGGACATCTGTGAACTGTAGACCAAGAACCACTCAGAAGAGGGGCTGGAAAGACTGCCCTAGAGATACCATGTGTGGACACAGCCTTCAGCTCTGCAATGGTTAGAAGGACTCCACTGTTCTCCATTGTTTTAGCTGGGCTTGGTGCCAGGAGTTGGCTTCAGGCTGAGCTCCTTGGCAAGAGCCTGAAGTGTGGATAGCTTTTATGGTTGACTGAAGGACAATCCAAATTGTTTAGATCTGAAGAGGGAAGTAGTTTCGACAACCCGCTTTCCACCACCTTCTCAGGGAGTCAGGTCTCTGGCAAAACCACCTGATGTCACAAACATCCTCGGTACTGGGTGGTTCTTATGAGCTGTTAACACCAGGAGGCAGAGCAAAGCCTCTGCTGCAGCAAAGCACCTCCTTGTAGTGGGCTTGGCCCATAGAGAGCCAGGCCCCAGGTCCCGGGCCTTCCCAGCAGCAGTGGCTTCCGGTGAACCCGCCGGAGAGGAGGGTGAAGCTACTTCCAGGTCCTGGGTGGATGTTCCTGGTGAGAGAATTGCTCAGTGTCCCTGTGGAGGTGGGGCCTGCGGTTATCAAAAACGAAGACCTGTTTAGATGTAGTACAAATCTCCTAACGCTCTTTCTGACCAAAATGAGATAGTACAAGGATCCTTTTGATCCTTTCTGAACACTTGGACATATTGGCAACAAGCAGAGAAGTGCCCACATAAACGCTCAGAATACCTTTCTGGCCTCGTCACTGCCCTTCTCCGCAAATGTGCTCATCCTATGCTCCAGCTACAAATACCCCTGACGCTGTCACCTCATGCCTCTGAGTGGGATGCAGCTTCCACTTGTGCTGGTGTGCCCTCCCCTTTTTCAAATGGATGGCATCCTTTTCTCCCTTTAAGACCCCTTTCAAATATGACTTGCTCTGGGGAGCCTGCTGGAGGCATCCCATCCCAGGGGTGCAACTGCTCACCAAGGGGGATCACACTGCTCCCTTAGAGCAGGTTTCTCATCTACAACGTGGGGACAAATGACAGCCCCTGTGAGGCAATGTCCTGAAGACTGTACATGTCACCACAGGTAAGGGCTCAGGGTGTTCTCCAGAAATGCCAGCAGCAATGCTAATTATGATCATCGTTGATTAAAACCCTCCAAGCACTTTCTCATCCTTGATCTTAATCATCATCTGGGTTGTAGAGAAGGACATGCGTCTGATATTGAAGCCGAGTCACCTAAAGGGAATGACTTGTCCAAGGTCACAGGGAGCAGGGGTGGCAGGACTAAGATTCCCAATGTGACTGTTTGCACGGCTTCTCATCTGTTACCCCAGCACTCTAGTCCTGGACATGGGGTCCCTGAAGAAGGACTGGACAGAAAGGGGCAGGTTCCCAAGTGGAAGCGTTTGCATATGCAACTGCCTGCGTTTTACCCAAGGAAGATTTTGTGACAGTCTCTTTAACACTCTTCCTCTCCTGAATATTTTACAAACAGTGTTGCTGCCACGAATCTCAAATGAGTACATAATGATCAGCCCTACCATGAAGGTGTGACTGGGCCCACTAGCGAGTGACAATGTTACGAAATTAATCCCTTAAGAGAAGAACATCCCCATCCAACTTGAGGGACTGAAGAGAGTGGGGCCAACTGAAGGACTCTGGGAGTGTCCTGCAGGAAAGGGACACTGCAAAGCGTGACTCAGGCATCCATACCTGTAAATGAATCCCGATCTCATCTCAAAAAGTCAGAATGCACGTATATGGCCACCTTTAGGGGTCTTAGCTCTGCTGAGAGGCTGTTGGGTTTCTTTATGAGCCTGCGACTGATTTGGGCCTCAGTGTCTGGAGGAATGGGAACTTGGCTTTGGGATGGAGGGTCAATGTTTATCTGTCCACCTGTATTGGGTTCAATATGAAATTATTATATGCCACCTTGGTTGATATTAAATGAGACATGAATCGGACCTGGGAAGCAAGTGAAACAACTTCTAACACTTTGGCCCAGGACTTTATTTAAGGATAAAGTCTTAAGGATAAGACTAAACATTACACAAACCATTTTCCTACCCATGCTCTCTTTTGAGTCTTAAGGCAACCCTGTGGTTTAATCAGGGTCTGCGTTTTACACACTGAAAGGATGAGAAAACTAAGCTGCAGAAAGGGTACATCACAGAGTAATTGAAAAAACTAACAGAATTTTTACATCCAGGACTTTCTTTGCCCTTCCACCAAAGGTCTACCCAGTGATAAATGACATTGAGAGTAAAGCAGGAGCAGAAGGACAGTCACAGAGGATGTGTGGAGGAACAAGGACTATGTGTCCCTCCCAGCCTGGCCCTCAGTGCCCAGCAGTGGTGAGGGCAGGTTCTATGCAGGTTGTGTGTGGGTGAGAACTCTTCTGATCTTTTAGCTCCAGCGAGTGCCTTTTCTCTCTGTCCAGACTCCCTACCCAGCCCAGAGCCTGGGTTGGGAGGCAGGCACTGGCTCTTCTCTGCCCTCTTGGGAAGTCTGCTTCTGAGAGAAAATGTTTGCAGACCTCATACAGAGGTCAGGATTTGCCAATGGCCTCATGTTGCACCAAGTATCTTTTACACATGTACAGTGTACTCGATAGTTTTCCAAATATTCGCGTGTGTACTTTTTCTGAAACTGCTCAATTACCTTGTGAAGACAACAGGGCAGAGACTCTAATCCCCACTGGAGCGAGTGACCTGGCCGAAGTCTCATAGCCAATCACAGAGAGTCGGGGCTCAAACAGCCAGGACTCTTCCTCCGTCCATGGCCAGTCATGCTTTGGATTGGCCAGTTGCCTCCCTGACTGCCTCTCTACCCAGCAAGCATTTACTCCCAAACATAAGTAACCACTATTGATCACAGAAGCTGGTAATGAGGTTTTCTGCTTTGCTGATACATGTGCCTTATCCACAAATCCTCCCACTAACTCCCCTTCCCAGGGGCTCTGAGGCGGCACACACGCAATATGGTGGACGGCCAGCAACAGGTCTAGGGGAATGCCTCCTTTATCTGAACAGGCACGCATCTCCCCACCCAGCAGTCTTCCACATCATTATTCTCTGACAGCCTGGCTGGAATATGCTGCTTAGGCCAGAGGGCCAAAGTGAGACACACCGTTCCTTCCCTGTGAACCTGCGATGAATACGTCTGCAGCACGTCACCCCATCTGATGCCCTGCATCACCCTGGGATAGAAAGCAGGAGCAAGCGACCGGGCCTGCTCTGTGTCAAAGACAGCAAAGTGGCTACTCGATGGGACAACAGAGGAAATTAGGACTTTCCCCACCAGGTCTTAACTGTTGACACAGTGACCTGACCCGCTAGGAAACGTGATCCCGTGACTGTCACGGGCTGCGGCCCATCATCAAAACACCCCTTCCCACCCACCACCATCCCCTCTCCTTTGCCATCCCTGCGATGCGCTTAGGAGAAAGCGGGTGAGTTCCCCTCTCCAAAAACTGAGACCGCGAGAGGACAGTTAAACTCTGATGGCACAGACCTGCCTTCTAGCGAATCGAAGGCTTCCAAGGTCAGGAGTAAGTTCCCTCAGCTGAGCCCAAACACATACTACTACCCAGTTTAAGAAATGCTGGGTAATTGCTCCTGGCAGGTAGAGCCTATTGACTTGCCTTTTTTGGTTACCACATCTGGGTTTGGAAAAATAACAGCCAGATGTTCAGAAAGTAGTTTTCTTCATTCTTTATAAAGCAAAACAATGTATTGTGGTCAAATGTGAATTTGTGTGTGCTTAAGAGCTTATGCTCTTTGTTACGTAAATGTTTAAAAGATGTTATGTCCTGTTTAAAAGATGTTATGTCCTGTACATTAAGGACCCTAAATATAGCCCAAAGTCGTAAAGGATGCAAGACAAGACTTTTACTTGCCACCCAACACTTTGCTTTTCCTTCTTGTGATCTTTTCTCCTCTCCCTTCTGTCTTCTATCTTGGTTCTCTGATTTTCTCTGGCTCTCTGTCCAAGCTGCATTATGTTGCAATCTTCAACAAACAGACTACTGGAGTTTCAGTCTCGGCTCAGGTGTCAAGCAGCTGGGTGACCTTGGAGAAGCCACTGACCGCCATTACTGTTTTTCCTCTTCAAAGTGAAAGCAAAATGCTGCTCGTAGCACTGGTTCTCTGGGTCATTCAAAGGGGAATATACCTGAAAGGTCTACTCACTAAGGGATTCTATATGTTGATTCAGTGATTCAACAAACATGTATGAAGCACTTATTTGTACTGGGCATTATTGTAAGATCGAAAGCACAATACCCAAGCCATCGTGGTCATGAGAAAAATTGTTCTTTGCTTTTTTTTTTTTTTTTTCCAGAAATAAGGGCTCTCTGGGAATGTCACTCTCTGCCTAAGACCCTGAAGTGTCTCTAAAGTGCTCATAGAGCAAGATCCCTGGGGCTGGAGGAGTAGTCAGGGGCCACGACCACTGCAGGAAGTCACCTGGTTCTCCTCCAGTCCTACTTCTAAACAGGTTTCTTCTCCCCCACTGCGTGCCAGCTGTCCCATGCTCTTTCACCTCCTCCAGGCACCATATTTCTTTGTGCTTTTATTTTGGACTCTCTGTGCCAGCTGTTTCCTATGTTCAGTACCCTCTTTCCTCATTTGATGCCTGCTCATTTTCAAATCACAGCAAATTGTCAGCTTATGTCAGCCGCTCAAGCCAGCCTTCTCTACTGTGTGGAAGCACCTGATTGCAGCTACTTATAAATCAGGAGAGCAGGAGCCTGTCTGTGCTGCTTGCCTCTCTTTACCCATTGTGCTTGGCACACAGTAGGCCTTTGATGCACACTTTTGTGGACTGACACTTAGGAGTTGGTCTAATGGTCCCTTAGTATACCCTGTAGGTCTCCTTCATTCTGGAGAGTTTTGCATGGAGAGCCCAGAGCAGGAAGGGACGTGTGGCTGGTAGCCCAGCCGCGGGGAGACACTTGCCTCTGGCTTAGAGAAGGGCCTGCACCACCGTCTTGAGCACAATCCTTGAACTTGGGCTGAACCCTGCTCAGGAAAAGAAACTGCATTTGCATCGATTCTCGGCACAGCCATTCTCTTTAGGGCCATACATTGTTCCTTCTTGACACAGGGCCTGGGGGGCCGCGGCCTCCCCCCTTGCTCTCTATGTAAATACAGGCTCCTTGAAGGATATTTATTGGCCTGCAGAAAAGATGTGGGGGAATTTTGCTCTCTAGGTGAGTGATAAAAAAGAGCAGCGGATATGTTCACCAGCTTATTTACCACAAATCTCTTATTTATGGCCTCATAACCTTCTGATGGCCTGGTATTCTCCTCCCCACCTGCTTTTCTTCCCAGACAGTGAAAGTGCTGAGCTGAGGACTATTTGTCCAAGGTTCCTCTCTGCTTCTAGTTTCGACAGCTGGAGTCGGACCCATTGATCTCCCTGTGTGGATCGTGATGAGATCTGCGAAATGAACCCCTGACTACAAAGCACGTTGGGCTTCTGCTGGTCCTACACATGGTGATCGCAGTCAAGCCCGTATTTCGACTCTATGGGCATTCATCGAGCCCCTATTGTGCCTAGCACTGTGCATGGTGCCAGGAATGGAAAAGACAATAAGGCTCTGTGTCCCTCTCTTGGGCTTATTTTTGCAGCCTCCTAACCAAGAGGGAGCAGCTCCCAGTTAGGTACTGTGTTAGGTACTTTGCATGTATTATACTCAGCTGATCCTTCTAGCAATCGTGTGAGGATACAACCTGTCCCCAAATCAAGTTCATCATAGACTCCTGAGGCCATTCTTTCTCCACCCCTCAGGGGAACTCCAGACTCCTAATTGGGTGTCCTCCTAGGGTCCTCTGACAACAGGGAGCCCAGGCTCTGTCAACGGTGCCTCCTTCCCACTTGTCCTCCCATACCCTAAGCTCCATGCCTGCCTCACCTTTGGCCCAGTTCAGCTCCCATCATGCCATGCTGGTCCTGCTGCCACACAGGTCTCCTGGCCTTGCGTGCTTAGCTCCTGATTTGTTCTTCCATTGGGTTCCTGAATGTTCTTCCAAAGCACACACTGATCAGGTCACTCTCCTGAGGAAATCCTTAAATGGTTCCCTATTATTCCAGGACAACATTCCAACTATTGGGTCAATCAGAGCCAATTTCTGGTGAGCAGGCCGATCTTTGGTGTCGTTTTGCACCAGCTCCTAAGCTCCAGGCGTGTCCTTTGCGGTTCTCTGCCCCGCCTTGCCCCTTCTCTCCTCTTTGCCTGCTGGGCCTTTCTCCTGGATGCCTGCACTCTGTCCTCCCCCCAGCCTGCTACCTTCTACTCAGACTTCAGGACTCCTTTTCTGTGCCACTATCTAATGAAGCTTCCCCAGACAACCTTCATGCCAATGACTAAGTGCCCGTGTTAGCTTCCTAGGGCTGCTGTAACAAAGCACCACAAACCGGGCTGCTTAGAACAACAGAAATATACTCGTTCTCACTTCTAAAAAGCCTCTCCTTGTTTCTGGCAGCTGCCTGCGATCCATGCCATTCCTCGGTTGCAGACACATCTCTCCAATTTCTGCCTCAGTCATCACATGGCCTTCTTCTCTAGGTCGGTGTCTTCTCTCAGTCTCTTATACGGACACGTGTCATTGGATTTAGGACCTACTCAGATAATCCAAGACTGTCTCATCTCAAGACCTTTAAGTTAATTATATTTGCAAGGACTCTTTCCAAATAAGGTCGCACTCCCAGTCCTAACAGGGGGTTAGGATTTGGTAATGTCCACTTTGGGGTCACTATTGCAGTTCCCCTCCTCTGTAGGCCCACATACCTAAATGAGACCCCTCCTGGGCCTTCACCTTACTTTCAGTGGGTCTGTGGCCCAGTGGCCCAGGCAGACGTGTGCTCTCCATAGGCAGACACTTTCATTTCTGTATGCCCAGCTTTGGCTCCAGGCCTGGCCCATGTACATGTGTACATAACAAGTGGGTAAATGGATGAATTGGGTGTTGTTTCCCTTTATACTGACGAAGGGAATAAAATGGGCCTAGCACCGTGGGACAAATTATGGCAGAGCCAAGAATATGTTACCAGGACCTTGGTCTGGAGCCCTTCCCTTGACATCAGCCACTCTACCCACGCTGGGACCAGAGCCACCTCCAGAAAATCTCTCCTCCCTATTTCTTAGGATATGAAAAGGTCTTCATATCCCTGCCCTATCCACAAGCTTCCTTCCAGCTCTCTGCCCTTTGTTCTCCCCCCCTTCCCCACTCCACATGCCTACTCCTCTAAAACAAGAAACACATGTTTCATTTGACCTTGGCTGTTTGTAGAGGAAAGAATTCCCCAAATGGTGGGTTTCCCAAAGGTCTTAGAGCCCCTGCTGCTCCAGAGTCCTGAGTGAGGAGTCTCCACACTACGTTCAGGCTAGCAAGCTGGGAGCGGGGAGGCCAGCCTTGTGTGAGGCCAGAGTCTCTATGGCTTTCACTCCTGGCAGGATGGGAGACCCCACAGGGGCTGAGTCTCTACCATGTACCTCTCGATCCTCAACAGAGGGGCATTTGTCACTGCACATGAACTCTGAGGGTAGGGATGACCTGCATTTCACAAATGAGAAGGCTAAGGTGCAGAAAGGTAAGTGAGGATAAGACAGAGGCAGATTCAAGAGACCCCACTGTGCCCCTCCACTACCCCATCCCCATCCAAGAGCCCCTCTGAGGAGGATGAAGCAGGTCTGTTCGACAGGCACCTGGCTAGGCTGTCAATTCAGACATCACTCCCAAAGGGAGGAGAGATGCCTCCCAAACACACACACTTTGTAGCCTATTATGATCCAAGAAAGTCCCCCATCCGCGTTATAAAAGTCAGCCCTGGGACAGTGAGTGTCCGTCCTTCTCCAGCCCACCCCCCACCACAGTGTTTTCCCTGGCTGGCTGAAAGCTGTCTCTTTCAGGCTCTGTGGAGGGCCTCCCTTCCCCTAGAGCTCTCTGAAGCTTGATCAGCACAGGAGCAGCTGAGAGGTACCCTAAGCAACCCACTCTATCTCTGACTGGCTGTGTGCCCCTGGGAGACCACTCGACCTCTTTCAACAGTTTCCTTAACAGGGAAAAATAGGATAAGCACACTTACTTCACAAGAGTGTTATGAAAAGTGAATGGAATAATGTATGTAAACCTGCAGGTCCCTCTGTGCCGTAACAAGATAGCTGCAAGAACTCACCACCATTAGCCCAGTCCGCCCTCCGGCACCCCTCTGAGGAGGTGTTTTGTTATCACTCCATTGTACAGGGGATGAAATTGAGGCACAGAGAGGTTCAGGATTTGCCCAAGAGTGCACAGCCCTTAAGTAGGAAGGCAGGAACCGCAATGCTCTCCTGCCTCCGTGCCTAGGGTGCATGGCGTTCCTTTTAATCTAGTGCCTAGCACTGTTCTAGTTGAGAACAAACCACTTATCAATTGCACCGTGTGGGTCAAGCATAGAGGATGGAAAGATGAACGTGACATGACTGCATAGTTCCCTCACGGTCTGGGGGATGAGCATAAATGGATAATTACAAAAGAGAGAGAGAGAGAGAGAGGCAGAAAACAGGAAGGGAGATCTCAATGTTGGGGGTCTGTATGCCAGCGTGGGTAGCAGTGAGAGAAGGTTTCCTGATCTGAGGGGCAAGAATCAGGGAAGGTGAGCCAGGTGGCAGATTTGGAGGAGGAAGTTAGGATCTTCCAAGTAAAGGACTCAGAGGGAGAAAAGGAACTGAGCCATGAAACATCCAGCTGAGGGCACAGAATG
The DNA here is from genome assembly GCF_964194185.1 of Rhinolophus hipposideros. Lineage (NCBI taxonomy): Eukaryota > Metazoa > Chordata > Mammalia > Chiroptera > Rhinolophidae > Rhinolophus > Rhinolophus hipposideros. The sequence continues at coordinate 55,106,293 of NC_138061.1, read as the reverse complement.
ACAAGGACCTAGGCGTGTCCCAAATCCCAAGGGCCGGCGGGGAGTCCAGATGGTGTGGCAGAGAGGCAGGCAGGCACCCGGCCAGGGAGGGGATGCGGGACAGGTCTGGGTGTGTGGGCATGTGCTGCAGGCAAGAGGTAACTGCGGAAAGGGTTCAAGTAGGAAGGGATGTGGTCAAATTTGGGTTTCCAAAGGATTATCCTGGCACATTGGTATGGATCAGGGACAGGCAGGGCCAGGGAGGCCTTGGGGAGGTAAGACGTGGTGAGGGCTGAATGGCAACCTTGGGAGCAATGACACGAATGGAAGAATAAACTTGGAGATTACCTTCAAGTCTTTGAAGGCAAAAGCAGCAGGAAATGCTGGATGAGATGAGGGAAGTGTGGGAGACGGAGGAGTCTAGGATGTTGTCCAAGTTCTTTACTGGGGGTCCTGGCAGAATGTTTATGAGCTGGGACCCGAGGAGAGCTGCTGATCTAGGCAATCAGGTGATGTGTTTCAGATTCACCAAGGCTGGGGCCTGTGGGCGGCCCAAGCTGGGCGTGTCCAGGGGCCTGGTTCTGGGGCTCATGGCTCAGGAGAGAGAAGTCAGCTGGAGGTGTGGACTCGGGGTTTGTCAGCTTGGAGATGGGCAGTGGTGTCTTGGGAGTGTTGTAGAGCAACAAGAGGAGCCAAAGGAAAGACCCTAGAGGAACACTAGCTTTTAAACAAAATATTTTTTTCAATTACAGTTGACATTGAATATTTTATTAGTTTCAGGTATGCAGCACAGTAGTTAGACATTTATATAACTTGCGAGGTAATTCCCCCCGATACATCTAACACCCACCTGACACCATATATAGTTATCACAATATGATGGACTATACTCCCAATACTGACAATTTTGTAATACTCACGTTTAAGAGGAAAATTGTGGAAGGAGAATCCAACGAGGGGGCGAGACTAATCAAGAGGGATGAGGGGGAAGAGTTTCAGGAGGAGACGAGAGCCAGCAGGTCAAGTTGTACAGAGACCCTGCCAGGTAAGGACTGAGGCGTGTCCCCTGGACTTGGCTCATCAGGGTCACAGAGCTGTGGGTGAGAGTGGATCTCCTGGAGGTGGGGAGCAGATTGAGAGCAAGGGAGACAGCAGCTATGGGAGGCAGGAAAGTGGAGAGCCACATTGCAAGTTCTTTTTCACTATTGAGACAAGAGTCGCCTCTGAAGAGGAACGTGACGTCGATGCCGGGTTGTTTTTCTCAGGATGGAACAAACCTAAGCAATTCATTGGGTTAAGGGAAAGATTCGCCCACTTGAGGGATGTATGACTCTGTACGATGGACAACAGATCATTGACAATGCCTAGGAGACATAAGGGGCCAGACTCCATGGGAAATATAAAAACACGATTTCTCTTCCCACAGAGCACCTCCTTGGCGATGCTTGCCTGGCTATCTCATCACACTGGAAACCTTGTCACCCGTTCTTGCTTTAAGTTCCTCCAATCGCTTTTCCTATATGCCATCACATCTGTATTCATTTGTTCATGGATTTTCAGCAGACCCCAGCACCAGGCAGGGGCGTTATCTGCCTTCTTCATCGCTATATCCCCAGCACACGGAACCGTCCTTGGCGTATAGTAGGAGTTGAACTAATGTCTGATGGCGAATGGATGTATTGATACAGTGAAGAAGACATTCCCATACACAGATGGCTCTGGATCTAGGAGAAATCTTTCCAAATTTCAATAGGTGGAGAAAGAGTTAGAGGGGCATACTAGATGGAGAGGAATGGCGAGAGCAAAAAGCCACAGAAAAACTGGTGAGCCCAGCCTATTTGGAAAAAGGCAAGAGATCCAATATTCCCTTCCTTCCTCCTTCCTTCCTTCCTTCCTTCCTTCCTTCCTTCCTTCCTTCCTTCCTTCCTTCTTTCCTTCCTTCTTTCCTTTTTTCTTTCCTTCCTTCCTTCCTTCAACATTTGTGGAGTACATGTAATATGTCAGGAACTACAGATGCAAAGATAAATAACATAGCCTCTCCCTCCATAAGAAACTTATAATCCAGTGAGGGAAGAATAAGAGAGAAGGACCATCAGAGCCCAGATATGATGTATGTTATATGGGTCATGCATTTGGCAAAAAAAAAAAAAATTAAAAAGCAATGCGCAATTGAAAAGGCCTTGAATTGTGAGCTAAGGACTTTGGATTTTATCATATAGGCAATGGACTGCCATTGACGGTTTATACCAGGAAAGTACCATGATCATCTCTGTATTTTAGAAAAACTCTCAAGCCTGGGTGGGCCCTGTATTGAAGGGGGCTAAGAACAGGGAATGAGGCCTGAGGAAATGTTCCACTCAATGGTGTGCTCCTGTCACTTCTGACCAGAACTGTCAGAGCTGAATATGTCCCTCTTTCCCCAACTCCTTCAGTGACAGCACCACTGTCAACTTGAAATTGGCCATTGTGGGAGCATTTACACCATGGAAATTGGCAAACTTTCCTGGAGTTTTGGTTTACCCACACACCATTGGTTAGTCCAGGTGCTAACGATGAAAGGTGGACACAGCATAACATAGGAATTTACTAGCAAGCTGGGGTTCTCTATTCAAACCCCTACAGGACTCTATTAGCTCTGACTTTCATCTCAGCTTCAGTCTTTTTTTCTTCAGAAATAGACTGTCTTTTGTCTGTCCCGACTTGGACTATCACATCTGGTCCTGTCCTCGGGGTGGAATGGACAAAATCAAGACAAACGAAGAGGGTGAAAGTGCTTCAGCAGCCCTGAGACGGGCTCTGTTTTGTTTTGTTTTGTTTTGTTTTTATAGCTTAGAGACCTCTAGATCCTGGGGGATGAGCCGCTGAGCAGTGAGGGAACAAAATGTTTCATCTTTGTGTGGTGTTTGTGGCCAAATTACCTGACCCAGAAGCAAGAGAAGTGGAAGGGAGAAAGCCAGTGCGCCAAATTCCTCCCTCAGCCTCCCAGAGCTCCTATCCTCATGCATCTGAGGAAGGAGAACCACAAGCCAACAAAACCGCAGAGGGCTGCAGCACGCCACGCACCAGCTGGGAGGTGAGTCACCAGGAAAATGGACTCAGTGAGAGATTGTCTCCTGGCACTCTCCTTACATGTCTGTTCTGGGGGTGCAGCTGCTTGTTTCTAGGTAAAACACAACAGTATCTCTCCAGGGTGGCAGGAAGAGAAAGGGGATTTGCAAGGATTCCATAAAGCTATCGACTTCTGCTATTAGTTGCAATCTGAGAGTGAAAACAGGCACGATGGTGGAACTGTTACAATTTTCAGGAAATGTCCACCATAAGCGATAGATTCAATGGCATGTTTCACAATGCCTGGACGAAAATTGTCTGTTATTGCACAAGTGCGTGTGCATATGCCTGCACACACACAATCAATCAATCCAGGTGTCTACCTTAAAAACAGTGCTTCCTGCTTTCATACCCCTTCTCCCATTTCCCCCTCCCATCCATGCTGCAAGGAAGGCTCGTTTCTGTTTTGTAGGCTCTAGAGGTTAACTAATAGATGCATGAATTTCTATGACCCCATCCTCGTTGGTGTTCCTCCTTACTGTTATTCTTTTTTGCTCTCCTCTCCTTCCTTCTGATTCTCACCAACTTGTTTCTTTGCTTTAAATCTCTCCTTCTTGTCCAGAGTCTGCCCGTCTCCTCCCCCACCCCTGCACTGCCACACACTCTGGCTCCTTTCCTTCCTCCCCCCTTTTCTTTGTGGCTCCTGCTCCCTTTTAGACTCCTCTCTCCTCCCCTCTTTCTCTTCTTTCCCTGTCTCTCTCATTCAGCGGTCCCTACCTCCCAAGGTCAACAAGCAACTCTGCAGAGAGATTCACTCAGAAGAGCTCACTTGGCTTTAATTAGGATCCTTTCAGAAACCCTGACCCAGAGACAGCCCTGCACTCAAGCTGCCAATTTCCTTTGTCTTATCACCTCCCTCTTCTGTGCTCTTAAGAGCAAAGATCCAATAAAAAGAGATTTAGAATAGACATATGGAAGAAGAAAGGACTGAAGGCATCTCACCTCCTCTTCCTCAATTGTATAGAAGAGAAAACTGAGGCTGTGAGAGGTACCGTGACCTAAGGTCACATAACCAGTTAGTAACAGAGCTGGTGTCAGAACCCTGGCTCCCCAAACTCCTCCCCACGGGCTACCCTCTGGACCTGGCCAGGGAGGGACTCCTGAGAGCATTAAGGGAACCCCTCCCGGGACTGGACTCTGCTTAGCAACAGTGCTGACATTTTTCCAGACGTGCCCCAAGGCATCTTGGGAAGAAGCTACAAAGTTAAACAAAAACAAACCCTGAACTTGGTAATTGCACACACTCCTATTTTCTTAACATACGACTGGATCTTGTTAAGGGAGGCTTCTGAACATAGACAGAGAGAACCTTGTCGTCACCCGTTAAATATGTCTAATTTCACACACTGTCATGTAGCTTTCCATCCAGCTGGCTCTCCACTGAAAAGGAGTGAATGATTGCATCTTGGCCCACTTCTTAGCACGTAGGTATTTTTTGCAGGGAATGTTAGACCCTGCTGTCGTTGTCTAGCATTGGTAATCTTGCATGTTTGGCATCTTCAGCAGACTTTTAACTTATCTAAAACAGAGACCTGGCTATTTCAGATAATACCATCTTCCTAATGTAGATGTGGCATTTTGTCTTACCTGAGTCCTGTCCCAACCCCAGTCCTCAGCTTTCCCAACAGAAACACAAGAAAGGACTAGAGTCGCCAAAGACCCTTCCAGTGCTAAGCTTTGTTGTTTCTCAGACTTGCTCTACACTTGCCAAGACCTTAATTGCATAAAAACGCTGAGCAAAGTCTGGTTTTTGTTAGATCCTTTGCTTACAGAGCCCTCTTCCAAATCAAGGACCTTCCTGATGCTTCTTAATAAGCCCATACCTTAAGGAAAGATGAAAGTTAAAATATTGAACCTCTGGGTGCACTCTGCTCCCCATAATGAAATGTGCATGGAGGACAGGCATCCGGTTCAAGGACTTTATACAAAGTTATAATAACTTAACAGTAATAAGCTAATAGTCAAATGGAATTAATAACAGAAATGTAGCCATTTAAGCAGTAAGATGGCCCCGTGTCACGGAATTTTTGCAGCTAAACCCTCTTGAGTTTCTATAAGCTAATAGCAATTAGCTCCTGAGTTAATGGCAGCTGCGGTCATAATGAGACTGGAATTGATCATTGAGAAGCAGGCTCCCGTAAGCTGGTCTTATGAGGCATTTCAGTGATAAAGCATTGCCTTGACCCCTTCTTCTCATACCTTTCATCATGACCCCATCTTCTCTAAGGCTTTGTGGACTCAGCTCGCTCCTTTCCCAGGCCGCACACAACTGTCCAGGACTCCGGCAGTGAAGCGCCATCAAGGTGGGTTCTGCAGCCTGCAGACCAAGAATTCTGAACCTGTGAAGGACAGATTCCACTCGGATTCTGCTGTACAAACCTTTCTCTTAGCTGATCCCTCCTTGGCAGGTTAAGTACATCTTAGCTTCAGAGTCTACTCCTGGCTCCACCACTTCTCTGATCTGGCCAGTGGATTAACTTCTCTGAGCCTCAGTTTCCTCAACTATAAAATGGGGAGTGTATGTCATGGGGTCATAGTAGTGATGTAATAAGAAAATCTATGTGAAAAGGCCTTATATAGTACGTTTTATGAAGAGATGCTCAATGAATGTCTTCTTTACTGTATTGGTTAGCTTCTGCTGTATAAAAAAATCATTCCCAAAATTTATGGCTTAAAATAATAATCATTTTATTTAGCTCATAATTATGTGGGTCTGCTGGGTGTTTTTTGGTGGGGAGGTTTAGTTGACCTCTGTTGGACTCTCATGCATCTATAGGCAGTTGATAGGCGGGATGGTGGCTAAATGGCCTCACACACATGCTGGTGGTTGGCAGGCTGTCAGCATGGGTCATACAGGTAACGGGGCCACATGAATCTTATCCTCTAGCAGGTTCATCTGGGCTTAGTCTTATGGCAGTCTTAAAGATCGAAGCACAGAAAGAGAAGGCAAGTCCCAATATACAAGTTCTTCACAAGTCTCTGCTGATGTCACACTTACTATTGTCCCATTGGCCAAAGAAGTCACATGACCAAGCCTGGCTACACTCCACCTCTTGATGTAAAGTCACATTCAGAGTTGGAAAAAAAATCTGTGGTCATTTTTGCTGATCTTATTTTCCTTTCATTAGTTGTATTGATCTACACGCTGTGTCTGGTACATAGTAGGTATTTAGTAAGTGGTATTTATTGAGTAAGTAGTTGTTTATTGAGTGAATGAATCCATGAATAAATGAATGAGAGAATCCGGCCTTCTCATTGGAAAACTGAGACTCTAGACAGGACACGACTTGCCCAACACATCACTGCAGCTTGGTGGTAGAAGCAGAACTCACACCCCCGGCTCCTGACCTCCAGTTGGACAATTGTTTTCTTTTACATAGATGAGAGAACCAATTAAAGTAAGAGATAAGCATGCTTTATAAAACATAAAGCACTCCAATACGTCAAGGCGTTTGGGGCATGTGTCTTTCCCAAGCATCAGCTTTCTGCATATATTAATAGGCCAGGGGTTGGTGTCAATGGCTTTCCTATCTGTTGTCTAGGATGACATGGAAGGTGTTGTGGTCCAGAAGCAGTTCTCTCCTAACAAGGAGAGAAGGGGGAGGGGAAGAGGTGACAGTGAAGCTCCCTATGTCTCTTCAGTCTTTGGATGTTGCTAGAAATTTAGTACATGAGACCATATGTAAATACCCCTTGAGCTAGCTCTGAAGAGTCAGAACAACAGGTGTGAAAATTACTTAGGACTCAATTCCAAAGCTGTTCTCCTTTCTTATTTAAAGAGCACAAAAGAATCAATATTTGAGTAAAATCTTGGGCCTCATACCATCCTTACCAGGAGCCCTAAACAAATTTTATGGTTGGGAGAAGTGTGGGGAAATTGAGGCAAATGTTGACTGACTCTTTCCCCATTTTTAGTCAATAAAGACTCCAGAGGGAAATTGGAGGAATAAAGCTCCTCTTTCTCTGGCTGGACCTGCAGGTATGTGATCTAAAGAGACCCAGGGCCCCTCTGTCTTGATATCACACCATCTCAGTGCAGTCTGTGTTACGCTGCAGTAACAAACATCTCCCCACTCTCAGCGGCTTATAGTAACACAGGTTTCTGTCTCAGTTGTATCATATGTCCTTTACAATCAGCTGCAGTTACGTTCTATGCCATCTTTCTCCAGTGCCAGGCTGAGAGAGCAGCCCCTCTCTAAGCTTTTACGATGGACTCATGTCTGAGGGAAAGCAGAGTAGAGCTCCATAGCTGTTAATGCTTCTGTTCAGAAGTGGTACACTTTACTTCTGCGCACGTTTCATTGGCTAAATCAAATCAAATGGCCAAGCCTAATGGAGTAGGGAGGAATAATCTTCCATGGAAAAGGCCAGCAAATATTTTAAACAATAATATAATCTAATACAGATGGCCTCTGCGTGGGTCTGCTTGGTGCTGGTGTTTAGACAAGGGTATGGGTTTTCCAGGGCTGGGCTGGAGTGGAAGGGGAATGGGACTTGGGAGTCCTGTGGGGGAGGTGGGAAGCCTCTGGCTTTACTCTGTCTACTTCAGTATCCAGCAGAGGAAATTTTAACAGGCACTTCCATGAAGCCATTTGCTCATGAACTCCACAAATTTCCAGACATTTCTTCTTGAAGCAGCCCCAAGAATTGCTGGAGGAAAGCCAGCTGCCTGGGCTGTCTGGCCCTATTCTGAAGAATAAAATGTCCCCCCTCCAAAGGTTATACAGAGCAGGAGGCTGAGTGCTGTTTGGAAAAGGTGTGATGGGGCCCCGTTCTATGTAGAGCCTTGGGTCACCCCAGAGCCCCCTCCACCTCGGACCCTGAGCCTCACACACTGCGTAGCAGAGAGCCTCCAACTGGAGGACAGTTGTTGAATCTCAGCTCAGCTTCTTCATCTTATCTGCCATGTGGTCCTTATTAGTCACAGTTACCCTCTCTGTGCTTCACTGTTCACATCAGTAAGATGAGGGTAATAACATCAGAGCTGCCTTCAGTTGCTGAGAAATGGGAAGTGTCTATGAGGAAGAGTAAATAGCAGTTTGCCTCATGTTCCCTAGAAGTGTGACAAACATGGTGCCTCTCACGTTGTTTGTCACCACCTGTCTCATGAGGGCTCAGAGAGAGGGGAAGCCATCACTTCCAAGATGGCGAAAGAGTGGTCATAGGGCAAGTACAGTGTGTGCATCTGCAGGGAGGCAGGGATTTTTAACTCACACGAGGAACAACTTTCTAAGAAGCCAGAGCCACAGGAAGATGGAATGGGCAGACAAGGGAGACCATGAGTCCCCATCATAAGAGGTGGGCAAGCAGGGCTTGCTTTCAGCTTCCCAAACATGCGCTAGGTGATGGTAGGCGCTGGATGGGTGTTGAGACTGAATGCTCAAGAATTGTGGACGCTCAGAATTGAACCATATCTAGCAAACTCGGGAACATAGTAACATGACATCATGGCTGAAACCATAAAAGACCACGTAGCATTTGGTGTAGCACATACTCTTTCCTGACCTCACTTTGGTCTTTTGAGGCTCCTTCCACCCTGACAATTCCAGGAGGCTTAAATTGTGATTAACGTCCAAACCCTTAGCATTGCTTGCAGGTCTCATGGAAACGAGGTATTGTCCCTCAGGTTGGTGGCCTTCTGCCCCCAGGAGCTAGAACCCAGGCACAGTGAGAGATTCTCGGACATGCTGTGGACCCTCATTACTGGGAAGTGGTATACCAAAGCCCAAGGCACTGGACTTTTTCCAGGGGAAACGACAGTAGCAGAACTGTGGATAAGTTGGAGGAGGGAGGATATTGTTAGGGAATGGATTGTGTCACAGCCTTGGACATCCTGGGCATCCAGAAGAGCCTGCTTTTTCTAACAATCATTTTCCTGGACTTGGGGCCATGCGGTGATTTCTTCCCTCTCCTCCTACACCATTGTCGTCGTCTTCTTTCTTAGCATTCAGAATAACGCTGGCGTTCCCCAAGGGCTGTCAAGTCCACATACTCCTGAGGTGTCCCGACAGCGAGGCAGCCAGAATTGGAGCACGATCTTCTGTCAGGAAGAGAGCTGTGGCTCAGAGGGTGTGAGGTGGGGAACATGCCCAACCCTGGCCTGCAACAAGCCTTGAGGACATCCACAACCTGGGAAACCAGCCACCAGCTTGGGGAACGTCTTGTGGGATGCCCAGGCAGCCCTACCCTCCACCACTGGAGGTGACAGTGTCAGTTCTCGAGGGACCGCGTGCTTTCATCGTGGTGTTGGCCCTCGGGCCACTGCCTGCCACAGTCAGCTGCTGCCACCTGCTCTATTCCAGGTGAAGAAGAAATGACCGACTGCACAGCCTGCCAGAGCACACAGCCACACCCTCTGGTTGTCGTCACTGCCGTGTTTGTTTAGCTTGCCCTGTATCCCATATCCCAAGTCTCAGCGGTCAGAGCACCTCCTCAGCCACCCTCTGGAGGACAAACCCAGGCCTGGATCTGCACTTCGGGCCAACCTCCCTACAGGCAGTGTGGTGGAGTCCTTTCGTGGCTGAGCCTGTACCTCAGCCACGCTGGTCCGCGGGCCACACTGGGTTCTCCTGGACTTGCCTGAGCAGCCCTTACAGCCAGACACTGAGGTAGGCATGCTGCCACACATTCTCTGCTCGTCCCAAAGCACCCCTGTAAAGAGAAGCATTTGCTGTCTATTCCACATGGGAGGAAACTGAGACTCAGACAAGTAAGCAGTCAGGGTCACCCCGGGATCGGTAACCAAGGCAGCTGCCAGTGGTAGGGGCTGCAGCCCCCCAAGCCACGAGGGCCCCAGCTCATTCCTCCACAGAACATTCAGAGAAGCACTGCAGACACTTACATGCCTGCATCCCCGTGCAAACCTAGCCACCAGGTCACTCCGGCCAGGCCTGGTCCTCTGGGGATGGACCTGCAATGACCCACATACCCCTTCTGGAGAAAGAGAGAAAGGCCATGGGAATTCTTCTCAAGCACTCAGGAAGATGGGGAAAGCAACACTTTGCTCCCTCCCAGCATCTAATTTGCTGTGTGAACTTCAGCAAGTCACTTCCTCTCTGTGGGCCTCGGTTTTCCCACCTATAAGCTGTAAGCAGGAGTTTCCTTAAGTTAGAAATATCTGGATACATTCCCATGACCCCAGCCCCCAAAAGAGGGACCTCCGCAGCCAGTGAGTAGAGTCACTGGGGACAAATCAGTGTCACCAGCGTTGCTCAGGCGCCCGTGGTGTCACAGCCTGCTCTGAGCCTTCCTCTTGGTAATACTGACATCTATCTTCAACTACCCTCAGGCACTGGGTTAAGCGCTGTATGTACCTGGCTGCATTCAATCCTCGACCACCGTGGGGTGACTCCGCCATTTTACAGCTGAGGGGACTGAGGTTCAGCAAGGGGAAGTGCTGTGCCCAAGGCCACACAGCTGGGAAGAGGCAGAGCTAGAATTCCAGTGTAGTTGCAGTGATGGGTAGTGCAGCCCATCTCAGATCAGCACCGCTGCTCAGGTGTTCCAGCTCGGAGCTGGTAGTTCCTCCCTAAGGATGTGTACAGCTGAGCTCCCTCTCTCCTCCATCCGCCTGAGCCCACCATGAATCAGGAGAGACAGAGGAGCAAAATAAACAGAGCCGATGGGATCAGAGGGTTTCCAGTGGAATCATTTTACAAAGCTGCCTTTTCTGCAAGCTGCCGCTCTTAGGAGCTTCAAAGAGAAACCTGCTCCCAAGCAGGATCTTTTGCCTGAGCCAAAAGCCATTTATCTAGAATATTCATATGCCAGCAGCTGCCTGTGATGGTGCCTGCTGCTGATCACACACTCCCAGCAATAATTCCTCCTGGGAATGCTCCGGGAGGCTCCACGAAGTTAATGGGTCCCTGTGGCACATTCTAGTTACCTTTTGTTTGGCTTTCCCAGAGCTTCCTGCAGATTGCCAGCCAAGCGTGCCTCAGAAGGGTACCTCTGGGGAAGGACGGGCCACTGACAGTACAACCACACCCACCCTACCCCAAGGGACTGGTCCTTCGTACTCAGGGCAAGACACTTAGAAAAGGAGAATGTGAAGACCCACAAGATCTAACTCACACATTACATCTAGCACCAGAAATAGTGAGCCAGGGAACTCAGCCGCATCTTGAAGTAGAGGGCACTACATTTAGAGTAGGAGACACAGCTTCCTGCCATAGCCCAGCCATGCAATGCTGTACAATCTGAAGCCAGCCACCAACCCCCATCACCCTCAATCTTCTCTAGAAATTGAGCTGGTTGGACTTGATGCTCCTAAGCGTCTTCCAGATGGAGCATGGGATAACGATGGCATAGGAGCACTAGGCGGTGTGAGGCCTTGGGTTCAAATCCTAACTCTGCCACAGGGCAACCTTGGTCAGTTGGCTGAGTCTTCTATGTCATCAGGTTTGTCGTGAAATAAATGGAAACAAGATTATCACTGCAAGGGCCTCGAGGGGGGCCTCCTCTGTGGACTCAAAGGACATTTGCTGAATCTGAAATTTCATTCCCTACCTAAAGCCAATGAAGAAAATCCAGCTGAAAGGGATTCTACTTTCTCTGAGCTGCACATTTCAGAAGACTAGTGATTTATAATTAATCATAATGAACATTAATGAAAAAATGTTTCCTGGTATGTCAATGTGCAAAACCTCTCCTTGCACGGGAATGTCTTGTGTTCTCTAAGGTCAGGGATAAGCTGTCACAATTTTACGATACCAACTCTCATGGCCAACCCTGCTCTCCAGCCTCTGCCACATAGTAGGTCTTAATAACTAGTGCCCTACTTTGCACTTTTAGTGGAAATTCAGAGGAACTACTTGATAATGACAATAATAGCAAACACTTATTGGCAATTAACACATTGCCGATACTATTCCAAGTGCTTTATATATTTTAATTCACTGAGTGCTTATGATAACCTCATGAGATGGGTACTATTTCAGAGAGAGAGTTTAAGAAACTCACCCAAGGTCACCAAGCTGCTAGATAGCAGAGGTGGAATTTAAACCCAGAGAATGTAGCTTGGGTTTGTTTCTTAACCACTAGGGCGGTGGTTCTCAAAATAGTCATGCATCAGAATCACTTGGTTGAAATGCACAGTGCTGGACTCCAACCTAAGAGCTTCTGATTGACTGGGGTTGGGTGGGGCCTGAGAATTTGCATTTTCCCAAAAGTCCACAGGTCATTCTGGTCTGGGGACCACACTCTGTGAACTACTGCTTTTGCCCAGGCTGCCTCAGAGTTAAAGGGAAACAACTCTGCATGAAGTCCAAGGCCACTTTGAGAAAGACTTTCCAGTCTTTCTCAAGGTATTATCCACAGAAAATATTCCCCCTTGTTTCTGCTAGGCGTTAGATGGTAACAATGGGGATGAGGTCTGCAGCCAACTATGTTTGACAAATTTAGATTCAATAGATTTAAACAGGTTTCTTTGCTGGTTTTCTGCTTTGCGTTTGTTTATATAATGTCTGAATGTACTGTAACACACTTTGGCAAATCTTCTAAACATTTTTGACCTCAGTATGCAAAGTAGCTCATGGGAACAATGCTCCCCAGAATGCTCTTGTAGAAACACTGGCCCAAGCTGACGTTCTCCAACCCCAGTGTGGACAGGCCGTGGAGGTCTTCCACGGGAGGCCTGGAGTCCAAGATAAATTCCTAGAAGTGGATCTGAACCAACGTGGATTACACAAGATGCAGGCTCTACCCCTCTTTTCCAGCCCAGCGGATCACAGCTGATACCTTCTGCAAGTCCCCGAAACAAGTCTCCTTTCATTGCGGGAGAATCTAGGCAAGATTGTCGGGGGGTTTAAGTGCAACTTCCTTCCAACTACTCCAAATGTGTCTATCTTTAAAGCCCTAAGTAAGCACACCAGTGCCATTCTCTATGAAAGGAAAAGACCAGTGTTTCACTCAGGTGGGGGGGGGGGGAAGGGGGAAGATGAGCTCTATTTCACAACTCTCTAATGAGCATTTATGCTGCTCCAGGCACTAGGAGAACAAAGAAGAGTAAAACAGGATCACTACCCAAAATGTGCCCTTTGTATGCTGAGGAGGCCAGCTGGCCGAGACAATCGATGTCAAGGTAGGCTGCAGTCAGAGCCTTTGGAGGACAGAGGAGCCACATCTCACTGGGGATCAAGGAGCTATATAAATAGATAGTATTCTGGGAAGGAAATGGCTTCCTTCTCCATCTAATCTAACCACAACTCCTTCTTGCAAGGTAGTGAGCGCTGGGGTCAGTGAGCAGCAGACTCTGCAGACTCTGAGCAAATCCCAAAATCTGACAGACAGCACAGAATTTCATTTCTTCTCTTGTCTGGGCAAGTGTTGGGTCTCAGCAGCTGAGAGCACCAAGGAGAAGATCAGAAAACGGAAGATCCTGGAGAGACCTCAACCTCATGAGAAACTCAAAGGACCTCTTAGGCAAGCCTAAGTGTTCCTGAGAGAACTTGCTGGTCTTCCTGGCCAGACGAACAAGTGGGTTGCACAGGTGCTCTGGGTCCTCACCACTCCTGTGGCTGAAGAGATGACAGGAAGACAAAGAGGCTTCCTCTGGGTGCCTCGACGTAGGGTCTGACAATTTACCAACTGCAATCATCTGAAAACTTGACTGGGACTGATTGGGGAACTGTTTCCATGACAACTCACTCCCACGGCTGATGGTAAGAAGCCTCAGGTCCTTGCTTGCTGATGGCAGAAGGCCTCCATTTCTCACCCTTGCAGGTATCTCCATAAGGCTGCTTGAGTGTCATCAAGATATGGCTACTTGATTGTCTTCAGATTGGCTTCTTCCACAACTAGTCCTTAAAGAGCCAGCACTAAGGAAGCCACAGTGCTTTTTATGGCCTAAGCTCAGAAGTCACACAGGGTTGCTTCTTCTGCATTCTACTAATTAGAAGCAAGTCCAGCCCCATGCAAGGGAAGGGAATGATGCTCTACCTCATGAAGGAAGGAGTATCAAAGAATTTTATACTTATTTTAAAACCACCACACCATCTCAGGACAATAGTAAAAGAAGGACTCAGGCCCTAAAAATTACTCAGAACAGAGGCTATGGGAGACTGAACGAGAGAGAGAGAGAGAGAGAGAGAGAGAGAGAGAGAGAGAGAGAGAGAGAGAAATAGCAGTGAGTAATTAACCTATATATATAGTCAAATTTAAATGGATAATTATAGAGTTTCTTGGAATGTGTAATGAAAGTGCTAAATAAAGATCCTGAAATAGAAATGACACAATATTAGAGGGAAATCTAATAACAGTCTGGAACTAATTATAATAAAACTATCTTGAGAAAAACTGGGTCTTTGAGGGGGCAAATGGAGAGAAAGTACAAAATAAAAGGGTTCTAAAAGTCTCATCTGTAGAAAGAGTGGAGAATTAAAAGGATTTTAAAGGCCACACAATATTGGAGTCAGGGGAGAAGCAGTAGGGGAAATATTTGGCACTTCGTTTTTATAAAATACAGAAGTATGTATTTAATTATAAGTGTGGGGAAACAGAAGGAAGCCATTAGTGGAATAGAAAAATAGAGTAGAAATTACGAATGCAAAGGGGAAAGAAGAAGGAAGAGCAATAAAAACCACAAAAAGGTGAGGAAAAGAAAAAAGAAAAAAAAACAGAATAAGTTGAAAATATAACACCAACTGAAGGAATAAAACTGTGTAAAAATGTGCTACACTAATGGTGAATGGACTAAATTTTCTTATTAAAAGACAGGGACTCTCCAATTAGTTTTAAAAACTTAACAGAAAGAAATGAAAAAGTGTTCTATATGATAAGACTTTGAATAAGGTAAAGATGAAGGAAAGCAGGTCAAAAGTGGGGGGAGTCTCTATGGCACATTCGGGGCCCTGAACTCCTGTCATCATTTTTGTCAGTATTGTCCTTTCAATAGTTTCTTACCCCATTCTTGCCATTAGTGTCGAAAGAAAATGGGCAATCAGAAAAAAATTCTAAGCACTCAAACTGAATGCTCACATTTGTTAAAAACATCCCAGAAATCAATACCACAGAAGAATTGCTTATTTCATTTCTTTCAACCCAGTTTTAGAGAGCCTAGTGAATATTCTCTTTGAGGTTTCCTTCTGTGTGACTTGTTAGGATTGAATCCTTGATTGATCTCTTCAAATAGCAGATAGTCTCAACTGGGAGCCTTTTTGAGACATCAAACAGCTGCCATCAAATTCATCTTGTATTCTCCCTTTTCCCACATCCCAACAGTGGAGGGGGTGGTGATTGTTTGCAGAAATGTGACATGCTGGCATTTGAGTAATGGGGGGGGGGGTGGGTACAGGTCAGATTTCAAACATTATAGGCTTGAGATACAAACTCCTGGTTGAACATTGCTTCATTTCCAATTTTTCTAGCTCATTGAAAAGAATTGAAAGTTCAATATAACAGAATATAGTTTTTCATTCATAGTCATTTGTTTTGTAACTGCCATGTGCTAGGCACTGCACCAAAATCTCTGGACACGGAAGTCAACAAAACAGAGCAAGCCACTGCCCTTGTGAGGCTTACATTCTAGTGAAGGCAGCAGACAATAAATAACATAACATAACATAACATAACATAACATAACATAGCACAACACAATGAAATACTGGTAGCGGTCAGTGCTATAAAGAAAAATAAAGCAGGGAAGGAGGCCAGGGACTGTGGGTTATTTTAACCCATCAAGCCATAGTCTCATTAAGGTTAGAGTCCATGGTCTAATCACTTCTGTGCCTATAAGGCCTCCGTTCAGCTATAGATGGTATGTGATAATTGTACAGAAAAGCAGATGTAGGTAAAAAGCAAAGATAGTTGTAGATTTGGGCTTATTCTTTATGTGGCAGATAACAGGGAAGAGGGAACCAATACAGGTTTTGGGCTGGTGTGATCAAATTTGTGTTTGTAGGGAGTTTGATTCCAACCTTGGTGTATAGGATGAGTGAGAGTTGGTGGGTGGATGCAGGGGGGGTCTACACCGAAAACATGGATACCAGCCTTCTCACACAACTGTCCAACAGAAGTTTCTGTAATGATGGGAATGCTCTCCATCCTGCTGTCCAATACGGCAGATATGTATAATCCTCAAGCACTTGAAATAAAGAGACTGAGGAGCTAAATTTTTAATTTTATTTTAATAAATGTAAATGTAAATATCCATGTGTGGCTAGTAGCTGCCACATTGGACAAGGTGGTTCTAGCGTGAGGCAAGCGATGGTTTATGAAGGCCTGACCCTGGGTGCTGATGGTGTGGCCAGAATGTGGGAAACAGCAGAGAGGTTTCAGTTAAGTTTAAGATCTTGAACAAGTCACTTAACCTCTTTGGACCTCAGATTCCTCCTTTGAAAAACAGAGATACTGTAATTAGACTTGTGTCCCACTTTCATGAATTTGTAAACTACAAAGGAATGTCATTAACTGTCAAATGAGGCTCTGTGATCAGCATCTGGGTGTACATTGCACTATAATAGAAGTGTAATTGTACAATCTTCTTGGGGGGCAATTTGGAGAATAGATGACAGATAGATAGATAGATGGATGGATAGATGGATGGATGATATGTAGATCATAGATAGATAGCCATATGTATTTATATGAATATATGCTGTCTTCCATCTATACTATATATATATGTTTATGGCCTTGACACAGTAAGTCTCCTTTTCAGAATATATCCTGAAGAAATAACCAGAAACTTAGGCACAGATGTAGGCAGAACGATATTTTTTAAAGCGTTATGTATAGTAGCAAAGTTAGATGCAGCCTAAATACTCAACTGCAGATTACCTCAATAAACAAAGCCCCGTTCACGTATGTGTTAGAATATATACTCTAATAAAATGGTGCTGTCAAATAATATTTAACAAAATGCTTGTGACATAATATCGCTAATCAGATAGCTCTATGCATGACAAAAGACTGAAAGAAAAACCATCCAATTGCTAGCAGTGGTCATCATTAGGTGATGTGATTACCACACATGGTTTAGTTTTCCTGTAAATTTTCATACTTTCCAAGTTCTCCATGATGAGCTTGCATTGTTTTCTTTTGTAATGAAGGAGCAGGGGTAGGAAAAGGTTACTTTTTAAAAGAGGAAGCAACATTTTATTTTTTAAAAGATATTCTTTTTGACATTAATAGCACCACCCAGAGCCCCCAAATTTTGACATCAGGAGAAGGAGACTTCCATGAGCTATAAACTAGAGTCCTGCTCCCTAACACCCTCTGTAAGCTCCAGAAGTGCAGAAATTTATTGTTGCTGGTGGTCTGGCACAAGGCACCATTGTCTCTCTTTTCTCCAGCTGTGCCAGCTGCTGGGCTTTTAGGCAGGGGAACTGTCAGCAGGACCCAGGGAGGGGCTACGGGAATGTGTGGGTGACAGTGAGGCAGGCGCCAAATCTTTACCTGTCTCCATCTGCAACCCCCCCTCTGACTTCCTTGTCCCAAAGCCTCGCTGTCCTGATCTCCCTCTGCCTCATCCCAGTCTGCTCTCAGCACCCCTCTAGGTGTGAGCGTGTGTGTGTGTGTGTGTGTGTGTGTCTGTGTGTCTGTGTGTGTCTTTCGCCCTCACCCCCAGGCAGACTTCCTACTCTCTGCCCCTTCCCACCTGGGGAGGCAGCTGAGCAGGGTGCTGGTGATGGCGGAGGCCTGTTGAAGGCCCGGGAGCTGTTACTATTACCAAGAGCTACTTCTGTCAAGAAAACATTCTCACATGCCGTGAATCAGAAGAGGGTGTCTTCAGTTCCTTCTGCCTGATCTCAACAAATTCCACATACAGTTCCTGCACTGCTCCTCCCATCCCACCCCCAAGTGCAAGGAGCAAGGCAGGAGGCGCTCTGAAAGCTGTCCTAAAACACACAAAGTCACTGAGGGGACAGAATGGGGGACTCACACTCTGAGTTCAGATGAGTGGAGAGGTCTGCCCTCCCCCACCCCTTGCCCATCCCTGAGGAGATTTCTACATGGAGTATTCTGGGCTGAAAACATCTCCTCGAGCCAAGAACAGCAAGCCTTGGTCTAGAAGCCGAGCACCCCCCAGAAGAGCTGACCTTAGGAAGGACAGAGAGCACAGGGCACAGCTGTGCTTGAAGGGGGTTAGTACCTCACAGCTGGGCTCAACTGCCTCCTCTTCTGCTGGCAAAAACTCAAAAGCCGTCCACCTAGGGACCCCCAAAGAACCCATCTCCAGCTCCCCAGCAGCCAACTGGCAGAGGGCCAGGGTGAAACTCGAGCTGCTGTATTTGGCAATTCAGCAAAAGAGGAGAATTGCTGCAGAAGTGGGGGAGGGGTGGAGAGAGGGTGGCCCGGTGAGCAGACCCTTGTCTGGGGAGAATGAACAGGCCAGACTGGAGGGGGCCTCCTAGGTACCAGGGGCTCTTCAAAGGACTGCTGCCATGTGGAACACAGAGCCCTGCTCTGGGCTGCTGGCTTTTATTTTACTTTTCCTTTGCTGCCCTGCCCCCACCGCCCCCACACACACACCTTTACTCCTGCTGGTGAGCAACTGGTGACCATGGACACAAAGACCTCAGCTCTCTCAGCCCTTTAGTTTCCCTACCTGGAGGGTAACAGTATTAGAGTTTCATACTCCCTCCAAGGGGAAGTGCCCCAGGGGCTGCTTGCAAGGGTGAGGGCACTTCCCTGCCCTGGCCCAAGGGTTTTGAATTTGAGATAGTTTTGTTGAAGAAAATCAGCTTTTAGAGTATTGGACTAGAGATGAACCCTCTGTTTCCAAGGTCTTCAAAGCTTCGCCTTACCCTTCTAATGGGCCTCCTTCATGTCTCACCACAGTGAGCTGTGGGGGCAAAGGACCCCGCTCTCCAGAAATAGTTGTCATCTGTTTTAACCTTTGTTACTTCAACTGTGAAATGAAAGTGGCCTGGGCTCCAGGATCAAAGTAGGACTGAACGTGGAAGATTTGCCCCAGGGCAGAAAGCCATTGAATGTCAGTCAGAATGTCAGTCAATTTGAATTCCAAAGTGCTTGGGTGATAGACTTCTAAGTTTCCCTTCAAACAATGGGAGGTGGTTCAATGGACAGGAGGGCTGGTGCCAGTGGGGACACACACTAAAATGGGAATCATTCAGAAAGCTGTGCAGGGAATGAAATTGGTAACATCAGCTGTTGAGTTATTGAGTGGGTACTTTAAACATTTACTTCTCTGGGAATTGAGCACAAAGTCCAGACACAGAAAAGCTATTTGTTGGATGAATTTAACGAATGAAACAATCACTGAATCAATGAATCCATGCCCAGTACTAGGCGTGGGGCCATCATATCAAATCATCCAGGACTTAGGACAAATCTTGAGCTGGGAGAAGATCTAGAGATGGCCCAACACAATCCCCCTTTCACAGACCAGCAAACTGTGGCTATATGAAGTGAAACCTTAGCTCAGGGTCACACACCTACCATGTTCCCCCGAAAATAAGACCTCGCTGGACAATCAGCTCCAATGCGTCTTTTGGAGCAAAAATTAAGATAAAATTTGGTCTTATTTTACTATAATATAAGACCAGGTCTTTAGTATAATATAATTAATAATATAATATAATATAATATAATATAATATAATATAATATAATATAATATAATATAATATTGGGTCTTATATAAGACCAGGTCTTACATTAATTTTTGCTCCAAAAGACACATTAGAAGTGATTGTCCGGCTAGGTCTTACTTTCAGGGAAATGCGTAGCAGAACCAAAACATGAGGCCAGTTTATGTTCTCCTATCTTCAAAAGAGAGCATGTCAACAAAACTCGTTGAGCTGAGCTTTTCCACATTTGCCGTATAAGTATGAAGGCAGACATCTAGTAGATGACAATCTCATGCCTCAGGGAGCGGGTAGTATCCTGGCACTGGATAGAGGGTCCTCCCTGGGCATCTGTATTCACAGAACCCTTCAACACGGGCTTTGGAACCAGACCCCTTAGTGAGTTGTGCATCACCCGTTCAGAAACTGGGTGACTTTGGATAGGTTCTGGAATCTCTCTGACTCTCCAATTTCCTGTCTGAGACATGGAGAATAATAGTTCGCTGAGCTGTTGTGAGGATGAACCAGTGTGCTATAAAACACCTAGAACAGTCCTTGAGCAAGGGGAAGGCCACAGTTCAGATTGGCTACTCGTGATCACGCTCGGAACCCTCCCACAATGGGCCGTGCACAGCTCTGCATATCCATAAGCTCAGAATCATCAGGGGAGCATGTTCAAAGCAGAGCTCCCTGGGTCTCTGCAAGGGAAGTGTCAGGCCAGGCCTCTGGATTTTTAACAAACACCTGTATTTAGATGTCTAGACACCTCATGTCTAACACGACTCTAATGTACGCAGCTCTCTGACCACATCTGAAAAATTTCGGGCCACACCCACACTGTGTATTGTTGCGTGTGTTGGTTGCCCTGCAAGATGGAGTGCCAGGAGGGCGGGGACCAGATGCATGGCTACGTGGCTCCAACACATGATGATGTTGCATTACATGGTCGTCAGTCAACTGAAAAGCAAAATTTGGTTTCAAGGACTGTCACTAATTTCAGGGACCAGAGCTCCTGGAAACCGAGTGTTCAGCCTTCAGAATTACTAAATACAGTATCCCCCATCCGCGGTTTTGCTTTCTGCGGTTTGTTACCCTTAGTCAACTGTAGTCAGAAACTATTAAATGGAAAATTCCAGAAACAAACAAGTTATAATTTTAAAATTGCATGCTATCTGAGCAGCGTGCTGAAATCTTGCACTGTCCCGCTCCATCTCTGATTCATGATGATTCGTGAGAAGGTGAATCATTTCTTTATCCAGTGAGTCCATGCTCTATAGGCTACCCTTCTATATGTCAAGTGGTAGCTGTCTGATATCAGATCCATTATCAACTATTTTGAGAAAGAGAAAGAGACCATATTCACATAACTTTTGTTACATCATATTGTTATAATTATTGCATTTTATTATTAGTTCTTGTTTTAATCTTTTACAGTGCCTATTTGTAAATTAAACTTTATCATAGGTATGTATGTATAGGAAAAAACATAGTATATATAGAGTTCCGTACTCTCTGGGGTTTCAGGCATCCACTGAGGGTCTTGGAATGTGTCTCCTACAGATAAGGGGGTATTTCTGCATATAAGATCCTGAGCTGTTTCTGCATCTTCTTCAAACTAGCTTTTGATGATATTGTCTCTTTTAGTCAATGTGCAATGACTGTTCTCTGGAAGAGATGCCACATAATTCATCTTACAAGTTCTGTGCTAAAAAAAAAGTCATTCCTTCTGGTAAATGTATGTGCTTGCTTTTATCCTCCTGTGGCAGGTTATTTTTCCAAAGACGGCCACAACAATATCACCCATTTTTCTTCTGCAATGTCACCTTGTCCTCCACCTCAATCAGGAGGTGGAGTCTATTTCTCCAGTTCCTTGGATCTGGGCAGGTCCTCTGACTGCTTTGACCAAGAGAATCTGATGGAAGTGATGCCGTTTTAGATCTGGACACGGTCCTTAACTGTTCTTGTAACTTTCATTCCCCGTCTCTGAGAAACAAGTTACCATGTAAAAAGTGCAGATACTCTAAGGCTGGCATGCAATGAGAACCCCAAGTCCCATGGAGCGGCCTGGAAGATGAGACACTGCATGGAGAAAGAAGCCAGGCACCAGACACAAGACTACAGAGGCCATCCACTTCCAGCTGCCCCAGCTGATGCCAAGCATATCAGAGGTGCACTGCCTAGCCAGACCCTTCCCAAATTCCTAATCCACAAAACCTTGAGCAAAGTAAAAACGATTATTTTAAGCCATTAAGCTTTGGGGCAGTTTGTTATGCAAAAACAGGTACCCAAAACACAAGCTATAAGGACATGTAACCGTGATGTTTTCCTTTTTTCCTTGGCTGCCAGGAAGCTCAGAGCTAGATTTCTGACTCAGTTGAAGTGAACTCCCTTAACTTATTCCTACTCTGTTCTTTATGTATATAATTTTAACTCTATATTAATTAATTAGATTTGTGTCTTTCACTATAAAACTCTCCCACATTCTTTTGAAAGTGAAATGGGAAGAGGCTGGAAATTTTTTGCTTCCTCCACCCTTTCTATGTATTTAAACTTCCCATGTGTCAATATTCTATTTCATTTCCAGAGCGAGATCTGGGCGCAGAACTAGTGCTGTTTTCCCTTGGGACACCTTTTCACCTCCATGATCCCACGTCTTGCCCCTGTCCTTCTCTGGTTCTGGTTTGTGAGTACCTTACGCTTAACACTCACTCAACAAATTTTCAATTTTCATCTTGACAAGTGATCTTTCAATGACCAAAGAGCTTGAAAGCTCCAAAGAAATGAATTTCTATTGGAGGAAGCTCAAGTTGAATAGTCTAAGAGATAATTTTGGACAAAGTCATGGTTGTGGGGTAGATAATACCTGAGGACCATCCCATTTGCAAACTAGTCTCTATGTGTCCTTGGGCTAATTCCTGAAGCAGAATTGATGGTGGATCTCAAGGAATGACCAGTCAACATGGTCAGGTACTCTACAGGTCCATATTCTCTTGAATGAAATCTCTGGAGACATATTTACTTTGGAAACCAAACCATTCTAGGTTTTAGAAAGGTAATATGTAGTTTATGTTACCAACAGTCCCAGCGGGCATTGAGGTGTTACCCTATAAACAAACACATCAATGTTTCTGCAGCAAAACACAGGAATGGTCACATAACAACTCGAAATAGTTTTACATCAGTTTAAGTTATATTTTGTTGCCAAGAGAATTCAAATGAGATCAGATTTTACTTCCAAATAAGTTATGAAAAATGCTTTAAGTTTTTAGAACTTTCTGATTTTGGAGTTGCATATAGGGTTTGTGGTCCCATATTAAGTAGCTTCCTTGTATTTGTCTCACTATTTCATAAAAAGGCCAAATGAATAAGACGGTTATTCTCCTCAATGTGTAGATGAGAAACTAGAGACTCAGAGACATGAAGTTATCTGGCAGAGGTCAAACAGCTCATAAATGGTGAAGCCAGGGTTAAGCATGATGTGTCTGACTTCCAAACCTGAATCCCCTGCTCTGTGCCCTGGTCATATGAGAACAAACCTTCTGACACAGGTCCCTAGGAAGCTACTTGGTTAGGCTGAGGTTGTTGCTATGGAAGAAGGGAGAGAGGGACAGAAACCTCCTTTTACAATGTAAATAAAATATAACCCTTCCTCTCTAACCCCAGACCTCTAGAGCAAAGCGGAGCGACCAGAGCAGATGTGGCTTAGAAAAGAGGAGCGTCTTCAGAAACGCTCCAATTCTTTTCCCCCTAATTTTTGCATGTGGACATTGGACTTTTATCCCACTGCTGCCACCACATGTAAAAAATAGATATTTTAAAATGGATTTCACTTTTCAAAAATTGAAGTCTCACTTTTTTTCAGAGCATAATGCTTAGAAAAAGCTCTGGCTAAAGATCTGGCTTCCAATCTCAGTTATGTCACTTACTGGCTGTAAGAATTGAGAATGTTTTCTCCTCTCTAAAGGGCCTACCTAGAGAAATCTTTTCTTTGTCTCTCTGTCTCTGTCCAGATGACAGGCTGGCCTTGGGACCAGGCTACTAGGTCTTCAGACAGCCCACGGGCGAGAGCAAATGTGGGCTCTGGGCTGAGGGAGCAGAGCCCTTACACGTCCCCATGGTCATTCATTCAAAGTAATTCCCTCTCTGCACCTCTCTCCCCAGGTCCCACGGTCATGGGCAAGTCTGACCTCACCTGTTATCACACCTCTTCGGCATTAACTGGGTTACGGACACCTTTAGGTTTTAGCCTATCAAGCAATCCATCCTAATCAGCTTTCACTACCCAAATTTTATGCCAAAAGCAAACAAATCTCCATTCATCCATCCATTCACTCCAAACCAACACTGAGGACTCATCATGCACCAGACACTGTGCTAAGCATGAAAAATTCGTTTTTTGTTTTTTATTCAAAAGACATTTTCTGAGCATTCTGCTATGTGCCAGGCAATGAATGTAGCAGGCACTCTGAACACAGTTGTCAATGACACAGAAAGCAATGCCTGTCCTCATAGAGCTTCGATGTGAAGTAAATCAGGCAGGCATGGGCCTGCCAAGCCTAAGTTCACGGCTTTGTAGGGGTAATTCTGAAAATACAGTGTGATGCCGTGTTTCCCCGAAAATAAGACCTAACCAGAACATAAGCCCTAGCATGATTTTTCAGGATGACGTTCCCTGAACATAAGCCCTAATGCAACTTTTGGAGCAATACTTAATATAAGACCTGGTCTTATTTTGGGGAAACACGGTATCTAGTATGAATAATGGAGCACAGGACTCTATAGTAATTTAGACACCCCATCTGGACGTGCGTGAAACCTTCCCAGGAAAATAATATAGAAACTGACAACAGAAGGATGAGTTACGATTATGGTCAAGAGCAGAGGAGAGTATTTTGACCCGAAGCAATGTGTACAAACTGAAGAAAGAATATGGTTCCATATATTTATGGAAATGTAAAGTTACAGGCAACTGAGTGTAGCCTTCTGGGGTCAGGGCATGGGGTTTGAGGTAGGGATTAATGGAGATGGGGCTGGAGAATTAGGAGGGGCACATCCCATACGGCCTTTCCTTGACAACAGTGGAGAATCTGGAGCAGGTTCCAAGCAGAGGCATGAGAGAAAGAAACTGAATTGTCTGCTGTGGACACAAAGCTGCGCTAATGACACATTTGGAAAATGACCTTATGCCCTTATGGAATGGGCAAAGGGGAACCTCCTGACACTTACCTGGACCCCTAAGGACCTTTGGGATTCTCTGCTTGAATTGGAGGTTCTCAGATGAAGCTACAGCCTGCAAAGGTGGGGGTTGTGCCTGAAGCCACAGCGCGGCGTTCCTATAATCATTAAGACGAATTCCTGAGCTGCTGGGTAGCTAACTCTAGTTGGTGTCAGGGTAATTAACCAAGCTGCCTGAACTTTATTCACAGCCTGACAAGGTGCACTCCTGGGACTTGTCACTGTGGTTAGTCAGGGGGCGGGGGACTTGACATAAGGCTGATTAGGGAGTGTTTTACACAGCAAGAAAATCTCTGATCTTCAGCTGAGTGGGGCTCCCTGCTCCTATCTCATATCAGAGATGCCTGCGAGGCGAAAGAATAAAGATCATCCAATCCAACCCCCTCATTTTCAGAAGAGAGAAAGCAGCCGTTCTGAGCATGGCTGTGGTTTTCCCAAGGCCACACAGCGAGTTTGTTCTGGAGATAGGCTTACCACTAGACCCTCATGGCTCTGCTCACAGTCTTTTCTCCACTGCGTCCTTTCTTGTTTTTTAAAGGCTATTTCCTAAACCACTGCTTCTCAAACTTAGGAATCACTGGAAAGCCTGTGAAAACGGAGATTCTGATTCAGGAGGTCTGGGTGGGGCTGAGGTTCTCCGTCTCCAACAAGTCCCCGGGTGATGTTTATGATGCCTGTCCATGGACCATATTATGAGCACCAAGGAGCGCAAAGACCCTTACCCAGAGACTACCTGCAGCTTTAGTGGGATTGGCACAAGGACCTGTGCTTGTGGCTCTCTGGCTCCGACAAGCTCTGAAACCCAAGACTCCCAAAATTAGAATACCTCTGGTTAAAGGGTGCTTAGACATCATGCAGTACAGCTCATACGCACCCCTGGGCCCTTTGCTCTGGTCAGGGCTCTTCTACGTTTCAACAAACCATCTCAGCTCACTCCACTAAAGCAGGGCTTAAAGGACTGCAAAGAAGCCAAAGCAAGAGAGGGCATCTCGGCTCCCCTGTTCCACTCCCCGTTCTCTGAAGACTGCCATACTCATCAGTTTATTCATCCCAGCAACAAACAAACAAACAAACAGAACCTGCCACCCAAGTTCTCAAGGCTTCAAATCCAATGCCTATCGTAGCTGGAAACTTTTCTCCCTGCTCCTTATGTCCTTTCTGAAAGGGAGAATCTGGTGGGCACGGCTCATCTGTTTTGAGTCTTTTTTCTTCTCTGGGCCTCAGAAACTCATGCAACGAAATGGCAGAACTTGACTAGGGTCTTTCAGGTTCTGCCGACGATTCTCTGTAACTCCAGGGTTGTTTGCGAGCAAGTGCTTTAGAAAAACACTGTTAATGCTGGTCACTGGGAAAGAGATTTACTCAAAGAGATTGCCTTTGGGACTGTTCTCTCGAATTGGAGAAGTAACAACAAAACACATCCAAGAAAATGGAAAGTTTTAATATTTCATTTACGTGAGTGATGCCAGGATACCATTCCCAAGTGGTGACCATCCCAACAAGAACACTAGGAGATACAATTCTTAATCTCAATTCTCAGAGAGCCTTTAGAGGCATTTGACTGAGGGTCAAAGGGTGAGGCTTGGAGATGCCCATCACCCTTCTTGGCTGCTGAGGCCATTCTCATCCAAGTCTCATTTCACAGCTAAGAAAGCTAAAGTACTTTTAGATCTGGTATTCAATGGTTCCAAGAAAATCATTATTTCATTTTTAAATTGTAAGTCTTTTTAAACTAGATGAAGCTTGGAGAGAACCCAAGATGTTGCTGCTCCCACCACCTCGTGGTTCAGGCCATATTGGTTCCCCCCAGGCCACAGTTGCCAGGGGATGTTTGTACATG
This sequence comes from Rhinolophus hipposideros, assembly GCF_964194185.1. Lineage (NCBI taxonomy): Eukaryota > Metazoa > Chordata > Mammalia > Chiroptera > Rhinolophidae > Rhinolophus > Rhinolophus hipposideros. The sequence goes on along the minus strand of NC_138061.1, from coordinate 55,079,603 downwards.
TTACACAGGAAGTGTCAGGGCGCGCTCCCGTGGGGGATTGTTTCCCAGGGTGCACTTAAGACGAAAGGCGTCTTTGTGCCGCCGAGAATGTAAACCTTTCTGTGACAGCCCTGCCCTCCTGGTTCCACTGAGGCTTCTGACCCCGTTGCCCAGCACAATGGATAGTGAATGTCCTGCAGAAAGAACATAGTTACCAAAAAGCCCACAAAAATCACCTCGCCGTGACCAAGACTTCCAACGCTTAAGTCTTCGAAGTCAGAGGAGGACGTCCCGGCTCCGACGGGACTGTGGCCCCAGGACAGTGTGGGCGCCTGGGGGCAGACCGACGGCTGGGGGGCGCCTGCGCGGCGCTGCGTTGGGGCTTCCTAGGCTTCCACGTGCTCACAGTGGGCACCTCAGGAAGGCTAAGGACTTCCTACACAACCGCTCGCGTGCAATCACGGATAAAGTCTGGTGTGGTGTGGTGTTGTGTTGTTCTGTGTTGTTCTGTGTTGTGTTGTGTTGTTCTGTGTTGTGTTGTGTTGTGTTGTGTTGTTCTGTGTGGTGTTGTGTTGTGTTGTTCTGTGTGGTGTTGTGTTGTGTTGTGTGGTGTTGTGTTGTGTTGTTCTGTGTGGTGTTGTGTTGTTCTGTGTGGTGTTGTGTTGTGTTGTTCTGTGTTGTGTTGTGTTGTTCTGTGTGGTGTTGTGTTGTTCTGTGTGGTGTTGTGTTGTGTTGTTCTGTGTTGTGTTGTGTTGTTCTGTGTTGTGTTGTTCTGTGTTGTGTTGTGTTGTTCTGTGTGGTGTTGTGTTGTGTTGTTCTGTGTTGTGTTGTGTTGTTCTGTGTGGTGTTGTGTTGTGTTGTTCTGTGTTGTGTTGTGTTGTGTTGTTCTGTGTTGTTCTGTGTGGTGTTGTGTTGTGTTGTTCTGTGTTGTGTTGTGTTGTTCTGTGTGGTGTTGTGTTGTGTTGTTCTGTGTTGTGTTGTGTTGTTCTGTGTGGTGTTGTGTTGTGTTGTTCTGTGTTGTGTTGTGTTGTGTTGTTCTGTGTTGTTCTGTGTGGTGTTGTGTTGTGTTGTTCTGTGTTGTGTTGTGTTGTTCTGTGTTGTGTTGTGTTGTGTTGTTCTGTGTTGTGTTGTGTTGTGTTGTTCTGTGTTGTTCTGTGTTGTGTTGTGTTGTGTTGTGTTGTTCTGTGTTGTTCTGTGTTGTGTTGTGTTGTGTTGTGTTGTTCTGTGTTGTGTTGTGTTGTGTTGTGTTGTTCTGTGTTGTTCTGTGTTGTTCTGTGTTGTTCTGTGTTGTTCTGTGTTGTGTTGTGTTGTTCTGTGTTGTTCTGTGTTGTGTTGTGTTGTGTTGTGTTGTTCTGTGTTGTTCTGTGTTGTGTTGTGTTGTTCTGTGTTGTGTTGTGTTGTGTTGTTCTGTGTTGTTCTGTGTTGTGTTGTGTTGTTCTGTGTTGTTCTGTGTTGTGTTGTGTTGTTCTGTGTTGTGTTGTGTTGTTCTGTGTGGTGTTGTGTTGTGTTGTTCTGTGTTGTTCTGTGTTGTTCTGTGTTGTGTTGTGTTGTGTTGTGTTGTTCTGTGTTGTTCTGTGTTGTGTTGTGTTGTTCTGTGTTGTTCTGTGTTGTGTTGTGTTGTTCTGTGTTGTGTTGTTCTGTGTTGTTCTGTGTTGTTCTGTGTTGTTCTGTGTTGTTCTGTGTTGTATTGTGTTGTGTTGTTCTGTGTTGTTCTGTGTTGTGTTGTGTTGTTCTGTGTTGTTCTGTGTTGTGTTGTGTTGTTCTGTGTTGTGTTGTGTTGTGTTGTTCTGTGTTGTTCTGTGTTGTGTTGTGTTGTTCTGTGTTGTTCTGTGTTGTGTTGTGTTGTTCTGTGTTGTGTTGTGTTGTTCTGTGTGGTGTTGTGTTGTGTTGTTCTGTGTTGTTCTGTGTTGTTCTGTGTTGTGTTGTGTTGTGTTGTGTTGTTCTGTGTTGTTCTGTGTTGTGTTGTGTTGTTCTGTGTTGTTCTGTGTTGTGTTGTGTTGTTCTGTGTTGTGTTGTTCTGTGTTGTTCTGTGTTGTTCTGTGTTGTTCTGTGTTGTTCTGTGTTGTTCTGTGTTGTATTGTGTTGTGTTGTTCTGTGTTGTTCTGTGTTGTGTTGTGTTGTTCTGTGTTGTTCTGTGTTGTGTTGTGTTGTTCTGTGTTGTGTTGTTCTGTGTTGTTCTGTGTTGTTCTGTGTTGTTCTGTGTTGTTCTGTGTTGTTCTGTGTTGTGTTGTGTTGTGTTGTTCTGTGTTGTTCTGTGTTGTGTTGTGTTGTTCTGTGTTGTTCTGTGTTGTGTTGTGTTGTTCTGTGTTGTGTTGTGTTGTTCTGTGTTGTGTTGTGTTGTGTTGTGTTGTGTTGTGTTGTTCTGTGTTGTGTTGTGTTGTTCTGTGTTGTGTTGTGTTGTGTTGTGTTGTGTTGTGTTGTTCTGTGTTGTGTTGTTCTGTGTTGTTCTGTGTTGTTCTGTGTTGTTCTGTGTTGTTCTGTGTTGTTCTGTGTTGTGTTGTGTTGTGTTGTTCTGTGTTGTTCTGTGTTGTGTTGTGTTGTTCTGTGTTGTTCTGTGTTGTGTTGTGTTGTTCTGTGTTGTGTTGTTCTGTGTTGTTCTGTGTTGTTCTGTGTTGTTCTGTGTTGTTCTGTGTTGTTCTGTGTTGTGTTGTGTTGTGTTGTTCTGTGTTGTTCTGTGTTGTGTTGTGTTGTGTTGTTCTGTGTTGTTCTGTGTTGTGTTGTTCTGTGTTGTGTTGTGTTGTGTTGTTCTGTGTTGTTCTGTGTTGTGTTGTGTTGTTCTGTGTTGTTCTGTGTTGTGTTGTGTTGTTCTGTGTTGTGTTGTTCTGTGTTGTTCTGTGTTGTTCTGTGTTGTTCTGTGTTGTGTTGTGTTGTGTTGTTCTGTGTTGTTCTGTGTTGTGTTGTGTTGTTCTGTGTTGTTCTGTGTTGTGTTGTGTTGTTCTGTGTTGTGTTGTTCTGTGTTGTTCTGTGTTGTTCTGTGTTGTTCTGTGTTGTTCTGTGTTGTTCTGTGTTGTGTTGTGTTGTGTTGTTCTGTGTTGTTCTGTGTTGTGTTGTGTTGTGTTGTTCTGTGTTGTTCTGTGTTGTGTTGTGTTGTTCTGTGTTGTGTTGTGTTGTTCTGTGTTGTGTTGTGTTGTGTTGTTCTGTGTTGTTCTGTGTTGTGTTGTGTTGTTCTGTGTTGTGTTGTTCTGTGTTGTGTTGTGTTGTTCTGTGTTGTGTTGTGTTGTGTTGTTCTGTGTTGTTCTGTGTTGTGTTGTGTTGTGTTGTGTTGTGTTGTGTTGTGTTGTGTTGCCATCCCAGCAGCTTCACGCCCACCCCCAGCCAGCTGGAGAGCCCACCACGGCCCGCCTGCCTCCGGACGGCCGGTCCTGACCTGTGGCCGACCTGCTGGGCCTGCCCTGACCTTCAGATGCCGATGCCCGAGCTCAGGTCCGCAGCCGTCCTCTCGGATCACCTCGGGCTGCGCACGGTGACAACCCACGCTGGGTGTCGCCGGCTCCCTTAGTCACCCAGGCATGGACGAGCAAGGGCAGCGGGTGGCTGACTTGGGTTAAGGGACGCAAACCAAGCAGGGTCTGCTTCGCACCAGCGGACTTACTTTTCAAACAAGGAGTGCCCAGCAGCTGAAACCTGCTTCAGCCGGACATTTGTGTGTGAACAGCAGCTCACACGTGGCACGGCGCTCAGCAGGCTCCCAAGGCGTGTGAAGGAGCCAGATCTCAGTGTGCTGCGGCCGTGCCCTGTGACAAGGTGGCGAACGGCTAACTAACGGCTGTTTCTTTGCCGAGTCCAAACAAGTATGAACTGAGAATGTGAAGACCTGCTTCTGAGTCGCACGTGGGACACTGTCCGTAGCCCAGAGGCAGGTTTCCTGAGGCTGCCGCCTCTCAATGTGGCTGTCTGTGAAAGACGGAGGAAGTAGATGACACAGTCTCGTCTCGGGCCTAAGCACGGCCCGATTCTATAAGAAGAAGGAGGATACAAGACAAGATAAAAAGTCCCGCTCCAGCAGTTTCCTCCTTCAGGGTCTGGTCTGGGGCTCCTGATACCCAATACCAGGGGTCCCTCTTACCTCCTCCCCCAGACCTGAAAGCTGGGGCTTTGTGGCAGGTAACACAACTTGCCTTGTGTTCTGCACTTGAGTGCTCTTGAGTTTCTGCTCCCCAGAAAGATCAGTTTCTTGCCAATGTCATCACTTTTAGCCAGTAGGGACCTATCAGTGGCTCCATCAGGCACTGGGGGCCCCGGCCCCCCTTGGCTTTAAGTCTGAGCCCTGGGAACACTGGGGAAACTTAATTCTCGAACACCTTCCACTCAAAGAGCCACTGTTCTGCAAAACCAGTGCTGGCCCCTGCATTTCAACAGCTTTCAGGTGGGTTTCCCACCCCAGACGTCGATAGGGCCCAAAACTCCTGTGAATGTGTTGACCTGACTTCAACCGCAGGCTCAGTTTCAAAGGGTTGGCTGAAATCGTAGCCCGCCCTCATTCCATGGGAGGCTCTGCTCCTGGAAGCCTCAGGCTGGATCTCAGTTACTGGGAAGGCTTCCCTGAATGGGGGTTTTCACCCAGAGCCTCCCGATGAGCCATTTCTTGGGGCAGAATGCCCACCTCGTGGCGGAAGCAGCCCTGCTTCTGTGAACTTCTTGCCTCATCCTTCTTTTTTCTGTGCCAGAGGTTTATGTGAAAGGGCACCAGCTATACCCTCAGGAGAACTGAGTGCAGCCCTGCCTGCCCTTCCTACTTGCCGTGTGACCTTGGGCAAGTCATTTTCTTCTGTGGCTCTTGGTTCCCCCTCTGGGCTAATAGTGGGTCTGCCTCCTTCATGGAGAGGAATGAAAGTGCCTTGTAAATAGGAACCACTACACAGTGCTTATCAGGGAATCCACTCAACAAGGAATATTTTGGACTTTTTGCTATTTCCCTTCTTGCAGCTGAGAAATTAGCAGGCACAGATTGTGAAAAAAGCCAGCCTGGTCTTTGTAATTACAAATGTGCACACATCCCACTGAGTATCATTTTCAAAAGGCATATTAAGCAGCAGAGACTGCAGGGGGGACCCGTGTAAACAGGCCTCCTCATATCCTGGCAAAAAAGGGCTCCGAGAATGCATTTGTCCAGCCAGTCACTGGCTGCTCCTGCGATCCCACCCCCACCTCGAGGCCCTGGCAGCTGAATACTCATCTACCGTGAGCAGGGTCCTAGCTCACGGCAAGGGGGTGGGATCCTGGTAATTTTCAGGGTTAGTTCTGCTCCAAGTGCCTACCAGTCCTTCAAGACCCAGCCCCCTTGGCTCTGAAGCTTTCCAGAAGCCAGCTCCCAGAAAAATCTGCCAAAGCAGTGGGCAGCACCTCCCTGCAGGACTGCTCATTGCTACTTTGTATCAGAAGTTTGCAAGTCCACGTAATACTTCTTATACTAGGCTGGGAACTCTTGAGGCAGGCTGTGCTTGCTTCCTGGTTTCTCCCTCATGGAGCCCAGCATATGGTTGGCATTGAGCACATGGTGAATGGAGGGAGCGAGGGAGGGAGACAGACTTCAGGCTTCTTTATATCCTTCCTTTGTGTTGTCTCATGTGACACTCACACCAGCCTGTGGGGAACGCTGCCTCCACCCGACCAGTTAGAACAGTGATGCCCCCATGAGTTTGTGTAACTGGCTGAAGCCCATACTCCTCCTTGCGATGTTGGGATTTGACGCTACATCCACCCAAAGCTCTTGCTGGTCCTTGCAGGCTCTCGTCAGGCTACCCAGAGGCAATAGATGAAGACTGAGGTGTGAGCAGTACAGAGTCGTAACCAATGAAGTGAAGGCCATGTGTCAAGTAAAGCCAGGAGTCCTGTGCTGATACAAGGTCAGGGTCTCCCTGGATGTGAAGGTGGCACGGCTGTGCTGGCCGGACCACCCCTGTGTGTCAGCAAGGATTTAGGGAGCTATCACCATGTGCGCCCAGAGCCCTAGGGGCCATGGGGATGCAGGACAGGGGAAGCAGACTGTGTGGCCTGAGCTTCTGAGGGCCTCCCGTGGTCACGTTCCATGTGACTAGCTTCATAAGCCAGCTCTCCTGAATATGGGTGAGGGGGCTCCCATCGAAGGTGGGGACAGGGTCTAGGACACCCAGGAAACAGCCAAGGATCAAGCGACAGCAGCACTGTCTTGCTGTTGTGGAAGGAAAATAAAGGAGAATGTAATTGAACTGGACAGGCGGGGGGGCGGGGGGGAGGCATTGGAAGACTTCCCAGATGATGGAAGAGTGAAGATTAATTCTGAAGCAGGAATGGATGTTATTTCGGAAGGAAAGGGCATTTGAGGCAGAGATGAGGTACCAGACAGCATCGATCATTCCCAGACTACAAAGAGTTGAATCTGACTGCAGGAGGAATTGAAGGGAGCAGGGCTGGAGGAGAGGGGAGGGGTCCGGCGGTGGGGCTGGGGAGCAGACTGAGGCTGGAGAGTAGGTGTCCTTGTAAGCCAGGATGAGGAGGAATCGGAGCTCCGTCCTGAAGGCCAGGAGGTGTAAGAAGAGTTTTGAGCAAGGAGTGTTGTGCTCAGAGGCGGGTCTAGAAAGATCACTCTGTGTACAGGCAGGAGATGCTTATCCCGGCACTGGGAGGAGTCCCTGTCCAGGCTGTGGGAGCCAGTCTTTGTTCTGTGGACACGGGGTGTCCCTCTAATGAAGTGCTAATTGCAAACTGGTCAGTCACACTCTGGGATGCTTTGGCCTCAAGACCCAGGTTCAGCTCTATTCATGTGAATGTGGGTGTCTACCAGGAAGCGAGCCAGCCTGACTTCTCGGAAAGAAGCAGTCATTAAAATGCAACCCTGAGACGTCAAGGACCCCGCAAGCTCTGTTTATTTCTGTGCATGGATAAAATGCTCTGAAAGAGAAGCCAAGACTTTCAGAGAGGCGGCTCGTGCCTGCCTGGATTGCTGTGGATCTGCAGGAAATCCTTGATTACGATGAGGGCAGTCGGTGGATGTCTGGGTGACAAGTTCAGAGGGGGACAGAATAGAAGCCAGCCTGAGGAAGTGAGCACACGAGCAGAGGGTGTTCTGAACAGTAATGCACAGCTCAGGGTCCCCAGAACTGCAGCTGTAGCTGGATTCAACGCCGCAAGTATGGCAGAGACATTTTGACAGATTGCTGTAGAGGCAAGGGGCAATGGGGGAGAGGAAAGGCCATTCTCCAATTTGTGCTATTTGGAAGGGAAGCCAGCTCTCACTGGGGGTCAATCTGGTCTTCTGCACATGCATTTTATAATAAATTCTGCCTCTGGAGTTCCCACCAGAGGAACCCAAGCATTAGGTCCCCAATGTCTCTTACTTATTTCTTACTGGAACAAAAAGTCCCGATAATTTTGGTAGCCTCTACCATGGTCCCACAGATCCCCCACCACACCTGTGTGTAGTGCCCTTTGCAGGATACCGGGGCTTGTCTGTGTGACCAGCTGCATCCAATTGAAGTGATGGCATGTCAATTCCAAGGGAGGTTATAAAAGACACTTGTATCTTGGCCGTGCTGTCTCTGTCTTGGATTACTTGTTCTGGGGGAAGCCAGCTGCCACATCCTGAGCAGCCCTCCCGAGAGCCCACATCATGAACAGAAACCTGCTGCCAGCAGCCACTGGAGTGAGCCTGGAAGCAGGTCCTCGAGCCCTAACCAGGGTTTGAATGACTGTCGCCTCTGCTGACATCCCCTTCAGGAGAGAGCCAGACCTAAAACCACCCTGTGAACCTGCTTCCAGATGCCTGACCCTCGGAACGTTTGGGGGTAATTTGTTACACAGCAATGGGTAACTAATACACCTCGGAAGACATTAACAGCTAAACATGGGTTTAGAGAGAGAGACCTGGGTCTGGGTCCACACCAGCCTTGTGATCTTGGTCAAGTTCCTTAACCTCAGTGACTCATCCTCTCATTCCTAAACTGGAGATGAGTACCCCAATGACTACCTCACGATGTTGTGATGGATAAATACATCAGTTAGGGGTGTGGTGCAATGAGCCCAGGGCCTAGTACACAGTAAGTGTTGGATAAACAGGGTTAACACCACCACCGCTCTTTCTGCCTCTCCTCCCAGACACAACAAACTTATCTGCCGGTCTGCTAATGGATCACTCCGTCATTTTCATATCACTCGTCCTCGCCTTGCTGCGTTTCTGTGTGGCTGCTTCTGCAGGAGACCCTTTCCTCCATCTCTCCACCTGCCACACTCACTCATCCAGGCGTACTCAGGGGTCTACTTTGCTCCGTCCCCAGTTCCCATAGACAGATGGTCACTCCTTCTTCTGGCTCCCACCATGCACTAAATATCATCCTAATGTTTCCTTATTATATTTCATTGCTGTTTTTCTGGGGCCGCACGCATCTTTATGTCCCCTGGGACGTGCACACAGTAGGCATTCAGGAAAAGTGCATTAGATGAATGGTTCTCGTGGCCTTAGTTAGATAAGGACACCCTGCAGGGAAGAAGGCCTGCCTGGCTGCTGACATGAGCTTTGTTTGCAGCCTCTGGCAGCTCTAATTAGGGTTGTGTGTGTTTCCCTGTCATGTGTTTCCTTTTACCACCACAGACAGCTCTTATTATTTCATCCAGTTCCTTTTTGAATTTTATTTTATTTTATCTCTTTTTCTTTTATCTCTTTTTATAATCTCATCTCCCCTTTCAACCTTATCTTTTAAATAGGAGACAGGAAGTGCCAGTATCATTGAGATTATATAAGCACACATTAATTAAAGGAGTTGACATAACTTTATTCCATCAATTTGGGGTCCCAGCCTGGCACTGGTTAATCCCTTTACTCTGAAGTCCATCAAAGGTAGAGGTTCTTACTCCCAAAGCCCTGTGCCACCTCCCCCATCCTTGCAGCCAATGCTGAGAGCCCCCACCCAGGGGCAGCACCACATCACATGGCTTCTGACCTTGAACACAACCCTACTTCTATGAGAGGAAGTCTGAGCTCCGAGAGGCACGGCCTCCTGTTCCACAAAGGACAACATGCTCCACAGCAAGCGGGGATGCCAGGAGTTCCCCAACTTGGGCTTCAGTCTGGGTACCACCTCTAACTCACTGGGGACACAGGCCATATCACCTGGCCTCCATGACCCTCTGTTTCTTCTTCGATATAGGGAAAATGATACCACCCTAAAGGGATTCGTTTGCCCACTATTTCTTACCCAAGATGTGTCTTACCCAGACTCTGAGCCATGCTCTGTGCTAGGTCCAGTGTCTGCCTGGGGGACACACATCCCTACTCTCCAGGGGGCTCTCAGCCCAGACAGGAGCAAGGTCTGTAATCGACCTTGTGCAAGGAAATGGCAATTGCTTTGATTGAGAGGGACAGGAGAACAGAGAAGAGGGACAGCCAACCAAGGTCGGCAGTACTCAGGGAAGGCTTCAGAAGGTGGCAGCCCCAGAACCGAAGAAAGTCTGAAAGGATGAGGACGAGAAGCCGGGGAGGCAATTCAGGCCTAGGGCTGAGAAACAGCAGGGCCGATCCGTGCGTGGTCTTTGTCTGCGGGTGTGGTGGCACAGCCAGGGGGTGAGGCAAGCGCAGAGTGATGTTCTAAGCACATGAAGCCTAGAACAGGAACAGGGAGCAGACAGGGAACCGGAGAGCGTGGCACCAGCCAGAGTATGGAGGACAATGAGAACACGTATGAAAGTGCTCTGTGAGCTAGAAGTCCTTGCATAAATGTGAGGGCTGTCCTTTGTTCCGGGACACTTTCCCTTCCAGCTGCCATAGCTCATTCTCACAAAAAACATGCTGAAACCAGCGCCTTTAAAAAAAAGAAAAAGAAAAAAACCATCCTCTCTACACACTTACAGAGGACAATCAAGTATGTGAGTGTTCACGAGTTGTCGTATAATCAAATGATTGGTGATTTTCTTTCTAATTTCCCTTTCTTTACCCAGTTGTGTTTCCACTGATTTCATGTTTCAGGAACATAAATGCCACTTCTCCATGTTTTCAGGAATGAATCGAGAGGCACCCACTTAATTCCATTATCCAAGAAACAAAATTACTTCTCCATCCGTATGGTCCTGCAATCCCATCACCTGCACAGGAGACAAGCGAGAAAATTACTGTTTTTCTTTTGCTTTTTTCCTAACTCATGATATTTGAGAAAATTGAGTATGTTGTGCTTGATATTCAGGGCCCAAATCCTCAAACAGTGTAAAATGGGAGAAGGTTGGTTGGTTACAGAAGCAGTATTTCATGGCATCTGTCAGCCCCTGCAAACGTCTTTGTAGATAAAATAATACATTTTGTTCTGACACTACCTTAAATATTTTCATTAAGGTAAGACTCGGAACATTGTAAATAGCCCCTGTATCACACTTGTGGAGATGTCACTTTTGCTGTTGGGAGTGTGAAAGCAGGTAGCCTCGGCCTCTCGTCCAGTACCCTTGGCCTGAGTTCTGGTTTGCACGTGGTATGGCCTTGGGCACAGACTTCTGGGAAGAATGGGGACAGCTGGAGGGTAGTAGAAAGAGCACTGGACTTGGAAGTGAACCCCCACTCTACTGTTTACTATCTGAATGTCCTTAGGCAATTTACTTAAATTTTCTGAACCTTCGTTTTCTCACTTTTTTGGAATAAGGGTAATAATATCCACCACACTGGATTATTGCAGAAAGTAAAAGAATGAGATGGCACATGGGAAAGGCTGAGATCGTGGCAGCATGTGGGGTTGCTACATACAGTTGCATGGATTGTGCACTGCACACAGATACCCAGCCAACGGGCACATGTGCCTGACATCTTGCCTTTTTAACTTGCTGGCCAGTCAATACAGAGTTCTTTTAAAAAAACAAAACAAAACAAAACAAACAAACAAACAAAAACAAAGTTCATCTACCCAGAGAACTTTTGGATGGTTCATCCCCGAGAGAGAGCCTCTTTGCAATTTACACAAAAATGCAATGCTGGAAGAGGGGTCTCTGAGAACCAGGAGGTGAATCTTCACTCCACTCCGTTGGTTGCCACTCCACCAACCTCCTGCCAATGACCATCCAGCCTCAGCTACAAATTAGTACAAAAGCAGAGATCCCACTATGTTCTGAAGCAGCCAAGCTCCTCTTCAAATGTCTCTGTTAAAAAGTATTTTCTTAGAGGTTCAGTTTTGCAGGAGGAAAAGAGTATGTGGATGGATGGTGGCCATGGTGGCCCAACAGTATGAATGCTTAATGCCACTGCACTGTACACTTCAAAATGGTTAGAATAGTAAATTTTATGTTATGTGCATTTTACCACAATTTAAAATAATAAAATGTTTAACGTTTTAAGATATGCAAATACTATTTTTTAAAAAAAGAGTCCAGTTCTATTTGGTGCAGAGAGGCAATAAGCTGGGGAGTGGCGATTTGCCCTCTGATAGAACTGAGAACCTGTGAGGGGGAAAAAATATTGTTTTATGTTTGAGCTGAAATCCACCTTCGTGTAACTTTTCTTCATGGTGGTCTTTGGGGCCCTAAAGAGCAACTGAATCAATAATATTATGGGCTCATTGGGCTAATTAAGTGTGTTGGTTAGATTAGGCTAGGATGGGTCATGCTGCAGAAAAACGAAATCTTTGTGACTTAACCCAGCAGAAACATGTGTCTCTCCCACACAGCAAGTTCATGACGCAAGACTCAGACCTGTGAAGACATCACTGTGGCTCATTGCTGTGAGTCATGGCCGAGGGGGAGAGAGACAGGAGAATCCCACGTGGTCTTTTCCCTGTACTGGCCAGGAAGAGGCACATCTCACTCCTGTGGCCCTGTCACTTTCTGGTCACATGAACCAGCTCACAAACAAGGGGTCCATGAAATAGGGGTCCAATGAGCATCGCTGTGTCTGTGACTTCCATAACTGTGGGCTGATTTGGCTGGGATCTCAGACGGGGGAGCTTTAGACCTGGGTGCTAGCCTGGGTCCTACAGACAACCCCCTTCTGGGTGCCAGAGCTCAGTTTTCCCATCAGAAAGCAAATATATTCATTGTTACACTGTCCACAGATAGGGAACAGGGCTTGGGTATTCCCCAATCCGTGGTTCTCCAACACATGCCTCCATGGGCTTGAGGCATTTGAAAGAGCCCCTGGGAAAGACCCCAGCAAATATGGCAACATGTGGAAAAGAGAAATCTATCCAAGAAGCCAGAGCCCCTTTCCAAATGTTTGGCCCTACATCCCTTCAAAACAAATTATGAGGATGGGGGTGGGGGAGTGCATTTCCGCTCCTGTTTCACCGGAGCCTGTGACGCCTACAGAGTTGCCCCCTTTTAATAGCGCCTGGGGTGGGAGGAAAGGCCTGGTCTGTGGCCACAGAGAGAACTTTTGTCTCCAGGCGTGTCCGACCTGCCTCCATCCTGAGGATTACCGTAACTTTTTAATTAAGGCAAAGTTTGTAGGGAGTTTGATCTTTTCATGTGGCAGCTGTAGCTGGAAAACAGGCCTCCGTTTGAGACTTGCCTGCCTGCCTATGGCTCAGCAGCCTGCCACCCACAGATCAGAGCCCACACCCCATAAACAGCCCAGATCATGTTTCTTTAGAGCAGGCTGTGTGAAAGGGGCCTGGGACCACCATGACGTGGAAGGACCACCATTGCTCATAGTCTCATGAGGCCGGGACCACCCGAGGGTCCCGAGGAATGGGGGTGGTGTTTTGAGATGGCGGAGGAGAAGATAAAGTGACCTCTGGAGACCCATGGCAGAGTTTGTATTCTTGGCCTTGATGTTCTACAACATCCACGCAAGAATGGAGTGAGAAAGAGCATGGAGCCAGAATGATCCTACAGAATCATCATTGCGGAGTGTCTGCTTCCGGCCCTGCTGGACCACGGGAAGGACAGGGCCCTGCCTCAGTCGTCTGTGTCCCCGTGTCCCACATACAGTCAGCCAGTCCTTAGGTGTTAACTGAAAACTGTATGTTTGGGGAGAGGGATAGAGTGAAGTTTTAGCATGTTGCTCTATTTATATTCAGCATGCATTAATTGAACCCCTAGTGTGTATCAAGCATTTGTCCCAGGCACTGAAGAGTCACTAGTGAACGGTGACTCTGCCCTCATAGAGCTCATATTCCAATAGGTCTGAAGTTTTCCACGCTACCAGGAGGCATCCAGCTCACCCAGTTAACCAGTGGCAGAACTGAGACAAGAATTTGGACTTACTGGCTCCCGTGAAAGCTGTGCTTTTCAAACTCTCCCACTGAGGAACCCTCCCAGGGTGTCTGGGGGCAGAGCCCAAAGCAGCCAAATACAAGTGTGACATTTCTTTGACACTCTAACGCTTTCCTTTAAAAAATCATCCAAATGTTAAATTCTCCACGATTTCATAACCATGTTTGTTTTACTATAAAGTAATGGTGTAAGTTCCTTAATACATATATTTCAACATTTCCACTGCATTGATCCTGCATCTCTGTGTTTCCCTAGGCACACATACTTGCCCTTGGAGAGGCACAGTGGGGGAAGTCATTTCCAACTCATGTGGACGCTTCCCAATTTCTATGGGCCTTGTGACCTCTTTGCTTTTATTTTTTAAAATGAGTTACACCATAAGCAAAGTTAAAAAACAAATGACACACTGAGAAAAAGTATTTGCCAATTATATTACCTTCATCTCCCAAATATAGATCCTACAAATCAATGAGGGAAAAAGACTACCAGTTCAATACCATCTACAACCATTTATATAGAAAGGTACACACATGGCTATTAAACATAACACCATGCTTAACCTAATTCATAACAAGACAAATGCAAATTTATATTATGTTGCAGTCCTGGTGTTTAGTTATCGAACTGGCCACAACCCAAAGGCTCCCTAACACACTATATTGGTGAAAGTGTGCAGAAACACTCACGTTCCCTTTTGGCTGCTGTCGGGGTGCACAATGGTATAGGCCCATGGAGGGCAATTTGGCAATATTACAGAGAAGGCACATTCATAAACAAGATTTTCTTATTAGGGCAACCACTTCATTTTAAGTATCATTTATTTATTCAGCAATGGCTGGAAACTCTATGGGAATAATGAGCCCTATGCACAAAGCCTGCCCCAAGGAGACTGTGGCCCTCCTTAGAGGCGTCGAAGAGAAAATAAAGTAAAAATCACGATATATTATCTCTTGCGCATCAAGAACTTCCAAATATAATAGCATCACAGCAACCCTGCAAGGTAAGTATTTTTATTTTCGTTTTTCAGTCCAAAAGGCTGAAGCATTGCGTAATTTCCCCAAGGCCACATACAAGAGCCCCAGAGTTGCATGAAGATGCTGGGATTCCCACCGCTTTCCACCAGGGCCACGCAGTCTGCCTAAGCGGCGGGGCGGCCCCCAGCAGCACAGGTGTGGGATGAGTCCCAGGCGTGAGCAGGAATGTGAGCCAGCCTTAGGGCAGGTCGCTGGAGGGTCGCCTGGGGATGAAGAGAAGGTATTTGCATCCCTCTTACCTGGGTTTCAGGCTTCCCCCTATTACCTACTATAGGTGTGACTTTGGCTGAGTTGCCAAACCTATTTGAGTCCTAGACTATTTCTCCATAAAGTACAGTTGATAATAAGATTTTTGTGGAAATTCATTGAGACAATTTTTTTTTGGTAAAAAAACAAAACCTCATAGACACAGACAATCGTTTAGTGGTTACCAGAGATAATGTTTTTAAAGTACTTAGCCTATAACCTGCCGTATAGTTTGCACTCAATATAACGGTGAGGAAGGAGGAAGAGGAGGTGGGGATTATAGGCTTCATGAGAGAGGACAAAACTGAAAGATGGGTGAAGTTCAAGTGTGTGTGTACACGTGTGTGCTGGTGCACCAGGAAAGAGAGGCTCTTCTCAGAGCTGAGCCGCTGGTGTTGCTCAAACACAACCACCCGAGAATGAAACATTCTGTCACACTAGGCAACGTTTCCGGGAAGATCATGGCAGTTGGTCCATGAGGCCAAGGCATCCTGGTGTTTCCAACCAGGAAGGACCGAGGTCGTCAGAGCTGGTCTCGTCACATCCCTGCCCTTCACAGAGGGAGACGGTGGAACATTCGATGGGAGCAGCATGGTTGCTCCCAGACAGTGCACGACCCTCTTCCTTCAGCTCACCCCAGGGCTCGAGGTGGAGGCTGAGGGCAGTCTTGAGGCTGGAGAAATAGATCAGCATTTTAGAAACTGGTTTCCCATTTCTAGTTTCTCTCAGGTCTCCAGCAGTCCAAAAGTTGAGCTATTTAAAGGGGAAGCCACATTATTGTTGCAACAAAGGGGTAAGTATCTTTGTGACTTCCCACAGAGGGTTAAACTCTAACGGGGATTCAAGAGGCTTCTGGCAGAGTCCCTAAAAGTAGACTCGCACTAAGTCTCTGAACCTCAGTCTCGAGGTGAACTTTTAACTCCCAGAACGATCCCTGAAA
The DNA here is from genome assembly GCF_964194185.1 of Rhinolophus hipposideros. Taxonomy (NCBI): domain Eukaryota; kingdom Metazoa; phylum Chordata; class Mammalia; order Chiroptera; family Rhinolophidae; genus Rhinolophus; species Rhinolophus hipposideros. The sequence continues at coordinate 55,064,246 of NC_138061.1, read as the reverse complement.
TTTCTTTTTCCCACCCTGTCTCGGCTGCCAAATTGACTCCCCAAGTCTGCCCTGTGTGTAAAAACACAATAAAACCTTATACAATCAGGAAGGTATTCAAGACTCGTAATAAATAATTGCCTTGTGACTTGTGGATTGGATCCCCCCCAACCCCCCACGCACCCTCAATGGGCCTTTTTCTTTAACAGAACAAATAAAAGGAACAGACGCGGGCCCCTCATGCTAACATGGCCGTGGCCTCGCATGGGGCCGAGGGGGTGCTGGGGAGGCCTCATTCCCACTTACAACGCCCACACCAGCAGGCTGCTCAGGGGACACCACGACGGCTCTGGCCAATGGCCATGCTTTCTTCCTGGGTGTCCCTGGACCATGCTCCTCCTTGTTGATGAAAGAGCATGTCCACAGGAGACTCACCATGGCCCAGATGGAATTCCAATGTCCTGTGACCAGTTGACTCTCCCTTTTCCCCCTCACACCACGTCCGCTGGCTTGCACGACCACACCTGATATCTCTTGTCTCTGTCCCATGTCTCCTTCCTCTCCTGCTTTCCCCTCTTCCTACATCTCTTGCCTTCATTAGACTGTAAGCTCTTCACGGCTGAGGCCCGTGCCTGATTACGCTCATGTGCTGGCATAGTTCCCGGACACAGTAGGTACCCATAAATGTTTTTCAGATCGATACATGAAATGAAAAACACAGTGTCTGTTGAAACACAGGAAACTAAAGGCCACCCTACCTGTATACTCTTTTCAAGTGGGATCCCAGTGCGCTTTGCAGTTTTAGATGCCTCTACTTCAGTTCCGCAAGTGTTTTCGTGATGATCTCAGCCACGCCTGTCTTTTCTGCGTGGAGTACTGTTGCTTAGAACCCAAACACCCTAAGTCAGGTTTTCTCAGCCGCAACACTGGACATTTTGGACTGGCTAGTTTTTTGCTGTGGACAGCCCTCCATATGGCAGATAACCAGTGACTAGGGGGTCCCCTTGATGCTCTGATGAAACCTATGCCTTGCCACCACGTTTCTCAACTTCAGTGCTATTGACATTTGGGCTGGATGGTCCTTTGTTGTGAGGCCGTCCTGTGCGTTGTAGAATGTTCTCAGCCTCCCTGGCCGCTGCCCATTAGATACCAGCTGCAGCCCTCTAGTTGTGACAAATGTCTCCAAACAGCAAAATTATCCCTGGCAGGTAAAACTACTGCCATAAACTGATTTAGTGGTTGAGAACCAGTGCCCCTGAACAGACTTGGTGGTTGAGTCTGCATGGTTCGGTGAGGCATTGAGCCAGAAGTCAGAGGGTCTGGGATTTATCTCCCCCACCCCTCCTCCACTTGGCCCCAGCTCCCTGCGCCCTTGGGCCACCTTCCTCCCAGGCCTACACCCAAGCACCAGTGGGAACAAGCTTGAAGAAATCCAAAGATCTGCACAAAGACGACGTTGGAAGATCCGTTACCACCTCACAGTGGGTCTTTACTTGTCAAAGAAGTTAAAAGCTGCTTCTTGGCCAGCTGGGTGAACCTGATGATAACCAAAGAAAGTGAATAAATATCCAGACCAGTGGAGTCTGTCTGAAGTATCGACATTTCACTTATCATATTGGGTGGCATTCTACAGACAACAGAGAAATTGTTCTTGCGGAGACAAACCTGTCTTTCTTCCATCAAGTGCTCTTTCTGCTATAATGACCAGCATGGCGGGGGTGGGAGGCGAAACAAGGTGAAATTATAAACCTCAGAGATATGAAGGCTCAGAAGCTGCCCTTTCAGACAAAGCCCAGCTCCAACCCTTTCTCACACTTCACATTGAAACCTCTTTGAGCTTTGATAAAACGCAAACTGATGTTTTGTTCTCCCCTTCTCAGGCAAGTTTTGCTCACCTAGGTGCTTTCTGAGACCACTTAGGCATAGGTCCACCAAGGACAGCCTGGCCGGTCCAGTTCCAAACAGGTAATGCTTAAAACCCTGACCTTTGACCTCCATGCTTTACCAATGCTCAAGTAACAGCTCGTGCTAAAGGAGCAGGGCGAGGGTGGGGGGCATAGTGTTCAGTGTGGCCTGGGAGTCTGGAGACTGGAGATGGGTCCCACTTTTACCACTAATTGAGAAGCTGGGGAACACCTTTTCCCCTCCTTGGTGTCAGTTTTCCCATTTACAAACTAGTGTTAGAATAGATCAGTGAGTCTTAAGCTCATTTCAGTTTCTCTTTGTAAATCTCAACCCACCCCCCCATAAGATGCCCTTGGCCACACTCACGTAGACACCTTTCATAAAATGCATGAAAGTTCTTGGAGCCCTCCCCGAGCTGGAAGGCCAGGGTAAGGCCACTAGACCTGATGCCCCTTAAGGAGCCATCCCTTTCTTGACCCTACTTCATGGTAGCCTAAGCCCACAGTTTAGATTCTGACGGACAGACAGAACATGAATTCTAAACACATCTTGTATGTGTGAAATCCCAGCTTCTCTCAACAGCTCTTATAGTGAGCAAGGTTTATAACATTTCTAAGCCTTATTTTCTTTGTTTATGAAACAGTGAAATGATATTCATCCACAGTTAGTTCTAAGCATTAAATTACATATTGTATGGGACCAGCTGAGACCCAGAAAATGCTTGATTCGTGTTTGCTTTGCTTCCACCTCTCTCTCCCTCCCTTGACTCCTGACTGGTACTAAGTTCCTCTCTCTTAAAACAAAATCAGAAAAGCAGTTAGTACATCAGATTATTTTGGTACCTGGGCAAGTCCGGTGGAAGGTGTGATGACATATCAATTGCTTACAGAGAAGAACACTGGGCACGGCATCCCAAGGGATGGATTGAGACGACAAGAAGCAACTCTTTATAAGCTGTGTGGCTTTGGTTAATTGGACTAACCTCTCTGAGCCCTCCATCTGTAAACGAGGATGATAATGGCTCCCTAACAACCCACTCAGTGAGTTCCTGCTTGCTGCCAGGCATGGAGCACTTTGCATGTGGCACGTCATGAATGGCAGGTGTGTTGTAGGGATGACAGGAAATAACCTACTTGGAAGAGCTCTATAAACAGTGAAACTTGAGGCCGACATTTCATTTTCACCATTATCAGGGGGTCTCAAGAGCTTGTTTTCCATTATGAAAACGGGCGGGGGCGGGGGGGCTTTTCTAACTAGAAGGTCAAGCACACAGAGCAGAAAGTCATAAGACACTGAGTCAAGAGCCATCTCAAAAACAAAAGGTGAATGCCAGTTGTAAGCTCCCTTCCTGGAGCCTTGGTGAGAAATACACGGAGGCCAGAAGGCAGTGCAATTTCTCTTCCGCTCGTTTCCCATAATATACATCTCTCTTCACTGGGGGCCCGATTTACCCATTTCTCATTTACTATTCAATTTATTGGGATGCTGCAACACAACAGCCAAAATGCTGAGTGAAATGGTAAATCTAGTAATAAAATATCTCAATGATTTATAAATACGGTTTAGGGAGGCTTTGGTCGGTAAGACGGCACATGGCTAGTCGAACAAAATCCCCATGTTTCAGAAACTCTCCCCCAGACACCTACATCCAACACCCAGGCCTTTTTGTCTTTATCGAGCTGAGCCGCCAACTCCAACGTGTGCAAATACAGATTTAACAGGCAAACGTGCAGCCAAACCCAGGACTGTAAGTGTTTGAAAAGGCAGATCTGTTTGATGAGCAAATAATGTGTGATCAATAAAGACTTGTCGAAATGAAATGAACAGAGAGCAGCTGTTTACTGAACATCTAGTCTGGCGTAGAGAGTATGCAGACAGAACGAGAAAAACACAGCACAGGGTGGGGATTGTGGGGGGTCAAGGCTGAACAGTGTGTTTTAGAAAGATAGTGCTGGTGGTATTCTTGACAAATGTGGGCCACCTGGATGAGAGTGGGGTAGGTCGTACTCAAAGAAGGCCCTGCCTGGAGGCAATTGGTATCTTAATACCAAGGAAAGAAACATAATCAGGAACTGATTAGAGAGCTACACCAGGCTTTGCAAAAATAACATCTTAATTTACAATAGCCAACAGGTATCCAGTGATGGATGAATGGATAAACAAAATACGGTATACAATAGAATATTATTCAGCGCTAAAAAGAAAAGAAATTCTGACACATGCAACCCCATGGAGGAACCTTGAAGACATATGCCAAGTGAAATAACTTTTTAAAAAAGAGATATCTTATATGATTCCACTTATGTGAGGTACTTAGAGTAGTCAAATTCAGAGACAGAAAGTAGAGTGGTGGTTGCCAAGGGCCAGGGGAAGGAAAATAGGGAGTTTTGTTTAATGGGGACAAAGTTTCAGTTTGGGAAGATGAAAACATTCTGAAGAAAGATAGTTGCACAACAATGTGAATATACTTAATGCCATCGAACTACACACTAAAAATGGTTAAAATGGTAAATTTTATGTTATGCTTATTCTACCACAATGGAAACAAATTAACATTTTTTGGTATTTGTCTCATTCTGACTTGGATTTTTGTTGCCAAGATGTCAAGCTCCACCATTAGATGGCGGGTAACTCATTGTCAAGGATTGGATCTTATTTATCTGTGCTCCCATCCCCATTGCATCTAATATAATGATTCTCAAAATGTGATCTGTGGACCACAGGGGGTCTCCTAGACTCTTTCAGGATGTCCACAAAGTCAAACATTCATAATGTTACTAAGACATGATTTGCCACTTGCTACGGCGGTATTGATATTTGCACTGCTGCCCCAAAAGCAATGACGGGTAAAATTGCTAGTGCCGTACCACAAATCAAAGCTATGGCACCACACTGGACTAGAAGGTCACTTTATTTTGATGCATTCACAACAAAAAATAAGTACTTAAGAATGCCTTTGATGAAGCAGTACAGATTATTAATTTAAATAAAGTTCAACTTTGAGCACACATGTTTTTAATATTTTGTGTGATAAAATGGGAAGTCTTTAAAAAGCACTTCTGCTATAATAACTGCCTCCAGGAAAAGCACTTGTGCTATTGTTTGTTTGAGTGTCCATCTGAAATAGCCACCTTTTTTCATTGAACAGCATTTCTACTTGAAAGCACAACTAACACACAAATGATTATTCAGATGGAGGTAGTTGGCAAATGAAAACTACTCATGGTATGATTGCCAAAGCTAAAATCTAAGCTTTCAAAAGAAACTTAGGATTTTGGACAACGTGGGTCCACCATCGTGAACTTGAGAGTTTCCCAATAATTAAAAAATTTTCTGGTGACAGCATTGGTGATATAAATTAATAAGATTTTTGATGTTGTATAACTAAATGGGTCGGTATTTCAAAAAGTTTGTCTGACTCAGCGAACCAACTAAGGCATCATACTCCCAAACTGTAAATGGGTAAAGATACATTTAAAGCCCACGAGAGATCAATGGATTTTAATGTAGCCAGGTACCAAAAGTTTGCTCATATAGTTTCATATTCCAAATCACACTTAAATGTTAAGAAACTATGTCTTGTTGAGTTTTGGTGTAGTATCAAAGAAGAATATCCACAATTGTCTGAAAAGGTAATGTTTTCCTCTTTTCCAAATAAAAATTGTAGTGAGGCAGGATTATCTCTATGTACTTACAAAAATAACAGATTGCAACAAATTGAATACAGAAACAGATATAAGAATCCAGCTGTCTTCTATTAAGCCACATATTAAAGAGATTTACAAAGGTGTCCATGCCATTTTTCTCACTAATGTTTTTCTGTTTGGGAAATAGTCATTTTTAATAAAAAATATTTATTAATATGCAGTAGGTTTGTTTGTTTTTTTGTTTGTTTTTTAAATTTTTTATTGGAGAATATTGGGAAAACAACGTGTTTCTCCAGGACCCATCAGCTCCAAGTCGTAGTCTTTCAGTCTAGGTGTGGAGGGCACAGCTCAGCTCCAAGGCCAGTCACAGTTTTCAATTTTTAGTTGCAGGAGGAGCAGACCACCATCCCATGTGGGAATTGAACCGGCAGCCTTGTTGTTGAAAGCTCACGCTCTAACCAGCTGAGCTATCCAGCTGCCCTGCAGTAGGTTTTTACTTACTATTGTTGAATGGATTATTAAATAAGTATTATTAACATTTCTCAGTATTAATTTTTCATATCAGTAGATATAACCTACATGAGTAAAAGCTCTTTGGGCTCCTCGGTAATTTTTAGGAAAGAAAATGGGTCCTGAGATTGGAAAGTTTGAGATCCTCTGATATAACACAAAATCTTTATTATATATCTTAATAAGTAAATGAATGAATGAATGTACAAGTGAATGAATGAATGAGGATGTTATTGGCAAAAAATATGGTTATAAGTGGTGAAAAGGAAAGAGATGGATTAATGTGGAAGGTTTCCACAGGGTCAGCTACGGCAGGAGAGTTAGTAGTTCCTGATTTGAGAATTTCACAAGTGGACTATTCAAACTATTTTGGGAACCCACATAGAATTGCCAACTTTTTATTTGGGCAAGTAAGGCCATTTGAAAAAATAACTACAATCTACTTCATCATTATTTCGTAAATTTTAACAGAAAAAAAAGGAAAGATATAATCTAGGTATAAAGGGCAGCTTTATATTGAATAAATTGAACTTTTTTGAAAACTCGCCTTCTGGTCCTTGTTTTTCCTGCTTTGCCATGGGCCAGTGGACACTTTGCCCCAAACCAAACTTGGTAACCATCAATCAAGGACAGGGTAAGTCAACTTTTTTTGTAAAGGACCAGATAGTAAAGACGTAAGACTTTGCAGGACGTATTCGTATATACGATCTCTGCTGCAACTACACGACTCTGCCTTCATAGCATGAAAGCAGCTGTAGACAGAACATAAATGAATAAGATAGCTGTGTGCCAATATAGTTTTATTTATAAAAACACATGGTATCCGGATTTGGCCCACTGGCCATTGTTTGCTGACCCCTGATCGAGAGATGGCACTTGGAGTCCAGGGAGAGGCCATTCCTGCCTGGTCACCAAGGACTCTGGAATTACCAAAATGACCAGCATTACCATTTCCCTGAAAAATGGATCAGAAAAATCTTGAAAAGCAGGCTTCCCCATAGGAGTCCATTGAACCTATGTGAGGTACTGAGATCTCCACCGCACGGCACCGTAGCTCTAGCACAAAGACATTTTTATCCTGCTCCACACTCCCATGTGGGAAATAGGCTCTCAGTTTGGAGTAGAGGTGTATTTAAATGCCCCCATTTCCAGAAAACCCCTATCCAGGACTCTCTTCAGAACAAAGGGATGCGTTTTTAGAAAGGAAATCTCCGTTGCCATTTTCTCCCTTCCAGGATGTCAAGATTTGCCAAGCAGCCCTCTGCCAGCCACGGGCACATCCTCTCCCCAGCTGCCGATCTGCCTGTCAGATTAGGGGTACACACATATGGTGGCAAAGGCAGGGGAGAATGAGCCACATCGTTTCTGACATGTGAGCACCAGAGCTGTGAGCATATGGCCTGGAAGGCTCTCCAGGAATTTCACGGGACATTTCATGCAAGTTGAGACGGAGGCATTCAGGAACCTGGATCCAGAGAGAGAGAAGCTGCAGAAAATATTTTCCTTTGAAACATTTACAACAAATGTGACAAAGAAAAGCTAATATCTCAGTGTAAGGAGCTCATTGGGATCATGTAAGAGAAAGGTGAAAACCCAAAAAGAAAACTGGAAAGTGACATGAACGAATGATTCATAAAAGAAGCACAAAATGGCCACTATACTAAAAATGAAATGTAACTTTACTGTTCATAAACAGATGCAAATTACAACATGACACATTGTTACTTGTGTTTTCAAAGAATAATTCTTAATGCTGGTGTGAGGGCGGTGAGGGGTGCACTCATTGTATACTTCTGGTGGACATGTAAACGGGTACACGGCAGCCGGAAACCCATCTGGTAACGCACACAAAGAATCAGAAACGTGTTTATAATCTTTAACTCAGTAATCCCACTTTAACTCGATACATGCAGAAAATACTAAGATTCTCACTTCCCTCTGACAGAACATCTATTTCAATGGGTAGAATTCATGCTGCCACTAGCTTTTCCCGACAGTGTCACAAGTCACTCATTGTGAGCTACAATCTAAAACGTGACCACGTCGTTTTCTTCCTCCACAGATGTGCTGCAAACCCACATAACCATGGCTTCCTCCCTAAGCATGAACAGGTTTGCAGGGTCCCTGAGCAGAACTCAGCATTTATTCGTGGTGGTGTCAGCCCACCGCTCAATCATTTGGATCCTACAGCTGTCATTTAAAACGGCCTCTGCTTCTTCCAGCATAGTGTCGTCTGTGAGTGACATCAGTCAGCCTGCCTCCTGCACCATCACCCACATTCACACGAGGCACGGTGGCACATAGAGCCGAGTGGCGGGCCACTAGACACCTCCTTCTCTGTTGCTGCTTTAAGCGACAACTGGAGTCATTCAACCTGTTACAAATTTGCTTAATTTAACTCAGACTGGGACACATTCCTCTGTTTTCTCCATCCAGGGAAGGTAACATCCAATGTATTCAAGTCCAGTAGAAGGACAACTGCCAAGGGCAAAAGGAACAGGGCTTCCCTGAGGGAAATTTCCCCCGTGCTGCCTGGCACTGCAACTCTGCCCAGAACCCGCTGTCTTCCTGTCTCCCCAGGGAGCATTCCCTGACACTCCCTCCAAAGCCTTGCTCAGGGCTCCCTGTGGCCCGATTAAGCATGAGTTAGCTAACCCTGGCTGCAAGGTGAGGGGAAAGGGATCTGAAACTGCTGTTCAGACTCCGGGATTAGGCCTCGTTTTACCATTGCCTACACACATAACCTTGAACATGTTGCTTTTGATCCTGAAATTCCTCACCTGTAAAATGGACATACTACTCCCTATTTCCCCCGTCCCCAAGGGTGCCTGTAAATCTCAGTGAGACAGGGGAGGTCACTATGTCTGTAAACCAAAGGATTGCACAAGTAGAGACTAACTTGCTAGCGTTACTACTACTACTAATAAATTATATTCTTCCTATTTTGGTCCAGGGGAAAGGGCAAAGCCTTTTTAGAGTATTCATGGGACATGTGAGGGGTGAAAGGATCCAACTCAAAAGTGCAGCAGCCTGAGACTTCCCTGGAGACTTCATAAACAAAAGGGATGAGACATTGGAGAAAGGAACGGGCCAAGATTCCAGAATCCTTGAATGCAGGCCCCTTGAGAGCCAGCCTGGCACCAGCCCCTGCAGATGAGAAAGCCTACGCCCCGAAGTGGGGAGGAGATGTCTGGAGGACACAGCATGAGTAAATGCCAGATGGGGCCCTGGTCCTCTCTCAGCACCCCAAACTGCTCCCCCTGTCTTTCTCCTTCAACAATGCTCATTTGAGGGATCCAAAAGGAGGTTCTGGGAGATGAAATTAGAAGCTACAAAAATGCTTATTTCATAGATATATACACAAACACATACACACACACACACACACACATACATACAGAGGGTGCCACAAAATGTATACACATTTTAAGAAAGGAGAACTGTATTAAAATAGGAATACTCAATATATGCCGATAACCAAAGATGAATACAAGTCACGTTTGACTTCCGCAATGACAAGAGGTGCTCAAAGTGGTTACCATCAGCGTCCAGACACTTCTGATTACGGCGAGCTACTGCTGGAGCAACGCTGACCAGTGTCCACTTGTATACCTTTTTTGGGCATGCCCGGTATGTAATATCCAAGGAAAAAAGCCAGCCTGGGAAACTCCACTTGCAGCTCATTAATATTCATTCAAGTGACTTGTCACAGAAGGTTACCATTTTGGGGTCCTGATGGAGAGGGAAGTCTGTGCTGTGTCTGCGTCTCCAGTGGACTTGCCCCGATCCTGAATCTTCCCGGGAGACTTCCAGTCCACATTCCTGTTCCCAGGGGAGGAAGCTTTGAGACCTCCTTAATTCCCCTCTTTCTCTTATACCACAAGACAAGGATCTTCGACTGTTGCTCTCTGGTGACCCTGAGAGCCTAGAACCGTGCCTGGCTCACAGTGGCACTCAGTAATTCCTGCGGCTGAGGGAATGTGTTTGTTGAATGAATGAATGAGTCTCAGGGAGTGAACTGACTTCCCAGGAGCACTGGGTACCAGTTGGCCAGGGCTGGGATGAAAGCGCCTCCCTCTCCCTCCTGCCCCCTGACTCCCTTTGTAGAATCATGGGATAGGCCAGACAAACAGACTTTCACAGAGCACATTTCCCAACAGCCTTTGAAGTCCTTGGATTTCCATGGGCACTTTTCTTGGCAGGCACACTCAACGTTTTCAGTCACTCATCATTCAACAAAGATTTGAGGAGTACTTATTTTAGAGAAAGCAGAAAGTGAGGTAACGCAGCATCTCTGACCTCAAAACCCTTTCCCACCTCAGGTTCTGAGATGGAAATCCCACCGGGGTTGGCAACATGTTCGTAGTTCTAACCAGGCACAGCACGGGACTTGCAGCAGCCAGTGGTCATTCTGTCCCTTCTCCAGCTCTGCCTTTCCAGGGAACATATTTTGATCACGACGCTCCTCCTGGCCTGAAGTGCCAAACCACACATAAGGATAAGCGTGCAGCTGTGTCACAACGATTGGAGTTTCTGAGAGGAGGAGGTAGGATCCGAGTGCCATGGTGACGACAGGCCCTTCAGGAGTTCAGCCTGAACACACAGGAGTCCCCAGGACATGGGAGTGTCAACATAGGCCCAATGAATTCTTCACAACAACAGAACTCGAACCGCAGTGTCACCGCTTCCCTGGGGCCTGGTTGGGAAGCCAAGGTTTAACTCTCAGTGTCCTTCAGACGGAAGGAACTTCAGATGGAAGGAACTTTCTTGTCTTGAATGTGAGGAAACCCGTGCCCAAGCGAGATGAAACAGCACACACTAGGTCACAGCTGCGACAGTAGAAGTGACAAGAACTTCGACGCCTGATCCATTGGCCTGCTGTATCGTTGGCCCTTTGGTCCGTTGTATCAAACGTCACGTGGATATGTAGAACCCCCAGTTTCAGAGTTCATTTGCTGTATAGTTTTACTCCGAGTTGTGTGAGTAACTTCTCTCCCTGGTGTGTGGTTGACAAATTGTGTCCGTCCGTAAGGAAAGGATTGAGTCCATTTGGGGACATTGTTAGGATGGAATATTACGTAGCCAGTAAAACTCATATCTTCAGAGCACATTTTGAGGCGTGTGGCAATATTCATGATGCAATGTTAAATGAAAGTAGCAGGAGACCAATTTATATATGCACGATGAACTCCAATAGTGTGGCTTTGGACTGTATTTCCTCTAATGGCAGTGATTTTAAGATGCACCACTGACTTAATATTTCAAAGAAAGGAAACATTAAATCAACTGTAAGAATCATACAGATTTCAGAAACATTAAATATGAAAAATGTGCATCCAGTAAGAAAGGAAATGTGACACAAATTTATTGTGTGTGTGTGTGTGTGTGTGTGTGTGTATGCGCGCCTGTGTGTGTTGGTGTACATGTAAGACCGACCTGACAAAAAGTACATTAAACGATAATAGTGGTTATCTCTGAGGGGAGATTTTAATTTTAATTTTATTCTTTTCAGCATTTTTCAATTTTGTCTCTCATTTATCTATACTAATTTTATGGGAAAATAAAGTTTGCATGTAGAACATTAAAAGTGAATGTAAGAAAAATGCACATGACTTTTTGACTCACCCAACGATTACAATTTCCATTCCCCATTCTTGACACTTTTAGCTCTTCTTTATTTTGTTATGTTTCTCCCCTCTGGTTTCTAAGCACAGTTTAACATTCCATCTTCCATGAACCATTAGCAGGCTCCCATAATGCTTTCCGCACCCCACTGCATTTTAGTGGTATGCCCTTGGTTTTCAGCCAAAATCTCTTAGTAAAGTCAGGTACAGTTTCTTGGTGCGGGTGCTTAAGATCCCACCCTGCTCTGCAAGCAAAAGCCTTTGTATAAAGCACCCCTGGGAAAAACTTTTTAGACTCTAGTGCTAAGAGAATCTGTCCTTTCCTTTGAGAAAATGGTAAGTTGGTTTTTTACCGTAACAATCACAAATATGATCTTGATTCTATATGATTTCCTTTTTCCCTACCTGCTAAGAACACTCAAAGTCAAATTTGAAATTCATCTATGATAACTTGGTTGGTCCCCATGGTGGGGCTGTTTGCGCACTTTTTTTCTTCCCTTTGGTTCTGATTCTCAAAATAAAATGTTTTTTTATTGTTTGTATTCTTTTGTAAGAAGCTGCAAATCACGGGTGGAAAAGGAATAAAATAAGCAAGTACACATACTTATTCTCGGTGAAATATTTCATGACTTCACCTTCCACTTCGCCCTTCCTTATACCCAAACAGCAACAAATCTTGTCATTTATGCTTCTAAACTATGTCCTACGTTTGTCCACTGTCACCCAAGCCAATGGACAGCGACAGCAGTTACCTGACCATCCTTTCTGCATCTTCTCTTGTCCCTCCTCTGTTCCATTTACCTGCATACACAACCCCCTCCCCCACAGATTACCTGTGACCACCCAATAAAAGCAGTCCCCTCCCACTCATTTCCATCTCATTACCCTATTTTATTTCCCTTGTGGCACTTAGGAAGCCTGAAATCTCTTCATGTGTTTACTTGTTTGTCTCTCTCCTCTTCCCCATCCTTAAAGGGAAAGCCCCATCTTGTCTCCTGCTGCCTTGTCAGTGCCCAGGACTGCCTGGTACCTTGTAAGCCCTCAAAATTTGTTGGAAAATGAAAGCCTGGCTCACCTCCAATATCACCCAGCCATTGGTACTTGTGCAGAGCTGTGACTCTCCATGCCTGTGTTTGCATTTTCAAACAATGAACAAATTGCTATCCAGCTAGCCCCTTCACCTCACAGCATGGCGTTCACCTAACCTGTGTGTGTAAGGGGGCTGCCATGATCCTGGGGTGGGGGGGAGAAGACTGCAGGGGTAATAAGAACTCATCCAGGACAATCATCAACAGGATGGGGTCACTGCTGAAAGGTTCAGAGCGACCTGTAGCCCCACCAGTTGTCCCAAGTGTTACCCCATGCCTTCAGATTACTTCATTTGCCAAATATTCAAATACCATCTTAAAATTCCTAGCCCTAAAGGAGCAATGCTTCCCAAAGAGACCTCACACACTTTGAGAGACTTGTTTGTGGAGATGAATTTTCTCTAAGGCAATTAAGGGAGGAAACTACGCCTCCCTTTTCTCTGGCTGTGCCCACCCTGCAAATTGGATGCATGGGTCCAACTCTTGCCCTCACATTCCCTTTCTACCGAGACACCTGGCTGGCTCCTCAGCCTGCAGGAACCCCTCTGGTCTTTATTGCCTTGGTCCTAGGAAGTTCTCACTGACTCCAGGGAGACATTTATTGGGGTGCTGGGTATGAATTCCCCTCCATTTCAGAAGAGATTCTACCCAGTTATTCTAGGGACTAGTGATAATCCCTAAGTCCTCTTTACAGCACCTTCTTTTAGGGTCTCCAGTGTAAATCAGGGCCAAGGAATAGCCCCGGGGTAACCTTTGGTTTCCATATGCTACCCTAGTCTCCCCAGAACAGTAACTTCTCTGGGAGATTGCTGATGCAGCAACAGGCCTGGGGTGAGCAGGTCCTGGAAAAAATCCCCCAACCTTTGTGCCCCAAGAATATCGGCACTTGGAAAAGGACCAGAGAAGCTGCGAAGGGAAGAAAGTGCCAAATGGTAGTGAGGGTATGAAGCAGGCTGGGGAGATGGCACCCCTTTACCCCAGATAGCTTCAGTACCACTGGGACTCCCAACCCTGTCCTGAGCACCCAGACACTGCCCAGAACTCCTGGGAATCTGGGAAGAGGCTCCAATCCTAGTTGATGTGGGGGACCTCAAAAAATACTAAGAGGTGAGTCATAAACATCCTCTGCTCCCATTTTACAGCTAAGGAAGCTGAGGCAGAGTGGGTTATGCAGCAGCATGAAGACCAGTCCAAGCACTCCATCTTCCATCCACCACATTCCAACGCTGTGCTGAATCCAGGTGTAAGGTTTCCATTTCCCTCCCTCTTCCTGCAGGGCCCAGCTGAAATCTATGTCATACACATGTATGAAATATTTAAGCCTCTCCCGAGGAGCCTCGTGTCACTTCTAAATCAATTTATTCTAATCTAATCTTCATCGGCCATGGTTTTCTGGGCCAGCGCCATCAAGGAAACCTCTTGGCAGGTGAGAGAAACTGAAAACACAGAACATTTGTTTTTAATGGTTCCTCCACAGCCAGCCGTTTCCAATATGGCAAAGTCCGCACAAACCATGAAATATGACTGGTCCTTGGAAATGACCCCTGATGCACTCTGAGATCCGTGCAGATGGGTGCTCGCCAAACTGCGAGCATAAAGTTGTCAGGAGCCCCTTAAAACTGTAACAAGCACCGAGGGGAAGTCAGGAAGGCGAATGTCCCTGGCCAACAGCAGAGGGGAGGCAGGGAGAGATTCTGGCAGGAGCGCAAGTCCCAGCCAGTCATCGTGTTCCTAAGTGGACTTTTAATAGCTTCAGCCATAAAAGGCACAGTTTTCTCCATCTCTGCCTGGGCTTCAACAGTATTCACTTTTTCCTAGCTCCTTTTATTTTGATAGGAATGCTCCAAAATGTAGAAACTTGCCTCACCTTGCTTTTCCATCAGGCTCGGCTGTGGAACTCCAGAAGAAAACTCCAGAAGACGTTAGGCTTCTGTGGCTGCAGTGCTGAGAGTGTGATGGGTCAGGGAAGGGGACCATGGAAGCCGCTCCCACTGGATCCAGGATTCTCCATCTGAAGGTTTCCTGCCATCCTAAACTGTCAGCTTCCAGCTTTATTGCCAGCCCCTCCTAGCCAGAATTCCCACCAGGTCCCCATCCCTGGGCCAGCCATGACCAGGGCAGGAACAATAGCTACAGCTCTGCCCCAGGGGACCTTGACCTTAAACCTGAGAGCAGGGCAGAAATAAGCTGGGACTTCTGAGTCTGACTTTCCACCCCGAGTCAGTCCTGCCCTGAGTCAGTTGCGCCCATAAGCAGTGGGGCTTTCCCCGTAGTTTTAGCACCCTGATTTCCGTATCTCTGGCTTGGGGTGTGAGGTCTCACCTTAACCCCAACCTGAATGAGTATCAGTTTCTGACATCCACTGTTGTAGGCTCGGGGACTCTCCCAAACTGTCAGGAACCCGATGCCTCCTGTAGCTCATTGGGAATTTAATGTTCGAGAATGCAGGCTTGAAAAGAATGGAGTGAGGCAGGGGAGCTCAAATCTCATATCAGGTACATCCTAGCTGTGTGTCATCAGGAAACCACTTCACATCTCTGGGCCTTAGTTTGCCTGTCTGGAAAATGGGTACAATAATGGCTTTCCTACCTGAGAAGTACATGAGGTTGTTCAGGCCAAGCGTTCTGTACACCGCCTGGCAATAGGAAGCCCCACACATAGTAGCCATTGAAAGTATCCTTGGTACTAGATCTGGTTCTCCTCTTCTTTACAGGCATAAAGAGGATATTCTGCCCCTTGTAGTCAGTGACTATTGGCCAATTGGCTGTGAACAAAAGTGGCCTTGTCACCTCTGTGGATGACATGTAAGAACAGGAATGCTTTCAACACATTCTCCCTTTCATTGGTGAGTATGGAAGCCACCTGCTGCGATGAGAGCATCACTAGTTGATGGGGCCTTCACCAGCCTGGGTCTCTGAAAGAGTCTGTGGAGCAGAGCCCTCCACCAGCCCCTGCAGGGCCTCACAAGTGAGCCGGAAATCAACCTGTCTGGTGTTCAGCCACCAAGACTGGTTACTTCAATATAACTCAGTGCATCCTGACTAATATACCATCCAACTTCCCCTGGCCCTAAATCAGCACCAGGCCTATCTACCGTCTTCGTTCTACATTTTGGACATTGGGTTTGGATTTTACATGTCCTGCACCTTCCCTTTCCCTGTCCTTCTGACAGGGAGCCACAGCCCACAGCCTCCCTCACCCGCATTGCCTCCCCTCCCTGGGGCCCACAATGCTGAGGGCTGAGCAGGCGTGGCCTGGACCAGGGAGAGGGGAGTAGGAGAAGCCAGGGAGGAGGAGAGTCATCTGGAGCTCCAGATGGATCTGCCACCCCAAAGCACTCGGCGTTGACTCAAAGCCCAGGGCAGCAGAGGTGCCCCACACAGGCTGGCTGCAGCTGCAGCCCCCCTACCTACTCCCCCAGCTCCACAGTCCTAAATCTCTTTCTAAGATGCAGAAAATGTCACTCTAACATCGTGTTTCCTCTGAATCAGCCAGACTTTCATTCTTCTGATGGGATCTGGAAGCTCAAACAGGCAGAATTTTCCACAGGGTTGTTGAAAGTCAGAGCTGGAGGGAACATCCGTGCCAGTTCCATTGTGCAGAGTAGAAAACCAAGGACCGGAGAAAAGGTGGGATTGCCCAGTGGTACAGCAAGGCAGTGACAGCCGTGAGACAGAATCCTGCTGCCAGTTTAGACACTGAGCACAAAGGTCATCAAATTTGGTTCTTCTGCAACCTGATCTCTGCTCACATAGTTAAGTAGTCTGGCCGAGGAGGCAGACTTCTACTCATCAGGGATGTCCATTCTCAGAGACTGCTCCTAGACTGAGAGAAAACCCCTAGGGGCTACCTGCGTGACTCTGCCTACCTGGGTACCTAGCAGGACGTGAGCTTTCCATGTGCCCTGAAGGGAGGCCTCATCGTGGGTCCACTGCCCATCAGTCTTCACCCAGGCTCTGACCCCAGTGTGGAGACCCCAACGATCAAAGAGTCTGAGGCAGGAAGGGGCCTTGAACACAGTGGATGGACGACCGCCCCTGGTCATCTCCCCATGGCCCTCTTCTGCGGGCTCATCTGTGCCCTGGCGAGAGCCTCACTGTGCTGGGCAGTACATTCCCTCCTACGGCCCGGTCCCAGGAGTTCCATTTTGGACTTTGTCTCAATATCTGATAGGACGTCCCCTCTGTTCCAGATCTGCCTTGTGGGGCCATGCTGAACCTCTCTGTCCCATGGTGCCCTTCCCGCATGGGAAGTCTTTTGTGCATGTTCTTTTTTCTGCTATGAACCGTCCAAGCGATCATGGAACTTGGTGTCCTATCCCCTCATCTCCAGCCAGCCCCCTTGCTATTCCAAGTGTGGTCCAGCAGCCCAGGCATCTCCTGGGACTGCAGAAATGCAGTGTCTCAGTCTCATTCCAGATTACAGAGCTGGAACCTGCATTTTGACAAGATCCCAGGCACTCCCTGGCTACTTTAAGTTTGGGAAGCTTTGGCCTAGACATACCTAGACGTACACTGCCCATGTACCTCTTAGAGTACAGGACCCAGAACTCAGGTATGCAGGACAGAACTCTCAACCTCTCTCCTTCTAAGGCTTCTTTATAGCTGCAGGCTGCCAATAGCACAAAGATCCTGGGTTCATGCCGATCCCCGAGTCTCCTTCACAGGAACTGCTCCCAAGCTACATCTCCCCATCTGGGTAGGAGTGGTGGGTGCCAATTCAAGTACGGAAACATTTGTTTAGCCAACTACAACAACATTGTTCTCTCAGCTGTGTATGGTCTACTATTTAATAACCTGTTGGCAATTAGGATTACCTGGTGGGCTTTTAAAAAAACTCTGATGCCAAAACCCCATCCCTGAAGAATTAAATGGACTGTCTGAGGAGTGTTGTGGGTGACTTGTTTCATCCTATTAGAATATGTTTGTTATGTTCCCCTAAGCAATTCTAACATGCAATCAGGACAGAGAGCCACTGCTTTAACACATCTATTAAACAGTGGATTTTTTGTTTTTGTTTTTGTCATTTTGGGACTCTAAGAGTCCATTGCTGTGAGCAACTCACTTCTCACAGTGACTCTGAGCTCATGGAAGTGTGTCTGTTAGCTACTGGCACAATATTGCTGTGTAACAAACAACCATAAAAATCAGAGAGAATGCAATAAGAAGCACTCATGTAATGACACGTGTGAGTCTGCCTGTTTGTGTGCTGCCTAATGTAGGCTGTAGTGACATAGAGGTTCTCTTTAGACTGTGGAGTTGGGTTGGTCATGCTTCTCTCTGCATGTGTGGGTAGGGTGACCAGCTCATCCTGGTTTTCCCAAGACTTTCTCAGTTTAGCACTGATATTCCCATGTTGCAGCACACCTCCCAGTCCTGGGAAAATTTTGATGGTTGGATAACCTATCTGTGGCCAACTTAAGTAGCTCTGCTCCCCGTTCTCTTATCCTCCTTAGGCCAGCAGGATAACCAGGGCATGTACCTCTCAAGACATTGGCAGACTCAGGACAGCAAGAAGAAAGAAGAGAGACCTAAATGAAGACAGCATGTTGTCACTTCATATCATGGGTCAGCTTTGTCAGCCCTGGTGGACAGAAGTCTGTGATTCAGTTAAACTTCATCCTATTAGAATTAGCCTCACTCCAGGCTTCTATCCTATTTCTGGATCTTTATTCAGGCATCTTGTACGTTGGCCAAAACAGGTTACACAACTGAGTCCAAAGTTAAGGGGCATGAAAAATGCTCTTCCTTGACGAGGCAATGGCAGGCATGTGGATGCAGAGAGGGGTGCAAACTTGGAGCTAATCATTCCACCTCTCACAGGCAGAGGGATTCTGGCTTCCAAATGCAGATGACCTCATTCCTTCCTGGCTACCAACTCTCGCCAGGGAGCCCATCTCTGGGGCCTGAGACCCTCTCGACTCTAGTCCCCACCCAGCTCCTAAAGCACATATCTTCTCCGGTACCCCATCGCCTCTGTGGCTTTACCCTCTCTCCCCATTTCCCTCCCTTTTCTCTTCTTCTTTCTTCATCAAGCATTCGGAAAGGGAGGGATGATCTCATGTCAGCCCCGTCAGCCATCTTGACTAGAAATCACCTGTCCCAATGAACTCCAACCTACCGAGCTTAATCTCACTTCAGCCTGGCAGGATCTCTGGGATCCTGATTCACTATCTAATACATTTCGTGTTGCTTCCAGCTCTGCATCCTGGGACATATTTTTTGTGTACCCATAACCCAGATGTCAGTTAAGGCTTCCAGGCCCTGACTATCTAGGCACACTTGGATGGAGCCCCCAATTCCCCGGCCCGGGAGACCACAGATGCCTGCCCTTGGCTTTTTCCACTCCCAGCAGCTTCATGTAAACACAAGCAAAACAACCTCGTACCCATAAAATTCACACACGGCATGTGAACATGTCATAAGTTGGTGACTTTGATGAACACGTCATTGGGTGGGGTGGCCTACATCACAAACCTCATGGCCACACTACACCCTGAGCCCTAATCCCTCCATCCACTCCCTTCCTTCCCTCCTCTCCCTCTGTACCCTCCCACAAAGCCCCTCCTTTACCTCCTGCAGGGTCCTTCCATCTCTACTGGGGCCCATGGAGTTCTTAGCTTTTGCCTCAAGAGGAAAGTGGGGGGAATGTTCCCCCTGTCTCATTATATGTCAATTATTTCTGACTGGGTTTTAGATCCCAGGGCTCTATCTTCCCCCCCACCCCTCAACAAGCCTGGGCTCTGATCCCAGTTAAGTGCAGTAAAACACAAAGAATGAGTAGGGATTCAAGGGAAAAAAATTAAAAGATCTGCATTGCTTTAAAAATTCTGTGGGCTGATTCACCTCACATCCCTAAATGTATGACTGCAGGCTCCACAAAATAGGAGCAAAGGGACTCATGACCTTGCACCTGGCTGGACCCTCTCCAGCCTTGCTCCACCCACAGTTTGTCCCCCAACCTATCAGGCAGGACAGCACCGCAGAGTTCAGGGGCCAGCATAGCGCTCAGCACCTACAAACCAGATTCAGGTCCTGGCAGTGACACTTAGGGCCAACTGTGCCTGGACAAGTCGCTCATCCTCCCAGGCCCCTGCTTTCTGCTGGGCTGACCCCCAGTGGGCGGGGATGTTGTGGAAAGTGCATCAGAGAAACAACATAGACGAGGAACCACAAACCCTGAAAAGCGCTGCCCCAATGCGAGGTGCTGTTATTTGTTGAGCTCAGGATATGCTGCTGATTTCAACACATGCCTCAGTAAGTCCCTAATTAGGAAGGAGATCCACTGTCACGAAAAGCACATGTCTCTTCCCCAAGCCAAATGGAATGGGTTTCTATATGGGTCCCTCTGATAGACTATGAAGGGTTGCCTTCTTGCATAGCAGAGATGACTGAGCAGGGCAGGCTTTGCCACCCACTTCCCAGGCTGCAGCTCTTGGGACACGAAGCAGATTTGGCAGCAAAGTAGGAGGGCCTGAGCAGCTGGGCTCAGGTCAGGCACAGGGGCTTGAGCTCAGCAGAGAGAGCCAAATGCCCAGCCCAGCTGCCACTGTCTTGTGCTGGGCCACTACACCCGGACCAGACCCTCGCTGCCAGGCTGGCAGCCTCCCCTGTGCAGCTGTGGGGCTGCCATCTTCAGCTTGCTTTTCCCTCCCCTACCTCTGAGTGTCTCTCTTTTTGCCTCTCTGCCTGTGTCTCCTCTCCCTCTCTTTTATTCTGTTCCTTTTTTCTCTTTGTCTGTCCATGGGTATCTGTCTCTGTCTCATCCTACATCTTTCTTTTTTTGCATTTTTCTCTTTCTTTCTGTTTCCTGGCCTCTCCATCTCTCTGTCTCTGGAGTAAAGAATGGCGGAGAGGAGAGGAGGCAGGGCCCAGCAGGAATTCCAGACAAAATTCAGTGGGGATCTTATTCCATCTCCTTCAGGAGTCAGACAACGGAGGAGAAGTTGGGATCCTGGGAACAGGGTGAACTTGGGATTGGGAGGAATGTGGGGCTGGGGTCTCTTCATTCTGTGAGGGATGAAGCCAGAGCCCCGCACTGTGCTCCCAGGACGAGGGAACCCAGCAGTCAGCTGTCATTGACTCCACAAGGGTCCTCTATCCTGCAAATGTCCTTCAGCCTCTCCCTAAATCCATCGCCTTGGCTGCAGCTGAGGATGAGCAATGAGACAGCTCCGATGGAGCTGCTGCTTCACCCAATGACAGCCCTAGACTGTGGCCCGCCACCTCGGCCGGCCACAGCTGTGAGTGCACGGCTGCGGGCCTCGGCTGCACTCACATGTGGGAAAAGGGTTAAATAAGCTACTACATAATTTACTCTCCGGTAGCCGAGGTCCGCCCAAAGGGGAGTGCCAGAACAGTAGGCCCAGCAACCTGTCCAGGGGGAGAGCAAAGCGGGAGCGGAGCCTATGACTTAGAGATTTCTAGGCTAAGAAGGAGGGAGGATATTCTAGAGAGAGTGTCAGGGGAGCCGCTGGCATTTGCTCCAGCCTAAGAACAGGGGAAGTGTGGGGACATGGCAAGGATGAGACTGAGCAAGGGGCTTAAAGTCATGCCAGGCATTAAAAATATCCTCCAGAGGGTAAGGGGGGTGGGAGGTGGGAGATGAGGGTAAAGGGGATCAAATATGTGGTGATGGAAGGAGAACTGACTCTGGGTGGTGAACACACAATGGGATTTATAGATGATGTAATACAGAATTGTACACCTGAAATCTATGTAACTTTACTAATGATTGTCACCCCAATAAGTTTTAAAAAAAAGAAAGGGGAAAACAAAAAATGTATCCTAAGCCAGAAGCAATGTGCGGCCCTCGAATGACGGGAACCATAGGACCATGGTGGGGAAGCACTAGTCCACCTGGAATTAGAGAAGTAATCCTTTCCTCCCCCCACCTTCCGTGGAGAAGGGAAGTGAAGGAAGAGGCCACGTGGGCAGTGCTGTGTGACTTCAGAAGAGGGAGGACGTCTGCTTGGCTCTCAGCGTTGGGAGAGGTGGGTTGTCATGATGTGCTTGCGTCGTTTGCCGAGGTGGCGGGCCACAGTCTAGGGCTGTAATTGGGTGAAGCAGGCAGACGCTGTAAGGCTAAGCACAGAGTATCAATGAAGGATGAAATAAAGGTGGTGCTTTTAGCAATCTGACTTGAGGCCCCCTTTGGGCTCATTAGCCCACCCAGCCATGCCTTTCTTGCCCAGTCATGCACCCTGTGCTTCTCTTTCTCCCTGCTCTAAATGTGCTCTGAGACATGAAAAACAAACGGATATCCAAAGCTGTCATACAAGTGGGGAGACTGAGGATGAGATGGGGGAAGGTGCTGGCCAGTTCACAGAATGTGCTAGAGCTGCGTCAGGGCTCTCGGCTCTGGGGTGCATACGAGCATCTGTCCAGTTGAGAGGCGGTGCCATTCCTGGCTTCCTGGGAGGTGGTGTGGCCTGCAAGGGTGTCCTGAGCCTGAGCTGGTGACCTGAATGTCATCCACGCCCAGGAGGCCCTGGGGATCCAACGGCAGCAGGAGAAGAGCTTCTGTAATCCATCCCTCAGGGCTTCAGCAGGCCAGCTTCACCGGCTCTCTCTCTCACTGCCACTTTGGTCTGTGAAGATAGCCCACCATGTCTGCCTTCCCGATGAGGAAACCGAGGCCCCAGGAGGGCAGAGGTCCTGAGACCCAAACCAGTCTCCAAGCTCTAAAGCTTATGCCTTTTCCCTGTCCTGTTAGACGTGTGTGGATGTTGGTATTTGCACATTGCCCCATGATGTGGGCATGGATAGTGAGTATGTATTTGCTGTATACACACACGTGCATATATGTATACACATATACGCACACACACATGTGCACACACACATTTATTATTATTATTTATTATTATTATTTTTAATCTCCACTGGCTCTCCTTGCGCCATGCTGCATGGAAAATTAGTATATTGGTACAGTCACTAATCCCTTTCATTTGGATCCAAGCAAATGACAGGATCGCTCTCCATCACTGCCATGGCTAAACCCCAGGGC
Organism: Rhinolophus hipposideros; assembly: GCF_964194185.1. Taxonomy (NCBI): domain Eukaryota; kingdom Metazoa; phylum Chordata; class Mammalia; order Chiroptera; family Rhinolophidae; genus Rhinolophus; species Rhinolophus hipposideros. The sequence continues at coordinate 55,041,485 of NC_138061.1, read as the reverse complement.
TCTCCCCGGTGCCTTGAATACGAGTCAAGATGACCCACTTTCTGCAGCTATTCCCTGTCTCCCTGCTGCTTTGGCTGGAAACTGTCAGCCTGCTAAATATCACAGGCTTAGCAGGCTGGTTCCGGCTTCCAAGCCTGCCCCTTTTTGGCTGCCCAGCCTGGCTTATGGGACCAAACCCCAGGGTCCTGCCCCTAGTGCCAGGGTTCAGCTGCCCATGTGCAGACAGGCCCTGTCTTCCCAGCATGCCAGGGTTCACAGAGATGCTTCGGCACCCAGGTACGGACCAAGGGCACTCATACCCTCAACAAGAATTTCCTGGGTGCCTGGACTGTATCAGGCACAAGAGCTCAAATGGGAGCGTAAAATGATGCAGTCTCTGCCCTTTCAAAGACCCCAGCTTGTAAGGAGCTGGCCATGAAAACGAGCCCAGAAATAAACGTCTCAACAAGCCAAGTGTTCTCTGAGCACAGAGGAGGAAACAATTTCTTCTGCTGGGACGATCAAGAAAGGCTTTCAGAAGTCTCTGGAGTTGAGACTGGAATGTAAATTAGAATATGCCACATGAAGAAGTGAGGAAAGGGCCTTTCAGGTGGATGGAACGGCAAGAGCAAAGGTGCAAAGGCATGGATGGAGGCAGGAAAAATCGAAGGTAATGTAAACAGACTAGCTGGAAGGGCAGCTGGAGCCAGATCTTGACTAACCTTGGATCCCAGAGCCGGGGACAACTTTGTATTCCACACAAGGGTCAGAGGAGACAAAGCAGAGTTTTAAGAGCAGGCACTGCAAGATACAGACAGCCTCTCCATGGGCTCCACCCTCACCATCATACAAGCTGATTTCTCCCTCTCAGTGATCTCACTCCCTACCGAGAGAAGCCCTGCCCCTCTCCTTTCTCTCCCTGGGATTTTCCTTCCCATCCAGTACGGAGCATAGTTTCCAGACACCAAGTACTACTCAGTGTCAATGATGGTAAGTGCAACCCTCCTTGCAGGAGCATTTGCTGAAGGCAGGAGAGAGGGAGGGATGCCCAGAATCCCCAAAGGCTGCTGCCTCTGGGGTACAAAGCCAGCCTTGCAGGTATGATCTCTGTGTTTTTCAGGGGAACAGACCCCAAGGCTGACCTTTGACTTTGGCCCCAAATTTCCAGAAGCCAAAGTTGATATAGACAGCTGGGTCTTCCTGGACCAAGGGCCAGTCACATCCAAGCCCCACAGGTTATTCAGGGGACAGGTGGCCACCCCTAAGCCTGGAGCCAGAGTGCTGTCTCTGAGCAGGTGACAGTAAAAGCTGTTCCTTTCTGCAAGGCCTCTCTGCCAAGGTGGACACGTGGATGTGGAACCTTGGATGGGAACAGGCTGGGAAGGCAGCCACAGGTAAGCCTCGGCGCTTCCCTGGCTCGGTGGTCCTCACACAGGAGAGTCCTGAAGGTGCTCTGGGTCAAGGCGCTCTAGCCCCTGTCAGATGGGTGGCCATAGACCTGACACCACTCCCTGGTTCTGAGGCTCCTGTAGGAGCCAGGATGAGCCCAAAGGGGAATCAATTGCTCTCTGACATCAATTTGATCAAGGTATAATTTTAGTATAATGAACCACACACCCACTCAAAGGGATATTTTGACAAGTTGAAATAATTACAACCATCATCATAACTAGGATCAAAGCATTTGTACCATCTCACAAAACTTCCTCCTTCCCCTTTGCAGTCAGCCCCTCTCTCCACAGCCAGCTCCAGGCAACCACGCTCTGCTTTCTACCTCTATGAATCAGACTTTTCTTGTCGCATATAAATGAAATCATATGATATAGTTTCTATCCTTTTGTGTCTGGCTTCTTATGTTCGAGATTCCATCTTTGAGATCCATCTTATCGCCTGTACCAGTAACTCCATTTTGTTGTGGAGTAGAATTCTGCTGCACAGCCATATGATTTGTGTATCCACTCACCTGTTGATAGACACTTGGATTGTTTATGGTTTTGGGGCATTCTTGAATAAAGACACTATGAACAAGACGTTGTGTGGACCCAACATTTTTCTTGGCTAAATCCTTAGGAGTAGAATTTCTGATCACATGGTAAATAGATGTTTGATGTTATAAGAAACTGCCGAGCTGTTACCCAAAGTAGTTGTACCATTTTACATGCCCACCAGCAGTGTCTGAGAGTTCCCTTTCCTCCACATACTCGCCAACACTTGTTATGATCAGTCTTTTTCATTTTAGCTACTCTATGGAGTGTGTTTCACTGTTGTTTTCATTTGCATTTCCCTGATGACCAGCGATAAGGGTCTTCTCATGTCCGGATTCCAGTCCTGAGGCTGCCACCCTTCGGTTCCTCCCTTGCACGATGCACTTTACTTCTCTGGCTTTTCATTTCTGTGCCTGGAGAAGCTCAGTACCAATCTCTGCCCTGTCCACATCACCAGGCCTCTGCAAAGATGGCATCAGACAATATATGTGTATAGCAGAGTGCACAAAAGTCCTTACAAGGTGTAAAACTCTACGTCGCCCCTTCTCATAGCAAGCATTTAGCTCATTTGTCTTTAATTTTACACTCGTCATTTCATTGTGGCAGACCCCTTACCAGGTTTCCTGAGTTTAGTCTTCCCTTCATGTTGTCCCCCACAGGGCAGCCAGGGTGTTTTATCTGAAGCACCACCAGAACTTGGCCTTCCTTTGTGCTTAATGCCCTTCCCAGATCTTGCCATTGCTATAACATCCATTTCATCCTTTCAATTAATAACACTGATTGAAAACTTACTATGTGTCAGGCACTGTTCCAGTTGCTGGGAATAAACAGAGCAGAGAGTCTCTACCCTTTACTGAATAAAAACCCATTTCCTTATTTTGTAAAGGCAACAGAGGCCCAGAGAGATGAACAGGCTGCCCACAGTCACACAGCTAGCTAGCAGCAGAGCAGGGATTAGAACCAGGTCTCTGGTCCCCAGTCCTGAGATCTGATGACACTGTCAGCAGCCATGTCTCCTCTGGTTGTTTTCTCAGAGCCACAGTGGTCCCAAGCTAAGAGGAGGCAGCCTGCAAGGATAGCATAGAAATCCACACCCCTTTGCATGGGGAGCCCAGCACGAGCGCCACTGGGGCCCCTGAGCCCACTGCCCCTTTCTTCAGAAGCCTTGTCATGAATAATTGCTTCTTGTCAGAGCCCAGACCTGTGACTAGTTGGTAAATGGTGCCTTGCTCCTGCCTCCTTTCCCCGAGGCACCTTTTGATTTCCAGCCTGTAAGATGTTCTGACTCTAGGAGAAGGAGCAGAGAGGCAATCTCCTTAGGTTGTTTGTGGCTGTCAATCTCCTTTTAAATAGGAGAGCCTTGCAGGGTGACATTTAAAAAGGGCTCTGCTATAAATCCCAGCCTGCAGTCCCACCCCCTACGAGCTCCCTTGGATATTCCAGCCTGATACCACAGAAGGCTAGAGTCAAGAGTCAGGCCAATGGAGATGGCTGAGTCCAAGAAAGAGAAACAGACTTGCCCAAGTTCATGCATTTAGCAAATACGCAAGACGTGATTAGGAACTCAGCTGTCCCACCTCCCAGCTCAGTATCCTTTTCTGTATCCCATCCTGAATCTCAAGAAAAATACTGCAGGCACTCTCACTCTCTCCCCAGGACCTCATCATACCTGTGCTCAGTAACCTGCCCCTGGGCTATAAAGGAACCCCCTCTAATTGCCACCCCCCCTTCCCATCAGACATGTATCAGTCGACATATATCAGCAGATCACAGACACTACTAGCTAGGTCAAGCAGAAAGAGATTTAATACAGGGATTTGAGTGCTTCCAATGTCCATGGAAAGGCTGGAAGAGGAGGCTACAGGCTCAGCTTCCAGGAATACCCTGTTTCCCTGAAAATAAGACCTAGCCGGACAATCAGCTCTAATGCATCTTTTGGAGCAAGAATTAATATAAGACCCGGTATTATATTATATATTATATTATATTATATTACATTACATTACATTACATTACATTGTATCATATCATATTATATTATACCCAGTCTTATGTTATAGTAAAATAAGACCAGGTCTTGTATTATTTTTTTCTCCAAAAGACGCATTGGAGCTGATTATCCGGCTAGGTCTTATTTTCGAGGAAACACGGTAGGTCCCAGAATACCACTGCTGAACTGGCTTGCTGGAGGAGCTCCCTCCATCATAATCAGAAAGCTGGAGACCCCAATTGTTGGCTCTGGGAATAAACAGAGTCTCTGTGTGAGCCTGTGTCTTGGGCTATCAAGTTGTACAAAGGTGTGCAGGGCAGCACTTAGGACAGAGTGGGAAACACAGATCCGCCTGAGCCCCTCTGAGAAGTGCAGCCCAGTGGTTGTGGGCACAGGTTCTGGAGACTTCCGCTGGTGTGTGCATCAAGGCTACACTCTTGTACCCTTGAGACTCTGAGTGAGTCACTGACGCATCTCAGTGTCCACATCTCTGCAATGGAATGATAATCACAGCATCCAGAAAGTACTTAGAACAATGACTGGCACCGAAAGACCAGTTGCCGTGGACTGAACTGTGTCCTCCCTAAATTAATATGTTGAAGCATTAACACCCCTGTGACTTTATTTGGACATAGGGCCTTTAGGAGACAAGCGGCAATTGGGTCATAAGAGGGGGGCCCTTATCCGATAGGATGACTGTCCTTATAAGAGCAGACACCGGAGCCCATTCCCAAGTCATGACCATTAAAAATGCATTCAGGGCCGGCCCGGTGGCTCAGGCGATTGCAGCTCCATGCTCCTAACTCCGAAGGCTGCCGGTTCGATTCCCACATGGGCCAGTGGGCTCTCAACCACCAGGTTGCCAGTTCAATTCCTCGAGTCCCGCAAGGGATGGTGGGCAGCGCCCCCTGCAACTAAGATTGAACACGGCACCTTGAGCTGAGCTGCTGCTGAGCTCCCGGATGGCTCAGTTGGTTGGAGCGCATCCTCTCAACCACAAAGTTGCTGGTTCGACTCCCGCAAGGGATGGTGAGCTCCGCCCCCTGCAACTAGAAAAAGGCAACTGGACCTGGAGCTGAGCTGCGCCCTCCACAACTAAGACTAAAAGGACAACAACTTGACTTGGAAAAAAAGGCCTGGAAGTACACACTGTTCCCCATAAAGTCCTGTTCCCCTTCCCCAATAAAATCTTTAAAAAAAAAAAAAGTCTTCATATATCGCCAAATGTCCCCTGTGGGGACAATATCACTCCTGATTGAGAACCACTGTTCTAGAACACGGGGATAGTTTTAGTCATTCACAGTACTGTCATATAGACGAAACAAGGCAAGAGAAGTGACATATATCCTAGAAGTCACCTCGCCCCTTGAGTAGTAAGTAAAGTTCACTCAGAACTTACCTCATATCCTGTGGGAGGGTCAATGTCCTCCCCAAATTTCTTAAGATGCTTGAGAGTCAGCATTCACGGTCGCCTATGGCTCTAATTTCCTGTTTCTGAAAAATTACTGCTGTTGCTACTTTGGTTTTTGCATTTTGGGCAGTCCCTAATGTGAAAGATAAACCCCTTTCCTTTATTCCCCAAAATGGCAGCCAAAGACAGGCATTGAGCATATCAGGGCTTTTCCAGAAGATTCCTGGTACCTACAGCCCAGTCTCACAGGTCGCTGGATTTATGTGTCAGCCATCCCCAGAGCGACTCAGAAGTTCTCACGGTCACCATGCTGCTCACCTCCGTCCCGCAGGAGTCATCTGCCAGGTCTCCCTGCTCAGGCTCCTTCAGGACTCTGTATTTAGAACTCTCGCTAGCTGCTCAGGCTCAAGGGCCAGCCTCTCCAACCATAAAATCACCATCACCTCTGCTTTCTGTGGAGGACGAAGCTGCTGGGGAAAACGCCCTCCCCACCTTTACCAAAAGCATCTCTCCCACTACAAACATGGAGAAATGCTGGCTCACATACAAGCCGGTTTACAACCACGTCAATGAACTTGAAAGCAAAAAGGGAAAATCCTCCCACGCCAGAAACAAAAGATAATTCAAAGCTAGATCAGTGAGCAAATGGCCCACAGAGGAGTAAGAGCTGAATAATATGCTATGTTTTAGGGTCCATGAGGGATGAGGAGGTGAGGTATCAGGACCTGTTTGATTCCCAGCAGTGACCTTTCTGCTTAGAACCAGGAGCCTGGGAAAGCTATCCCTTCAGTAAAATGAAAACCAGAAAACCACCACCCACCCTGCACAGAAGCAGACCAACCTCCCAGGCCACGAGTGAGACAGGGGACAGCTGAGGGACATCAGAGCCCTAAGGCTGCAGAGAAACCACAGCACTCCCCCGGAACAAGCCCCCAAGGAAGAAAATTGCAACAAAGCATGCCCAGGGCCAGGGAAATCCTGACAACTGTGGCAGAGGCGAACATGCAGCTGGATGGGAAACAGGACCTTCTAAAGATGAACTCAGAGTGAAAGCCACAAAGCAGGTGAGGAAAGTAGAGCCCAAGATAAGGATGTCTCCCTAGGTCTAACAGGAGTTCTGGGAGAAGAAGAGAGGCGGGGGAGAGACCTTATCTGAAAAGGTATCAGCTGATGGTCCTCCAGAATTGAAGATATACTCGTGTGTGAGTTATACCAAAATGTAGCCTAAGTTCTAAGCAGAATAAATATAAGCACATAGTCACTTTTGGAGAAGGGGATCAACACATCAGAAGCTGTTAAATCAAGCAATCAAGGTAGAAGGATAGTATTTAAAGTGTAAAGAAACTAATAGTAACATATACAAACAAGACGTGCAAGAAAGTAAGGTAGAGGAAAGAAACTAACTTCCTTGTTTCTTAAAGTGGGAAAAACTCTTCAGTTATAATTCAAGAAATGAGATCTAAAAAAATATTGTATATGGTTATGAGGCAACCACTAAAGGAACTAAAAATACTTCATAAACCTTCCAAATTATTAAAGGGAAAACCAATACACAAAGCAAACCACAGAAATACAGACCATGAAATAAAAGACTTTTAAAGGAAGCATTAAAATCAGAAAGTATAATACAAAATAATATGACAGAACTAAGAACAAATGTATCCTATCATATCATTAAATGTAATGGGATAAACTCAATCTACTAGTTATTTTTAAAACTGTCATTTTTGGATCAAAGTGAAATAGCAAATACAGGCTTGTGGAAGATATGTCTGATTCCCCAACTCAAATCTTCTCAGCCTCACCCCTGATTTCAGCCATGCCAGGGTAGACAGTTCTGTGGAGCTTGGGATGATTTCAGGATGGCAGTATCTGAAGGCAGCAAGCATGGGCATCTTTTCTGTCTGCCCCTGGGCTCCTTCAGTGAAAGTGGGAGCTCTCTGGGTCCACATGAGTGAAGCTTGAAAGTGCAGGAAAATCAACACCTTCAGGGAAAGGCCCACCTCATGTTGAATGAAAAAATGTTCAGCCCCATTATGTCATCAGGAAACAAAGTTCCAGATGTAATACCATTTTATTCTCATCTTAGGGGCAAAAATACGAGCCCATCAATGCGAAGGGGTGGAAAGAGTATGGATCTAAAAATTCTTTCATATTTTATTATAGAAATGTAAATTTGTAGAATCATGTTAGAAATCAACTTGGCATTATTTTATAAAATTGAATATTTCCATAGCAAGTCCATGCCTTGATGTATTCCCTGGAGAAATTCTTGGAAATGTACTTTAGGGGACATTGGTAAGTATACTCATGACAACACTCTTTGTAATAGCAAAACCACGGAAACAATCAAAATATCCATAGACAGAATAGTGGCTAAATAAATTGTGACATATTTACACAATGAAATATTACATAGCAGTCAAAATGAATGAACCAGAGCCACTTCAACAATATGGCCATATGTACAAAATATCAAATTGAGTGAGAAAAGTAAGTATCAGAGATGATATACTGACTGAGACCTGTTTTATAAAGTTATTAAAAGCAAATGCTAAACAACATAAGTGTTAAAAGAATAGCTATAGATTCAGCAGAACTATATTGAAAATAGGGGTGAACAGCTAAAATCATATTTCATGGCGAAAGACTACAGGCTTTTCCCTAAGATCAGAAACAAGACAAGGATTCTCGTTCAACATTTCAATTCAACATCATACTGGAGGTTCCAACCAGAACAATTAAGCAAGAAAAAGATATAAATGGCATCCACATTATAAAGGAAGAAGTACAATGATCTCTATTTGCAGATTACCCATGCATGTAGAGAATCCTAAGGAATTCACTAAAAAGCGTTTAGAATTCATAAATAAGTTCAGGAATGTTGCAGGATATCAGATCAATATAAAAATATGTCATATTTCTATAAACTAGCAACAAACAATACAGCAACGAAACTAGGAAAAGAATTCCATGCAATAGCAGTAAAAGAAAACATATGTCCCCACAAAAATGTGTACATGAATGTCCATGTCAGTGGTATTCATAACAGTAGCAAAGTGGAAGCAACTCAAATGTCCATCATTTCATGAATGGATGAATAAAATGTCATATATCCGTACAATAAAATATTATGTGGCCATGAAAAGAAATGAGGTATGAATACATGTTACAACATGGCTGAATCTTGAAAACATGCTGAGTCAAAGAAGCTGTGGGGACAAAGCCCCAAAAAGCAGTTTCCAGGCTCTGGGCCTCACATAGAAAGGTGCTGGCTCGGGTAGTAAATGGCCATCAACTGTGATCAGATGGCCAGCAGCTGTGGCTAGTTGGCTGTCAGCTGTAACCCGTGAGCCATTGGCCACTAATATAACGGCTGTGGCTACGCTAGCAGAAAGAATTGGGGGCTAGCAAGAGCGGATTGCAGAGAGGCGGATGCCGCCGGTGAGAATATATTGGTTTGACTCCCCTATCTATGGCTCCATGGGTGTTCCTGTTTGGCCTTACCGTGTCCTGCGTTCTTATGTGGGGAGTGGGACCAGAGACCCCCCGGACGCCCCGCACGACAGAAGCCATTATAAAAGGCACATATTGTATGATTTTATTGAAATAAAATGTTCACTTAGAAAAGCCCTTAGAAACAGAAATATTAGTTGTTGCCAGGACATGGATAGAGGGAAGAACTGGGAATGACTACTAAAGGGCATGGGTATTCTTGCTGGGGTGACAAAAATATTGTAAAATTAGATCTGGCTGATAGATGTGCAATTCTAAATATTAAAAAGCACTGTATTGTACAGTTTCAATTGGTGAATGTGTAGTGTGTGAATTATATTTCAGTAAAGATATTAAAAAAACAGGTAAGAAAGCAATAAAATATCTGCACATGACATACAATGATACTTAGGAAGCAGGAGGATGGGATGGGACAGGATCAAAAAGGTAGATACAAGTTATTATAAAAGTTTTAGTTTTTCATTGTGTGGTAGGTTCAAAGATCTTTATTACTAAGAGCAAACAGACAAATATCTAACAAGTAAATACAGAATAGAAGAGGGTCACGCATAGGTCAATAATGAAGTGTATCATAAACCAAGGATGTGATTCATCCACTTCTGAACACCTGTGGTCCAAGCAAAAAAAATCGAATAAAGTATCAAGGACATAGCAATGATAAACATATGGGTACATCTAAACACATGGGTACAGCTAAAATAGTGCCGGGAAGAAACTTTACAGCCTCAATTAAGTGACTTTACTAAATAAGAACAAATGAAAATAACTCAATTTAAAAGTCACACAAAGAACAAAATATTAGGTATTAGGAAAGTAGAAGAAAGGATAGGAAGTAATTAGTAATGATGGAAGTATAAATTAATCAGTTATAAAAGACAGAGGAATTAGTATATTCAAAGCAGGTTTTTAGAAAATAAAATCATAAATCTAGTTTTCTTGGAAAAGAAAAGCTACCTAGACAGCAAAGGGAAAAATGAGTGAAATCACAAATACACAAAAGTAGATGTGAAAATGGAGAGGTAATCACAGATACAAAGAAAACATGCCATGGAGATTAATAAGTCAACCCTGCAAATAAATGTGAAAACCTTTGTAAAATGAATCATTTGCTATGGAAAATATAATTTAGACAGTTGTAGAATATAATGAAGCCCATTATCAGAAAATGAATTGGGGGAAATGTCAAAGAGCTATTCCTCCACGCCCCCAAATACCAAAAGTTCTCCAGGAAAACATTTAAAACTTTTTAACGCAGTCTTTGTGTCTGTATTAGCACTTATTTTTAAATTGAACTTTTTTATTTTGAGATAATTATAGATTCAAAAGCACTTTTAAGAAATAACACAGAAAGGTTCCCTATGGCCTTCACTCAATTTCTCCCAATGGTGACATCTTGTAAAATTATAGTACAATGTCACAATTAGGATATTTGCATTGATATCATCAAGATACAGAACATTTCCACCAGGAAGTTCCTTCACGTTGCCGTATTATGAACAGATCCGCTTCCCACTAATCTCCAGTCCCTCTTTCACCTCTAGAAAACACTCACCTGCTCTCTATTTCTATAATTTTGTCATGTCAAGAATGTTAAATAAAGCCATCATGCTGTATATAACCTTTTGCAATTGTGTTTTTTTTACTCAGCATAGCTCCCTGGAGATTCATCTAAATTGTTGCATGTATCCATCATTTGTTCCCTTATATTTCCAAGTAGTATTTTATTTTATCAGTGCACCAAAGCTTATTTAACCATTTACCCATTAAAGATATCTGAGTTGTTTCCACTTTGAGCAATTATAAGTAAATCTGCTATAAACGTTTGTGTACAAGTTTTTGTGAGAATATATGTTTTTATTTCTCAGCGATAAACATCCTAGAGTATAGTTGTTGGCTGTATGGCCATTGGATGTTTGGTTTTCTAAGAAGTTATCAAGATGCTTACCGTTTTGCATTCCCACCAACAATGTGTGAGTGATCCAGTTCGTCTGCAACATCACAAGTATTTGGGGTCATCGTCATCTTTCCTTTTAGCCTTCTGATAGGTGTTTGGCAATACTTCCTTTGGGTTTAATCTGCATTTCCCCAATGGCTAATGATGTCTAACATCTTTCCATGTACTTATTTGCAGTCTGTCTATTTTTTTTTTTTCAGTGAAATGTCTGGTCATGTCTTTTACCCATTTTCTAATTGGATTGGGTTATTTTAGTGTTGATGTTAAGAATTATTCACATACTTTAGATATGAGGCCTTTGTCATATATGTCATTTGCAAATATTTCCTCCCAGTCTTTAGCTTGTCTTTTCATCCACTTACTGGGGTATTTCACACAGAAAAAAATTTTTATTTTGATGATGCTCAATGTATTGATTTTTCTTTTTATGAATCACATCCAAGGTGATTGATAGGAACTCTGAAGAGTTCCTCTGCCGATTCCTAGACCCTGAAGGTTTTCTCCCATGTGTTTTTCTGTAAGTTTTATAGTTTCTATTTTACATTTACATCCATAATCTATTTTGAGTTCAGTTTTGTATAAGGTATGAAATTTAGGTCAGAATTCATATTTTTGCCTGTGGATGATCCAGAACCATTTGTTGAAATGTTGTTCCTTACTTTATTGAATTGCTTCTGCACCTTTATTAAAAATCAGTTGGGCATATTTGTGTGGGTCTATTTCTGGGTGCTCTAGTCTATTCCATTAATCTATGGGTCTAAGTCCTCTAACAGTATCACACTGTCCTGATTACTATAGCTATATATTAGGTCTTAAGATCAGGTAGAGTAATTTCTATCATCTTATTCTTCTTTATCAAGATTGTTTTAGCAATTCTAAGCCGTGCCTTTCCATATACATTTTAGAATAATTTGTCTATGTCTATAAAAAGGCTTGGTGAGATTTTGATAGGAATTGCATTAAACCTACAGATCAATTTGTGGAGAATTGCCATCTTTATTATAGTGAATCTTCCAATTCACGAAAACACTATGTCTCTCCATTTAATTAAGTCTTCTTTGGTTACTTTCAGTAACATTTTATAGTTTTCAGAATACAGGTCCCGTATAGGTTTGCTAAGTTTATACCTAAGTATTGTATTTTTTTAAAATGCTTATAAATGGTATTGTTTTTAATTTCAGTTTCCACATGTTCATGACTAATATGTAAAAGTCTAGTTGCTTTTTGCATCTTGATTTTGTATCCTATGACCTTGCTGAACTCATTTATTAGTTCCAGGAGATTTTCTGTAGATTCTTTGGGATTTTCGATGCAGGCAATGATGTCATCTATAAATAGGGACGGTTTTATTTCTTTCTTTCCAATCTGCATGTCTTTTTTGTCTTGCTTAATTGTAATGGATAGAACTCTCAATGATATGTTGAATGAGAGTTATAAAAACATACATCCTTACCTTCTTCCCAATATGAGAGAGAAAGCATTCAGGACTTCACCGTTAAGAGTGAGTTTATCTGTAGTTGTTTTGTAGATGCTCTTTGTCAAGTTAAGGAGTTTTCCCACCATTCCCATTTTACTGAGATTGTTTATCATGTACTGGTGTTAGATTTCATTAAATGCTTTATGTTGATTAATATGATATGATTTTATTCTTTAGCCTATTAATATGGTGGCTTATTTTTATGGATTTTCAAATACTGAACCAGCCTTGCTTATGTGGAATAAATCCTACTTAGTCATGGTGTATACCTCTTTAGATTAGTTCAGTAACATTTGTTACAAATTCGGGGTCTAACTCAAGGGTAGATATTGGTCTATACTTTTATTACTTGTTTTCTTTTTTTGTACTGTGTTTTTCTGGATAATACTAGCCTGATAAAATGAGTTGAGAAGTGTTTCCTTACCTTCTATGCACTGAGAGAGACTGCAAAATTGATGTTAATTCTTTAAGTGTTTGGTAGGATCACAAGTGAAACCATCTGTGCCTGAAGATTTCTTTCTCAGGAGCTTTCAAGTTATACATTCAATTTTTTTGTAATGTTTATTGAACTATTCAGGTTATCTGTTTCTTCTTGACTGAGTTTTGATAGATTGTGGTTTTAAAGGAATTGGTCCGTTCCTTTTAAGTTGTCTGCTTTATGAGTGTAGGTTTGTTCATAGTATTCCCTTATTACCATTTAATGGCTGCAGGATCTGTAGTGATATCCTATTTTATTTTTTATATAGGTGATTTGTGTCTTCTCTTTTTATCTATATTAGTCTCGCTAGAGGTTTATCAATTTTACTGATTTTTTTTGAAGAACAAGATTTTTGTTCATTGATTTTTCTCTATTGTTTTCATATTTTCAGTTTTATTGATTTCTGCTATGATCTTTTTTATTTTCTTTCTACTGCTTGACTTAGGTTTGTTTCTCTCTTTTTTTCTAGTTTCTTGGGGTAGGGACTTATATTATTGATTTGAGACCTGTCCTCTTTTATAATATAAGCATGTAGTGCTATAAATGTCCCTCTCAGCGTTGCTTTAGCTGCATCCCACATATTTCGATGTGTTGTAATATCCATTTTCATTCCATTCTATGTATTTTTAAATATCCTTTGAGACTTCCCCTTTGACCCACGAGTTATTTAGAAACGTATGATTTAATTCCCCACTGTTTGGAAAATATCCTATCATCTTTCTGTTATTGATTTCAAATAAGATTCTGTTATGGGCAGAGAACATATTCTATGATTTCAATTATTTTAAATGTGTTGATATTGTTTTATGTCCCAGGATGTGTTCTATCTTGGTGAATATTCTATGTATGCTTGAAAAAGTTGTGTATTCTTCTACTGTTGGGTGGAACATTAGATATGTCAGTTAGATCCTATTGGTTGATTATGTTGTTCTTTTACATCCTTGCTTATTTTCTATTTAGTAGTACTAGAAGTTGCTGAGAGTGGGGCGTTAAAGTCCCAACTTTAATTGTGGGTTGGTTTATTTCTCCTTTCAGCTCTATTAGTTTTTTTCCTTCTATATTTTGAGGCTCGCTTCTTTGGTGCATAACCACACCTTTAGGATTGTTATATCTTTCTGGTAGATTGATTCTTTTAATATTAGCTAATGGCGCTCTTTGTCTGTAATTATTTTCATTGCTGTAAAGTCTACTTTATCTGATACTAATATAGCCAGTCCTGCTTTTTTAAAATTAATATTTGCATGGCATAACTTTTTTTTTAAATACATGAGCATGATGCGTATTTTTTTTACTTAGACATTTATTATTTATATCCCTCACACAGTGTCAACCCCCCTCCCCCCATCCATTATCCCTCTGACATCACACACAGCCATTATATTTCCACTGTCTCTATTCCTAATGCTGTACTCCACTTCTTGTAACCATATACATATATATATATATATATATATATATATATATATATATATATATATATATATACAAAATCATAGTTGACATTCATTATTGTTCAGCTTCAGCTTCAGGTGTACAGTGCAGTGATCAGGCATCTACACCATCCCTGAGGTGGTCTCCCTAATGAGACAAGTGTCCATCAGATACCCTACAAAATCTTTACAACATTATTGATTACGTTCCCCAAATTGACTTTCATATCCTCGTGGCAATCTTGTGGTTACTCACTATTTTCTAATCCCCTCACCTTCCCCCTTATCCCCACCCCCTTCCCATCTAGCAACCCTCAGTTTTTCCTCTTTGTCTCCAAAACTGTTTCTGATTAGTTCATTCACTTATTCTTTTCTTTAGATTCTGCATATAAGTGAGGGCATATGGTATTTGTCTTTCTCTGTCTGACTTATTTCACTTAACATAATGTTCTCTAGGTCCATCCATGTTGTTGCAAACGGTAAGATTTCTTTCTTCTTTATGGCTGCGTAATACTCCATTGTATAAATATACCACAGCTTCTTAATCCAGTCATCTACCGATAGGCATTTCGGTTGTTTCCATGTCTTGGCTATTGTGTATAGTGTGCATGGCATAACTTTTCAATTCTTTATTTTCATCCTATCTGTAATATGTTTTTGTGTTTATGGTGAGTTCCTTTAAGGCAAGATATTATTTGAGCATGTTTTTTAATCCACTCTGCCAATCTGTGTCACTAATTGGTATATTTAGACCACTTATATTTAAGGTAAATATTAATATATTGTAATTTTTTAAGGGAAGAAGGCTTGCTAGCAACAATTCTCTTGGTTTTCCTTCACCTGAGAATCTCTTTATATCCTCCATTTATTCCTAAAGGATACTTTCTCTGGATATAGAAGCTGCCCGTGACAATTTCTTTCTTTTTTTTTTTCCTTCAGTAGTTGAAAATTGTTGTGGCCTCTGACCTCCATGATTTCAGGTGACAAGTTCTCTGTTGTTCAAGTTGGTATTCCCTATAGGTTTTTTTTTTCTTTCTGGATATTTTCAAGAATTTTTCTTTGTCTTTAGTTTTCAGAGTTTAATTATTACTTATCTTGTTATGGATTTGGGGAGCTTCTCCTATTTGGGATTCATTCTGCTTCTTGAATCTACAATTTATTTTTTTAACCAAATGTGGGAAGTTTTCAGTCTTTACTTCTTTAAGTTTTATTTGTTTGTTTGTTTGTTTTCAGGCTTTATGTCTCTTTTCTGGGATTTCAATTATATAAATATTAGTTCTTCTGTTATTATTGCTCAAGTCCCTGGGATTCTGTTACTTTTTTTTTTTTTCAGTCTCTTTTCTCTCTGTTGGTCAGATTGGGTAAATTCTATTGACCTGTTTTCAAGTTCTCTGATTCTGTGCTCTGTCATCTCCACTCTACTACTGAGCCCATCCAATGAGTTTATCTGTTATTGTATTTAAACTTCTTTAATTTCCAGTTAGTTCTTTTTTATCAGTTCTATTTCTTTGCTGAGGTTTTCAATTTTTTAATTTGCTTTAAGAGAATTCATAATTGCTTGTTGAAGCATTTTTATGATGGCTGCTTCAAAATCCTTGTTAGATTACTCCAACAGCTGATCATCTCAGTGGTGATTGTCTATTTTCATTCATAGTGGGCTTTTCCTGTTTCTTGGTATACGAGTGACTTTTTTTTTATTGTATCCTGAGCATTTGGGACATTATGTTATGAGTCTCTTTATCCTATTAATATTCCTTTTTCAGCAGGCAGCCACCCCTCTTATCATTGAGATGCAGAAGAGGGATGGCTGGGGGTGTATTTTCAGCGTTCTGCTGGGCCCCACTGCCACCGGGAGGAGGAACGTGGAGAGTTGACTCATACCATGTTTCCTACAGGCTGGAGGAGGAAGCTTAGCTACCTCTACCCGCTGGGGCCTGCTGACACCGTAACACCAGGGGAGGGGAGGGAGAGAATGGAAGTGCCAGCTCGCCCCGCCTACCACTACCTCACTCCCCCTCATGATGCTGAGTGGGGGTGGAGGCTCAGGTCCCCACCAGGCCTCACTGACACTCCCCTGAGGGAGGTATTGGAGCACTGACTGCTTCTACCATGCGGGGAATGGACGCCAGCTTCCTACTCAGCCTGCCAACACTATCTTGACAAGGGAATTAGAGCATTGCCTCCTACAGCTAGGGAGAAAAGGAAGACTACTTCTCCACTTGGCACTCATCCCAGAGAGGGAATCAGAGTGCTGTCTGTTTCAGTGACATTGAGGCAGCCCACGGCTGGGGGTGGAAGCTCAATTTCTGGTTCAGCCCTGCTGAAACCAGTTGTGGGTGGGTGGTTTCTCCAATGGCATTTAGCTAGAGTGAGGCAGGTATGACCAAAAGGGTTTTCTGTTGTTAGGTCAGCCTTTTCCCAGTCCTTTGACCAGGGGTTAACAGTTTCTTGGAGCTTTTTTGTCTATGTCTATTGGTGGTTCAGGGTTGGAGGCCTATGTGGCACCCTGACTGGGATATATGGAATGCAGCAAGGAAACCCAAGGTCCTCTCTGCCATGTTGTTCCTGAAATCCCCCAAATCTTTCCTCCCACCTTCCAGGGTTTTTCCATGCTTGCTTGTTGTGTTATGGCAACAATATTTCAGTTGTAAGAAGGAGAACCTGGGAGCAATGGTGACATTGTGCATACAACACAAATGATCTAGATAAATACAGTATGAAAAGATATATCTAGCTAGCTTTAGATTTACAGAACATACAGAAAAGAACTAACATTCTTAACAAATTAAGAGCACTTATAAATTAATAAGAAAAAGGCCAACCACCAATAGTAATATGAATGGCTTATGACCAGAATAAAAAAAAAATTATGCAAAAAAATTAAGTAATAAAAATTTAAATAACTAATAAAAAAATTTCCTCTATCAGCATAGAGAAAAACAAAAATCTTTGATAATACATAAACCATATTGCTAAGGGTGAGGGTATAAATCGATGCAAGGGTAATCTGAGAATTTTAAATTGTTAAATTAAATATATACATATATATATCACTTCAGCAATGCTACTTTCAGGAATTTGAGCTACTGATAGACAGTGTACAAAGATAAATATAGAAAGATGGTCATTGCACTATTGTTTAAAGACAAAAGAACACTAAAAATAAGGCAAATATCCACATATAACTATAAAAGCTAACACTATGCACAAGGTCATGCTATCCGATGATGATATAGGCCCAGGGTCATGAGCCTAAGAAGTCTTCCGAAGGCATAAAAAAAATACTTGAGGCCTGGGAAAAAGCGTTCAACATATAAAAAGAAAACTGCAAACTCAAATCAAAGATTCAATTGTTCATGAAATGTAACAACAAACAAATCAAGTGCAACTCAACTCATATATAAATGTAACAATGTTTAAATCCAAAGCATGAATTATTCATCTATTGATTGATTTCTTGCTCCTCAGTGGCAGAGATTTGAGTTTACGGGAGTGTATCCCACTCCGCCTCCCTTCAGGGCAGACTCTGTCCAAGTGCCTGACCACAGCCCTTCTCTTGCTTTGTTTTTCCATCCATGGGTCCCCTTCGTTTCTTCTTCTCTTGGGAGGAACACTCCTAATATGTTTGGTTTATCACTCTCCATTAGGCAGTGAGTTTTGTGATTGCATGTACTTTCACTTTACATGAAAGTTAGCACTTTAGATATCTCATTCGTCTTTCTTTTTTATTCAGTCAATACTGCTTCTGTAGACTCTACCCAAGTGGCTCTGTGTACATCTCGTTCATTGTTTCTAACTGCTGCATGGCACTTCCTAGGAAACCTCTTCATTTCCCTGGGGGTAGACCCCTGAATACAATCCCCCATCCCACTCCCACAATCATGTAGCAGGGAACAGCTTCTAGGACCAGGGGGAGCACCAGAGAAGATTGTAGATCACGGGGTAGCTGAACATTGAATTTCCCTATCACCAGACTGCTCTCTCGATTCACATTGCATAGAGGTCCAGTTTTCTCTATCTCTAGTCCAACTTGATGTGAGCCAGTGAATGTGGATGAAGGCATACCTTGTTCAAACATACATTGCACTATTGAGGAGTGACATACACCTCTTTGTCCCCTGAATTTCTCCTTATGTGATTTCCTACTTATAGTCCATTTTTCCCTCTTGGATTTCCTACCTTTTTCCTACTTACATGCACGAATTTTGTTGTACATTCTTGATATTGACTACTTGTCAGTTGTTGTTAATTTTGTCTATGGTGACCTTTATTAAATAGAAATCCTTAATTTTGTTCTTGTCAGATCCATGCATATTTTCCCCTGATGGTTGTGCTTTACCAGTTCCAAGACATCCTCCCTCACCTCAAAATACATAAAGGTATTTGCCTGTATCTTCATCCATATATTTATATTTTCTCTTTCACATTAAGGCCTGTAATCCATTTTGAATTCACCTTTATGTTGTGAGATTCAATTTTATTTTTCTCCACGTAACGAATAATTTTCTCATAATCGTCTAATAAACAAAAATCTCCCCCATGATTTGTAGGCATCTTATGTCACCTCCGTATACATGGGCCTATCCCTGAGTTCTCGGTTCCGTTCCATTGCTCTGTTCTAACATACCTTCTCTCTTCTTGTTACTATAGCTTTGTGATATGTCTTATCCATGGGGCAGTGAATTCCTCCTCTCTATTTTTTTTCCAGTGTTTAAAATTGACTTGGTTCTTCGATATCTATGCCTTTCCACAGGAATTTTTAACATGGTTATCAGTTCCTGAAAATTTGTGATGAGTATTTTTTATTTGGAATTGTATTGAACATACAGAGTTATTTGAAGAGCGTTGACAAATCCATGAGTATGGTTCTCATATATAATTGTGCACGTTTTCACTTATACTTTCTAACAGAGTTTTAAACTTTTTCTCCACAAAAGCCCTTGTGCAATATTTTTAGGCCAAATGCTAGATACTTTGGAGTATCTAGAAAACGTTTTATTTCTACTTTGAAAATGATAATATTTTTATACCATATTTTCTTACTGGTGATTGTAGAACAGTGTTTATTTTAGTAAGTTGTGCTTTTGAATTTGTGTAAGCACATGCCCACATTGTTTCTGAAAGTATGTTCAAGAAGTTAATAAAAATTGTTGCCTCTGGAGAGGAATGCTTGGGGACCAGTTGAAAAATGGAGACCTGCCTTCAACTGAATAGTCTTTGGGACTATTTGAATTACTCACAATAAAAAAATTAGAATAAAATATGTCATTATTAACGGACTAGTATATGTAAGTATACAGTTGTTGTGTGTGTTCTATATCATCTATCTAGCTATCATCTATCTATCTATCTATCTATCTATCTATCTATCTATCTATCTATCACCTATCGAGAGAATCCAGAATAAGAAAAGTGAAAGCCTGTGAGTTTTCCCCTCCAGTGACACTGAAGATACAGTGCTAATGAACAGCCACTGTCCATCCTCTGTCATTTGCTTGTACGCAGGAAGTCTGTACCTTAATCTAACTTGAGCAATCTCCTCTGCTACCTAGTTCATTTTTTCAGATGTTTCTGCGTCTGGCGAAACAACTGAGCAAGGAAGGTATGTGAATTGGAATCACTTTCCAATCTCTTGAGTTTTGGCAACCCTCAAAGCATTATTTCATATCGTCCTTCTTGAGTGGTCTCTGCACCACAGATGGGTGGTTTGTTAAGTAAAATTTCTGTTATGCTGCCTCTGAGAATTGTCCGTTCATCTCACCTGTTAGTTTCGCACTGGGGAACGTAGAGTCACAGTTGATATGTGCCAAGTGATGTACATGGTACAAGGGGTGAGGACAGGTCCTGAGACGGGTTAATAAAGTGCTTCCGGTTCACCTATTCTTTGGGAAATGGATGATGGACTGTCAGTGCTCTCATCGTCTCAGAAAAAGGGACAGGACCTTTTAACCGCACAGCTTTATTTCAGAGAGGTCTTGCTGGAACACCAATTGTGGTGGCGACAGTGGAGTTCACGACATGTGCCATCTAATCCTCCTCCTTTGCCAGCCCCCTTGCAGTTAGGCGACCACATGACTAGTTCTGCTCTAAGGGCTGTCTTCTCCCCGGCACCGCTCTTGCCTCTGCTTAAAACCCTGCAGTGGTTCCTCATTTCACTCAGAACAAAGTCCTAATGAAAGACAAAACCCTACACGCCCTGCCTGCAACTTTTATTGCTGCCCTGACCTCATCTGTCACCGTCTACATAATAGTTGCTCACTAAAGATTTCTTGGAAGACTGATTCTGTGAATGGGCAGGCAAAAGCAGTAACTGCTCCCCACTGATACCTGATAATTTTGCTTGTCGGGAAGTTTTGCTTTCCTTGAATTAGATCGTGTATGGACATTCCCAAAGCCCACCCAGAGAAAGTCATCTCTTTCCTTGGATACATGTATGTGTGCTCATGCATGTGAGAGCACGCGCTCACACACACACAGGATCTCGTGCACAAGGCAGACATGAATGAAATTAAAAGGAAAGAAGGGCTTGGGATGACAGCATATCACAGTAAAGCAGAAAAAAATTAAATCGAATATCAGACATCTCTTTTAAAGGAGTCCCTTGGTCACATCTGTAAATGTATCATTCAGCTGGCCTTCACACCCCGTTATTTTTCTTCTCCTTTCCTCTCTTCTCCCGCCTTAACACTCAAATTTCTGATAATCTTTTCCCATGCAGTGGTTTGGCTTCTTTTGTTCCTTCCTTTCTTTCCAACTCATACTAGTATGAGGGTTTTACCTTCTTCTACCAAGTAAGTTACTTTTTGTTAAACCAATAGTTCTCTCCCTAAAAGGAGTTATTATATTAGGTGTTAAGATAATAATTATTCTTTTTCACCCCACCACATTTTTCCTTAAGTTCTACAATCAAAGTTCGAAAACCAAAGAATCTGCATGCTATTTTGGCTACCATGTGTTCTAAGTGAGTGGCTTTGCGATTCTGGCTTTCCTTTCAAGTGGTGATCCACTGTAACTATTCTAAGAGCTGACCTACAGGTGGCTGAGAGTCTACAGTAGCTTTTCTCTTGCCTTGCATGGCCTCAGCTATCCAGGGAACCCCTCCACATTCTCTTCTCGACATAGCCAGTGTGCAAGAGAAGGGAAGATCCTGGGCCATGGAGAAAGACGCCCTGAGGTGGAACGCTGACCCCACCGTTTACCACCTATGTCATGTCGGGCAAACTCCTTCACTTCACTGTGCCACAGTGTCCTCATCTTTGAAGGGAGATAGTACCAGTGCCTGCATCACAGAATTGCTGTAAGGAACCGGTGAAATAAGCACAAATACTTAGAAAAGTGCTTGGTATCCAAGCCCAATGAGTGGTAACCATGGTGACCCATGTCAGTTCCTCCGTAAGGGTTGGGATAATAATAACAGACACTCATCACATTTGGCAAAGGTGGAACATCAGCCCCACGTCCTCCTTCAATGCTTTGTGCTTTTCTCATTGCCGAGCATCACATTTAGCTGAAACGCTTGGCCATGTCATGTTGATTTAAGCTCTGACATGGCTGTATGATCTTGGATAAGCCTCTTTCTGTCTCTGGGCTTCAGTTTTTCCATCTACAAGATGAACAGTTGGGAGTAGATTATCTCTCAGGGTCTGCTAGTTTTGACCTTAGATATGTACAACCTAAAGAAATGTTTTAAAAGATCTGTGCTATATCTCTAAAAAAGATGCTTCTGTACCAGAGCCTCATGACTGAATGGATGACTCTAACGTGTGGATTTCGGAGGGCTTAACAGATTCTTCTGGAAGGGTTGGCATTGGATGCAGCAGTAAACATCGCAGCGTGAGGTGTAGTCCTGTGCTTCTCAAAGGTAACGTGCACACGTCCCCTGGGGATCTCACTCAAAGGCAGATTCAGCAGGTCTGGGATGGGTCCTGAGATTCTGCATTTCTCACAAGCTCCCAGGTTTGTGGAAGCCTTTGGTGAATCACACGCAGAGACACAAGGGGTTGAACCCATGCTACTTCAGTACTCCAAAGAGTATTTCAGACTAACGGGAGAAGTGGTATGGAATGGAGTCATTTCTGCACCTCCAAAGGCAACTGTATTTCCCTGCCCCATGGTAAGTGTTGCCTGCCCTGAGCCCCCTTCTGTGTCCAGTAATATGCAACCACCTGTGCCACTAATTAAAGTTCCCAGCCAGGGACCTGGCCTCCCATAAATGTGGCATGCTGTCCTTCCAGGCCGCACTGCCCAACAGAGCTTTCTGCGATGGTGGAAGTATTTGGTAGCTGCAGCTTCCACTATGGTAGCCACTACATATGAATACACATGGCTGCCGAGCTTGTGAAACGTGGCTGGCGAGACTGAGGAACTGAATTTTAATTTTATTTCATTTTACTTAATATAAATGCAACTAGCCACATTTGGTCAATGACTATCCTATCAGAAAGCAGGGCTGCTGAGGGCGCTTCCTTATTATGGTTCCTGGAAAGAAAATGGACTTTGAAATCTTCAAGTGAGATAGCAACCTGTCCAATTACTATCTGAAGGGTATCTGGCAAATCACCAAATGCTTGGTACTTTTCTCACTGGTAAAATGGACACAGCTAACTAGCAAGATTCATAGGGGGTGGCCCCAAACTAATAGCTCTTACTATGTGCATCTTGTCACCTCCAAAGAGTGTCAGGTCCCCCCAACCCAAGTCTGGGGTCCCACTCTCCATCTTCTGTGACCTCTGTCATGGTCCTCAGAATTGTCCTGGTGTCACTCATCAGAAAGGTTCAAAGGGAGAAAACACGGTGGTTCCCCCAAGTTGTGGGACACGAGTGTCTGAAGTCAGAGAGGGGCAGCTGGCGACTTAAGGTCACACAGCCAGTGAGTGGCATGAATGCTAGTCCTTCAAGTACCAGCTATTTTCTCTTTTATGTTGATTGATATTTAAAATTAAGGTATTACTATTTAAGTCCTGACTCTGTGTCAGGCATGGAACCAGATCCTTTATCTAGGTCACCCCTCAGCTTTGCAATGGCCCTAACGAATAGATGTGATTACAATTTTCATTTTCCTAGATGAAGAAACTGAGGCCCAGAGGGTAAGTAATTTGGCCTAGATCCCACAGCTGTTTAATGTCAGAATGGGGATTTAAACAAGGTCTCTCCAAAGCCCTTCCTCTTTCCATACTGCTTCTTTGTCATTAAGTGTCCTCAATGTGGTCTCTTTACCTCTCTGGACTCACTCCTCCCAGTACGCGGACACACACACACACACACACACACACACACACACACACAGAACCAGCATCCATTAGGCTTACCAACCCTTGTCCTAAATAACAGAAAGTAACCATTCGGGCAAGATCTGGAAAAAATGTGACCAGGAGGGAGGGAAGAGGAAGCATGAAGCCTTGGATGGGGTAACGCGAGTGTTTCAGATCAATGGAGAAGTGGTATGGCTGGAGCATGGTAGGCAAGTGGGAGTGGGACCAACGGGTGTGGACGTGAGGCTCATGTAGGGAGGCTGGCCTTCCTCCAAGTTCAATGGGAAGCCACTGGAGGGTTTGGACAGGGAACACGATCGGATCTGTCTGTTCCAAAGATCACTGCGTCCTGACGTGGGAGAAATCTGGGGCCAGGGCGGCCAGTGCGGAAGCCGTTGCTAAGAGCCAGCTGAGAGGCAGTGCCAGGGTGAAGGAGAGAAGAGAACCAAAGCATGTGACATTTAAGGAGAGGAACCGACAGGTGTACGCTTGGGTTCCAGACGAAGAGAGAGAAAGCAGAATCACAGAAAGCTCCTAGGATTCTGGGACTGAGCCACGGGGTGAAGGTGTTGTCATGTGCCACTGATCCCATTGAGGGTTCCAGTTTTGACCTTGTCCCCAACTCACAGTGTGACACCCCCCCTCAGGAATAAAGGATACCCAAGGGTCTTCATGGTCCCGTTGTCTCTTTGTGCGGTCCCACTGATGTGCGTATGTAAAGGAGACAACTAATGCTATCCTAACACCAGGCATCTGTTGTGCTCATTCACCTCCAAGGACTATTCTCCTGATATCTGCAGGTCACCGGCCTGACCATGACCACTGTACTAAATATAACTCGGGAATTCTGTTCACGATCTCAGTGAAGGGGCTTGGGGTAACCTTGGCAGTTGAGGCTGAATTGGCAGAGAGGGGGGTCTACTCTCAGGGGCTCCTCGGAATCCTGGGCAGCAGAACCCTCTTCATCAACCCACGATCCAGGGATGGGCAAGGAGCCACACATTCCTCATAAGCCCTGAAGCTCAGGAGCCCTCTTCAAGACCAGTAAGGCCCATGCAGCAAACAACGTCGAGAGCTGGGAGAAACTTGGAAAGCTGCTTTCCTGTGTGTGTGTGTGTGTGTGTGTGTAAGTGGGGAGTGGGAGGTAGGGAGGCAGAAGGGAGATGATGTCATGTGAGCCATGTTCTAACCTGTGAGAAGGTGCTTTGTCGAAAGTATAGGGGTGCATTTGGCCATTCAGTTTCCCCTCACTGCCCACTCAGGCGAATGAACCGTTTATTAGAGGTTGTCAGAGAGGAATCCAGAGCCTGAGCAACTGAACTAACTGCAGAGGCAGGACTGTGAGGTGCTGTGGGCCCCACACCAGGCAGGTAGCGTTCTTGGCTCAGAATGAGGAGAGATTGGGGGAGGGGCACCCAGGGTGGTGTCGACTGCACTGGTCCGGGTGCGCAGTGGTGAGTGCACGTGATAAGGTAGGGGGAGGAGGGGCCAAGGGAGCGGGTGGCAGAGGAGAACACGGGCAGGTTGAGATTGAATGATCAGGTAGAAGCAGGAGAATGGGAGGGAAGGATGATCCCAAAGTAATTCTTTGCCCTAAGGCCCCGGCTGAGGTCCTGCACTCCCCTGAAAACCTTCCCCCTTCAGGTGGCCCAGGAGCCCTTAAACTCCGCAACCAGTGGCTGTGGGTTTTTTCAGCTCTCTCTCCAGAAGTGGGGTCTAGGGGGGTGGGAGACCTCAATAAAGTGCCAGGAAACTGCCAAGGTTGACACCCACCAGTGCTCAGAGGATGAGGCAATCAAGTTAACACTTCCTCCCCGACACTGGCCTTGCCCAGAAAACAGAGGTGATATTGTACCACATTGTATGAAATGGAAAATATTTGCCTGCATCCATGGAGACCTGCTTGTCTGGGTCACGGCTGCTGGGAGGTCTTGAATACTTTCTGCGAATGCGCTCTGTCAATCCTATTGCAACTCAGAGTGTTTTCTGTGGGCTCCTGCCTGCTGCACAGGCTGGGACAGTGCAGTGTGAGAGCAGAGCTGCCTCCGGTTGGCAGAGCAGCGAGCAGAGGTCAGGAAACTTAGAGGATGCCCATTTCAGGGTTGAAGGAAACCCATTTTGTTCATGTCATCAATGTCCCTGTCAAGCGGCCACTCAGCATCAGCTTACACACCTCTGGGGACAAGGAGCTCACTACCCCTCAAATAGCTGGCTTGAACTCTTGGGTGTCCTTTCTCGTATCAGACAGAATCCCGTCTTACTGAGCTTCTATCCATCTAGCTCAGCACTACCCTTTGGTGAGCGCCTTCTTCCCCAGAGTCAAACTGCAGAAATGTGGAGGCAGCTCTCCGCTTCCAGCCCCATCACACCTCTGCCCTCAGACCAGAAGCTAAGTTCCTGCAGGCACCTTGCGAGGACAAGCGAGGCAGACTCCTCCCTTGCAGTGGTGAGTGACCTACTCAGTCTCCGTTTCCCTGACAGGGGGCGGTGGTGACACACAGCCCTGTCAGTTAGCAGGGGTGTGGGGGGATCCAAGGCGACAGCAAGCCAGTGAGCCCTTTGCAGCTGGGGAACCTCTCTATTAGAAGCTTCAGTGCAGGATGGGACTGCCCATCTTATGCAGAGCGAGGGGTAAGAAGTCACTGATGTAGCCACTGATCGCGCCAGCGTGGTTTGAAAGCACTGAGAAATCCTACGCCCTGAAGAGATGGTGCATCTCCCGTACGTCATGTAAAATGAAATTCACTCTAACCTGGTAAATACGTACCAGCCTGACGTGAGGATTTTTCATTTGGAGACTACTTCAGCACTTTCTGTAAAATAATCAAACATTAAATTCTTTCAAAACATGGCTTTATCAATTTTCCCAATTTGTTTGTTTGGGTTTTGGTGGCCCTGCATTGCTGATGCTCTGTGAAGTTCTAAGTCTTACATCCAGTCAAAGAATGTAAAACCTAGACTCAAAATGTGTAGCACATACCTTCGAATGTAGAGCTCAGAAGAGAGAGTCTCATGAGGATCCTTGGGTCTGGGTGAGCCTCACAGGGTCTATGAATCCACTGAAATCAGATGCAAAGCTGTGAGTTGAGTTCCGGCTGTGCGGAAGTGATGTCTCAGCTTCCGTCAAAGGGTCTGTATTATCAGAAAGCCCAGGACCACCGACAGAGATCCATGAAATTGAAGGCACTCCTACTACATCCGAGGCTCCTAAAAACTAGTGATATAAATTGGTGCAACCACTTTGGAAAACTGTCAATAGCTCCTGAAACTGCACGTACATAGATGCGACATTTTCACTCCTAGATTCACACCCATCGGAAACATGTACATAGGCACAAAAAGCACGTACAAACATGCTCATAGCAGCTCTATTCATAATAGCCTGAAACTTAAAACTGCCCAAATGTCCATCTGTGATAAATGGATACATACATTGCAGTATCTTCATACAATGAAATACCGTACAGTATGAAAATGAACAATTGGCCACTATATTCATGATATTGATGGCGATCATGCATAATATTGAGTAAAAGGAGCCAGACAGAAGATTACATAGTGTGCATGACTCCCCTCCCATAAAACACAAACGAGACAGCACTAACCCACTGTGGGGACAAAGTCCCAAAAAGCAGTTTCCAGGCTCTCGGCCTCACATAGAAAGGTGCTGGCTCGGGTAGTAAATGGCCATCAACTGTGATCAGATGGCCAGCAGCTGTGGCTAGTTGGCCGTCAGCTGTAACCAGTGAGCCATTGGCCACTAATATAACTGCTGTGACTACGCTAGCAGAAAAAAAGAAATGGGGGCTAGCAAGAAGATGGTGGCTGGCAAGCGCGGACTGCTATTAGGCAGATTATGTAGATCCTGCTTCCTGTGTCTCCAGCCCAGCCGCCAGCGAGAATATATTGGTTTGACTCCCCTATCTACGGCTCCGTGGGTGTTTCTTTTTGGCCTTACCGTGTCCTGCGTTCTTATGTGGGGAGCGGGACCAGAGACCCCGCCGGCCACCCCACTGGACGCCCTGCACAACACCCACGCTGTTAGCAGTTGGAAGAGTGGTTACCCCCATGGCGGGGAGTAATGGGAAGGGGGCCCAGGGGACTCTTGTTTCTTAATCTGGAAGCTGGTTACTTGAATATGTTCAGTTTGAGAAAAATCCATTGGACTATATCTTTTTGCTATAGGCATTTTTCTGTACATGTCACACTTCAACAAAAACTTGCAAGAAATTGTGATACCTGCAATGAAATCCAAATTCATCAAACTGGAGGTCTTTAAGAACTTCTCCAAACTGACGTCAGCTTTTGAGCTAAGGGCCTCCCACAGGCATCCACAGCCCTTACTGCTTGAGGTGGAGATTACCTGGCTAAAGGGTCTGTCTCTACCACCTGGATGGAGCCCAGTGAATGCTAAGATTCCCTCTTTTCCAGCTGACAAATCTGGAGCCTGTCCCCAAGTAGGTGCCCAGCCATGTCTGCTGAAAAAAAAATGTGCTGCCAATATAATCCCTTCTCCAGGACATGGGGAAAGCAGGACCTGGGAGTCCTCAGCTGTCCCACCCCACCCCAGCTGGGAGTCACTGGGCATTTGGCCCCCTCAGGCTTTCAGATTACAGACAGGGGCCCGAAGGAAATCTCAGCTGGAAAAGCACTTTGTGCCTCCACCGTACACTGGCCTACCCATGGGCAGGTTTATTGGCATTGCTATTATTGTGGCTAATGATAATAATAATAATTATTATTATTATAAATAAAAGTAGTGTATTTTGTTCCCCTAACTGTGAGTCCCATTTGGAGCCCAGGGGGAATAGCATGTGGATGACTTCCAATTTTTTCCAATTGGCTTTAGAAAAATTCTGCATGAAGAGATAGAATGGTCTGGGCAGTGATGCAGACATCACAAAAAAAAAGAAAAGAAAAAGGAGTGAGGGGGATGGTGGGGAGGGCTGGGAGCCCTACTAGGCTTTCAATTTTCACGCTGCTGACCTGCCCGGAAGCCAGCGCCTGATTTCCAAGGGTGGTAAAACCTACACACTCATTAGCAAGGGCCTGCAAGTCTGGCTTTCGGTCTCAGAGTGGGCTATTGTTCTCTGCTTTCTGTGGAAGAGGGAGAGGCCTGTCATCGCTGGGCTCAGAAACTGTACCCCCAGCTCATGGTCCCTGGGGTTCTGGGGCGACTCTTGGCTATTGGAGGATCATTTGTTTTGGTGATGGACATCAGCGGGAGGGGACAGACCTCAGTCTGGCCTGTGCTGGGAACCAGAGGAAGGGGGGGAGGGGAGCTGGAAGTTGCTTGTCTCAGAAGACAGATTGCAGGTCCTGCTTTCCGTCCTGAAAGAGCCAGAGGTGGCTCTGAGTGTGGGGGCAGGGGGAAGGGTGATGGGAAGAGAGGGATAAACGGGAGGCCCAGGCTCAGCCCCACACCTTGGCACAGGCCAGCAGACTGAGTGCGGCTGGTTTCTCAGAGTGCAGTCCCCCCCAGAGACACCCGTGGTGTGATCAGAGCAAGGAGTGTTACACAGGCTTCAGGAGGCCTTCCCGGTGTCGGTTCAGGGAAAATGAAATATCAGAGCTGAAAGATGGGGAGGGATAACGGGAGGGAGAACCAGGGAAGGGGGAAAGATGGAGGGAAGGAGGAGGGAAGGAGGAAGATAAAGTTAAAGAAGGAGGAGAAAAGAGAGGAAAGATGGGGAGAATGGGGACGAAAAGGCTGCACTTCTAGTCACATGGACTCCATGACTTCAGATAACTCACTCATCCCTCAGACCTTCTGGAAGGTTCTCCTAGGCCCCATGAGCAGAGGGGTAAAGACACATACGAGCTCTCCCACAATTCCATGGCTCCACTTGTGCTTCCCCTTCACAAATCCTTTCCCAACAGCCCAGGCTCAGCCTTCTGTGCTCACGTGACCCTCTGTAGGGGTCATGACCCTTCTGACTGTGCCCTGACACTCCTGTCCCCACTGGGTTTGCTCATGCTGCTGTCTTGACGTCTTTCACACCCCCAGTACCCAGCACCGTGGTGAATGAATGACGAGCGCCCTAAGTGACAGAGCCAGATCAGAACGCCACTGTCCGTCACACTGCTCCTCCTTGTCCTCTCTCAGAATCATAGCAGAAACACCGATTCTAGAGCTGAAAGGGGAAACTGAGGCCCAGACAAGGCCAGAGCCATGTCCGAGCCGACACAGGAGGTCAGCCCTCATGGAGCAGGCCTCCTGGCTTCCGCCCCGCCCGTCAGCGGTTTGTAGAGCCGGCTCCCTTTGCTGTCCAAGGAAACTGAGGCACTACC
The DNA here is from genome assembly GCF_964194185.1 of Rhinolophus hipposideros. Taxonomy (NCBI): domain Eukaryota; kingdom Metazoa; phylum Chordata; class Mammalia; order Chiroptera; family Rhinolophidae; genus Rhinolophus; species Rhinolophus hipposideros. Next base: position 55,011,723 of record NC_138061.1, on the reverse strand, counting down.
TCCGTTTGGCTGCGGCTGTGTGGTTTCAGAGGACGCAGCTGAAAAGCTGCCACTGGGGCCCCCACTCGGAAGGCTCTTTGTCCACGGTAGCTTTGTTCTAGAATGTGGTATCAAAGATTTGATCTGGACTGACCCAGCGGCCAATTCCATCTGCCCGTGGTGCTGCTCTTTCACCTGAGCTGGGCTTACTCGAGGCGGACAGGCTGGGGGGGGAAAACAGCCGTGGGTGGGCATGTGATTCAAACGGCTGCACCCACCCGGGCCTGGCATGTGTCCAGAGTTCCATTAGCTCTGTTACTCACTGGCTCTCTTCCAACTCGCACAAGAGCTCTAGGAGGTGGGCATTATTATCTCTGTGTTAAAGACGAGAACAAATGAAGTTCAGAGAGGGTAAGCAAGCTGCCTGCAATGACACAGCTAGTCACTAGAGAAGTGGGGATGCCAACCCAGGCCTGTCAATTACAAATCCACACTCTCCCCCCCATGGCAGACATCCCCACATTCTGCAAGAGGGACACTGGGCTGCTTCATCTGAGCATCACAGATCATATCGCCACAAAGAATCCCACGAGCTTCCTTGGACCCTGATAAGTTTCCTCACCCATTTCATAGAGGAGGAAAGGGTGACAACTCCTCCTGGAGCCAGCCGTCAAAGCTGGGGCACCAACATGCTTTGCAGTGTGCCCCCACCCCTCACCAGCCTCTCCTGCCCGAGGTGTTATCAGTCCTGTTACCTCCAGTCCATGTGGCACCAAGACAGTGACCTGCCAGCCCCATCCCTCAGGATTCTGTTCTCCCCCAGGAGCTGTTGGCCTTCCTCTGGGACAGACAAGTTCTGATGAGGCCCTGCCTCTGTCTCCCCCCTCACTCTCCCTTCCCAGAAAACAGCAGAGCTCAGGCATAGCCAATAACTACAGCTCCTGTTTATGTGGCTCTTCACATGTGCAAACTTACACATGCGTCCTCATCTAACCCTCAAAGAACCGGGTGATGAGAGAAGTAACAACCCCATTTCACAGATGAGGCTGCCAAGACCGGAAAGGTTAAGTGATGTGCACAGCTGGTAAGTGGTAAGCGGAGCCCATTCACATCCTCGTCTCCTTTCAATCCATTGCCCTGCCCATCACTTTGGGGTTCAAACACCCCACTCTTAGCTTCCTTATCAGTGAGAAGAACCAGGTCAACTCACTTCTTCTACCCCACCCGCAGGCCTTCCCCTGCCCCTGCCCCAGAGTTACCCCTGACAGCAGCCATTTCCCAAGGGCTTGTGGGGTATGAACTTCCCAAGAAGCACCTCCCTGAGAGATGCCACTGGTCCCACCACAGCCCCAGGTGTGGCCCCCTAACCCATGATAGGGACAGATTGTCATCTATGAGCCAGGCATTGGGTACTGCCCCAGATCCTCTGTGCCTTATCCTGGTGAGAACATCACACATTTCACAACAATCTGATGCTGTTTAGAAAAGAGCCAACTCTTCTACCAACTGGGAACATTCTCACCGAGCAGCCAGAACAAGGCAGCCAGGCTGGGGGCTGCAGAGAATCTGAACCCACACCGGGGCTCTCCTTTCATCTTCCAGGAGCTCAGTGTCAGCTTCCACGCCAAGTGATGAGTGGCTCAATTGAAACCCTGCACACCAGGGCCCGGGGAGAATCTGGATGTGCAGAGGAGAGCCCAGTCTGGAAGGAAGAAATTCTGTTTCAGACAGCCACAAAACCAGAGAGAACATAAAAGCAAGCCAGGTGCAATGTCCCCCCAGCCGCGTCACATAGAGTGTATGCCACGAAAACATCCAATCCTCCAGGGTTAGGTGAAGAGAAAAGCAGATTCTGTGGATGACTGGCTTAGGGAAAGAAACCCGGAGTTGAATAAAGCTCAACAAGCGACTGCAGTACTTTTCAGACCGTTTAAAATGCCAATGTGCTTCACCAGTCTCCATGAGGATAATGTACAATATGGTTGAAATGTTCAGTTTTTCAGAGGATTTCAAATGAACAATAATGTCTGTTGAGAAGGGAGAAAGCAGGAATAGCTATGTGGGTAGGTGGTCTTTAAATTAGCATTCAATTGACGGTGATGGGACAGGTGAATAAGAGGACGGATATTACCAAACGAGGGTATAGTGTTTGCAAAAATGTGGAGTGGCATTCAAAACGCACAGGTTATATTTGGGGAGTAAGGATTCCCCAGAACATATCCTCCTACAAGCTGGCTTCCCTGAAGCAGCCCCGTTTTTTATTTGGTTTGCATGTCCGGCTTCCCAGTAAGGTTTTATGTAAGCAAAGGGGTCTGCCGCAGAATGGCACATCTGTTATGTTTCCTGCTTATCATCCATTCTCCACGCTGCTGGTAATAGAACCTCAATGTTCTTTGGGGAACAAGCCCTCTTCTGCTCTCAGACCAGGTGGTTCGGGACACTCCAAGTCCTAATACAATGCCAGTCAATGTGTTACACCTTTACCACCATCCTACACCCACCCCTGTGATTGGCTTAGAGGTACGCAGATGACTCAGTGGTCCCATAAGGCTCAAACCAGGGCTTCTGCTGGAATCCTTGGGAAAGAGGCTTTCTTATTGCCTGGGTTCCTAAAATGAGGGAATGCAAGCCCGCAGCTGCTGGAGACCATCTCTGCCACCTCATAGGAATAAGCTTGCCTGAAAATGAAACCATCACAGAAGCTGGCAGAGTCTAGAAATGAAGCGAAACAGATCTCTGTCAATATTCTATGGGCCCCTGCTCCCAGCCATGCCTGACGTTGACTGTACCTCTGGGGTTTGGACTTTTTAGTTACTTAAAATAATAAATTATCTTGTGTCTGAAGCCAATTTGAGCTAGGAGTTTGCACTTGCAATTGACAATTAATTGCGTAACAATAGATGAAAGCTGTACAGATTTTTTGCTATTAATCAAATCGTTTGCTTTTAAGCACATTATTGATTCATTTAGCATTCAACATAAGATATATTAGGCACATACCAATGTGCAGGTAACACATGCAGGTATGTTTGTCAGGTCCAGCCCTTCAGCTTGGGCACTACACAACTCGTGGGGTTCCATTTTATGAGGCAGCACCCTAGGGTTACACAGTGCCACAGCCTTGGGCCATGGGGACGTAGGAAGATATAAATCAGCCCACAATCCAGAAGGGCCCATGTCTCACCCACACCCATTGTCCCTACCACTCTCTGGAATGACAGCCATTTTCCTTCTATCCTTCCTATCCTTCAAAGCCCAACACTGCCGCAGCCTCCTCCTAGAAAACTTGCCTGATTGCGTCACCACTTTGTGGGTGAATGTGGAGGAAGATAGAGGAGAGGAAAGGTGCATCAGACGTGAAGAAATGCCCTGGGAACCTGGAGTCTGAGCCCAGCAAATGCAGCCTATTTTTCTTAATCCTTTCTCACAGTGGGGCTGAGGTGGGAAGAACAAGTTCTGAGCACTCTCTTGAGATGAGTTGCGGAGTGCCTCCTGGACACCCCAGAGTCCTGACTTAAGTTAGGAAGGACAGCTGTACTTCCGTCTACCCCTCCAGAGTGACAGAGGAGGCCTCCCTATCACCTGCACCCCCAACCCCCGAGCTCTCATCAATGCTGGAGGCAGTGCCAGCGGTGGCCACCCAGACAGGAGCTCATTCGGAGGGCATTGGGCTGTAGTCTTCTCCTGTCTGCCTGTGTTCCCCTGGGTGGGGGAGGGGAGAACGACCTGTGGTGGCAGAGATGTCACATCTGGCTTGCCATTCTCCCCCAGGTTTCGGGCAAGAGGGGAGCACTATTCCAGCCCAGAGGATCCCTCGCTTTTTTTCTCCCTCCATAGGGGCATTATTTATGCCCCCGTCCAGCTACTCTTCAAAAGCCTTCCGGACTCCCTGAGGTCTGCATTTGCATTGAATCCAATCTTCCACACCCCCTACCTTCATGCCCAGCCCAACCCTTTCTTCAAACCCCCAACCTAGGTAAATAGTGAATAACTCTCATTAACATTTCATAGATGTTGTAGAAAACATGATACAAAGACAGTCTAAAAAAGAAACAAAATGCCCTTCTTGTGTGTTATTTACAGCAGGTCTCTTCCAATCTAATCATCTTTCTCCTCCCCACCCCCATCCTTCCCCCACCCCACTGCACGGCAACTTTACAGGCCTTTTTATTAAAATGAACACGTTGTTCCTGCAGCCCAGCTCCCTCCTTCGCAGGCCTGGGCATAAATAATTTATCTGAAAGCTGATTTGGTTGGCTACGCTTCCATAATTGAAGGCCGTCCCCCACAGTTTATTGGCGAGTGCTGGGGCCCAGCCACTCAGCGCCCTGACCCCAGATGGAGCGATTCAAAGGCCCACCGCGGGCCCCTTCAAAGCTGGGGGAGGCCTTGCTCATTGATGTTCACTCTGCCTGCCTCCCCTTGCAGTGGGCCAGCCCCATGGCCCGCAATCTGTCAGGCCAGCCGCCAGTCTCTTCCCCAGCCCAGCATCCTCAGCTGCCTGCAGACCATCCTGCCTTGTGGCCTCCTGCTTCCCACTTCACAGCCTGCCCTCGGCACCATCCAGCCTGCCTAGCACCCTCCATGGCCAGCATATGCCCCTAGATGTCCTCCCAAGGGCACAGGCCATGAATGAGCCCAGGGGCACAGGCCATGCCTGGAGACGCATTTTAAACACTTAAGGAGAGGCTGGAGTAAAGCAGTCCAGACCCTGAACTCATGGCCTCCAGTATTAAGTGGGCCCCGTGCTGTCTGATAATGCCCCAGTGCTTTCTCTCTTGGTTCATCCCCCATCTCCCCTGCAAACCACCAGCACCCCGTCTCCTCCCCACTTACGGGAGATTCTTGCTGGTCTTGGGAACCCGTACACCTTCCCACTGCATCCTGCACTTGACCTGCCTCTGCTCCCAGGTAAGATCATTTCTCCACTTGCCCCTTGGCCCCATCCCATCTTGCCTTTCTCAGGGACGACACCCCAGCAATCCTAGCCTCATTAGCCTGTGTCATTAATTTTCCCCTCTCCTTGACTTTCTATCAGATATAAGGACGCACAATGCATGATGGTTAAATAAAGTACAGCCTCAGAGCCATACTACAAAGGTTCACATTCTAGCTCTGCCACTAAACGGCCCTGTGACCTTCGGCAAGTTACTTAACCTCTCTGTGCTAGTTTCCTCAGCTTCAAATAGTAACTACCTTCTAGTGTTGGTGGTGGATTAAGTGAGGTAATATATAGGAGAATCTTAGAACAGTGTTTGTCCATAGAAGGTGTTACATAAATGCTTACTATCAACATTATGTTAAAAATAAAACTTCTCTTTACCCCACCTCCCCCTCCAGCTATCATCCCAATTTTCCTGCTATTCACTTACAACAGAATTCCCATGAAAAAGTATCTATATACCCTGTCTCCAATTTCTCTCCCCTCATTCTCTCTTGAAGCCACTCCGATCAGGCGTTCCCACCCCCACCCCCGCTCCAAGGCACTTCTCATGGTCACCAGTAAGCTTCACCTCGCTCAGCCCCATGCTGGGTCTCAGAAGGACTCACCTCTGAGTCTTCTCTATACAGACCTACACAGGGAGTTGGTCTCCTCCCCAGACATGCTCTTCATTTGGGATACCGCTCGCTCCTGCTTCTCCTGCTCCTCTCTGGCTTCTTGTCCCGATGTCCTTGAGCTCTACGTGTCAGACGTCACAAGGCTCGATGTTATGGCTTCTTCACTTCCTGGGTCAGCACTGTCCAATGCAAATATAATGCGAGCCACAGACGTGATTTTAAATTGCCTAGTAGCTACATTAAAGAAATCAAAAGGAACAGAGAAATTAATTGTAATACTAGATTTCATCTATTCCAATATAGCCAAAACATTGTCATTTTAGCATATAAGCAGTTATCAATGGGATCTTTTATACTTTTTGTTCTGTTCTTTAAAACCTGGTGTGTACGTGACCCTTTCGGCAAATCTCCCTTCAGACCCGTTACGGTTCAGGCGCTCGATAGCCAGGCGTGGCTAATAGCTGCCATAGTGGACAATGCAGCCCTAGGGGTCTGCTCCATTCTCCTAGCCTCAATGCCATCGGTGCTACCAGGACCCAGACATTCTTTTCACCAGGCTGAACCTCTCCCTCAAACCCCCGATTCTTGGACCCACTTGGGTGCCTCAAAGACACTTTAAACATAAAGGGTCCAAAAAGAACTTCTTAGAAGACTCCAAAACCACCCAGACTCCTCCAGTTCTCTCCAAGCCCAGGTCCGATCCTTCTCCCAACGCTCTGAGCTCCACCTTAAACTCAGATCTGGGATGGGAGCCTTGGTGTCTTCCTTCTTCCACTACTTTCTTCTTGCTCCCGCCATGAATGCCGGGGTTACTCCACAGCTTCCTGCCTCATTACCCTGCTTCCACCCTCAGCCCTCAGTTCATCCTCCTTGAGCCAAAGGATCATTTTAGAACAGAAGCCGCATGCTGAAATTCCTCCACAGAGACCCCCAGTGGCTTCCCCAGTTCCTTCAGACCAAGAACCAAGGAAAGTCTCGCCACTCCCGCCTGGCTCACTCTCCACTTCCCATTCCTCAGACAGGACCTGCCAGGCTTACTCCCCACCTAAGGTCATTGCACTTGTCCTTTGATCTGCCTACGATGCTCTTCTCCCACGCCTCTGCAGAGCTTACTCCCTCCCTGCCACAGGTCATTGCTCAAATATCATTTTCACCCAGTGTCCTTCCCTGTCCACACTACATAAAATTGCAAACGCAGCCCCCACCCGATACTTTTTTACTTCTTACTCCCCTTCTCTGCTTTATTTTCCTTTGTGACATTTAATACCAGCTCACATACTGTGGGCTTTGTGTGTTGTCTCTTTCCCCTATTAAAACATAAGCTCTACGGAGACAGGTCTATTAGGTCACTGCTATTTCCTCTTGCCCCAGAATAATCATTGGCACCTACAATGTGCTTAATAATATTTTTACATAAATAAATGAATAAATGAAAGGAGGGAGGGAAAAGTGAGTCAGAGTCCTTTTTACCGTTGGAAATGAGTTCAGGTATCTTTGCTCCACAGGTAGGGTGCACCTCTGTGGCCCCAACGTCTTGGGAGTCCAATCAGCATCTTCAGAAAGGAATCTGATAATACATCCCCTGAGGTGTCGGTCCCTGCTCTGCCCAGCCCACTCCCCTGCAAGGAATAATAGTAATCATTGTAACCACCAGCGCTGAGATGCTTACTGAGGACAAAGCACTCTCCATGCTTTATCTCATTTGAATCCTTACAACAAATCTCAGTCATGACCCAGGCCAGTAGCCAGGAGGAGTCCGAGCCCTCCTCCTACCCCCAATCCTATCCTTTCCCAGAGAGAGGGGTCTGGAGTCACACTGTGACCCCAATGATTAAGCCTCCTGACCAGCCTTTGTCCTTTCCTTGATTTGCAGCCACAGAGAGGGAGCAACAAATGCTGCTCTCTTCTCCTACCCAGCTCTCCCAGCTTACACGGAATCCCATTTAATCTTTGCTACTTCATGCCTTTCCTGGACACCTGGCCCTGTCCTTAGCCCTCTGGTTGCTGTTTGGGATCTGGTTTGAACCCGCACCCTTCTCATGTTCATTTCAGAATTAGGACTTGGTTTCCAGGCTCATGACGACACACCATATGTGGGGTGTACGCACACATCTCCCTGCAAGGAAGGACTCCGTCCTAGCTGCTGGGAGGCAGCCCTCAGCTGTCCGCCCCCTTAGGGCTGCCTAAGTTTCACAGAGCCGCCTTGCCACCCAAAGTCACGATCTTCATGGGATGGCTTGGGCTCAGTGACTGATAGAGGTCAAGTGCAGAAGGCTGGCTGGTTGAGCCCACGCAGGTGACTTTGGTGGCCCTCTGAGCCAAGACTGTCATCATCCCTGCATAGCTCAACTTCTCCTCTGCCTCCTTCCCTTCCTCCATGGCTGCTTGTTCCAAACGTACTCTAATACACACACTGCACAGTGAACCCCTTCTCAGAGCCTGCTCCCTCCCGAACCCCAACTAATCCTCCACCCCCACCCAGATCCAACTCACAAATCTTCCTGGGAAAAATGATGGGGCAGAGGGTCTTTCTCCCTGGTCCCAGTACATAGGCCAACCACGCTCTGTAATCCACATAATTAACTCCTAGCTCTGACTCTCTCCTCCTACCAGAGGCCCACATATGTTGAAGGCTTCAGAAACAATGGCCAGAAAAGACTTAAAATCTCCCTTTGGCTTTGTCATTATTATTTCAAATTCAGGGACTGTGGTGCCCAAGGCCCTAAACTGTGGGACCAGAACTAAGAGATCCTTATCACTCTGCCCCAGGAACAACTGGCTCAAGACTGGGCAGCTCCTCTTCCTCTAGCAGATGTCCTTGCTCCCTTTTGCTTTGACAAGAGGTACTACCTGACCCAAACGGTTGCCAACCAGGACCTAGAGACCACAATGAATTTACATTTCTAATGAGTGTAACTCCCTTGTTGGGGGAAAGACTTACACTGAGATTGCCAGTGAAATGTTCTGCTAAGACCAGTATAAGTATTTGCATCTGGGAGTCTGTTTAGTCTTCTAGATTTTCTTAGGAGACAGCACAAGTCTGTGTTGAGGAAAGAAAAGACAACAGGAAAAGTTTGGGTGCTCACTGGATGGAGGGTGATTTTCACCAGTCCAACACTCTGCAAAGTAAGACTACTATTGAGACCAAAGGGGCACAGTGAAGGATAAATGAACAGCTGGGCCAGGGGAGCCTCAGTGAGTCAACTTACAAATATTTACTGAGCATTTCCCTGGGGCCTGCTCGTGAGGGAACTGCTGGGGGAAGCAGAGATCGAAGTACCTCAACAAAGAAAAGGGCAGGAGGTTGAGATTTGGGGAACCATGGCCAGCTCCAGAGCAGAAACAAACACAAATGTATCAAACTCAAACAGGAAGGGAGCTGGGGTCAGGTCAGGAGCTGAGTAAGGCAGACTGTTGGCCTTGAAAGCCCTGGCCCTGGAGACACTATGGTCAGGGATTCAAGGTCCCTGTCAGTTGCCGGAGGAAGAACTGATACAAGCCTGGCAGCTCTGGGCTGGCCAGATACTCTGGGCTTTGGAGATTGGATGAGGAGTGACAGAATCCCCAGGATCACAACGGCATCCTTATAGTGTCACCTTAGGGTACTCTTGTTTAGTCTTTCCCTCTCATTCACCCCCTACACATAGCAGCCAGTTTGAAAAAAAAAAAAAAAAAAAGAAAACATCCAATAGGCTACAGGACCAAGTAATTGGCTTGATTCCTGGACCAGGAACCCCTCAAGAGCCAAGATATGCTCCCCCTGGGAGCCCCAGGAACTAGCAGTATTTTCTGGCACTTCAACAAGCATAGTTGGACTTGATTCACCTGCTTGTTCTAGAGATCTCCTGGGACACAGTGTTTAACTGGTGGACACCAGTATAGTCTATCACAAATACTGAAATATCACTATTTCAAACAGTTTACTGATCATTGTACAGGCGCCCTGAGCAAAGCTGCATGAATAACTAAAATGTCAAATGTCTTTGTTTTAGCTGCTATTCTATCAACTCTGCTGGTCTCATAAGCATGAGCCACATGCCAATTATCATCTCTGGTAGTCAAGTACAAATGTCTTTGTTTCCTAATAATGAAAGAATGAGTTCATTATCACTTAAACTCCCTCTAGAAGAAATAATATTTTAAAAATGTAAGATCCGTGGGTAGGAGGGATGGTTGTTAAAGGAGTCTGCTATAATGATTGCTTCCTTTAATTTGAATAGAACAAATCCAAGGGCATAGTTTCCTGTGGAGTTCCCCACTGGAAATGAAATCCCAGAGATCTCAGGACATCACTCTATTTGTCAAGGCTGCAAACACACACACACACACACACACACACACACACACACACACACACGTCTGGCAGAGAGATGTTCTCAAGAGTGATGGTGTCTGCCAAGGTTTCTGAGATAAGATGAGGAGTCTTCAAGGCTTCCAAAGGGAGGAACCCCAGCTCTGGCCTCCCTGGAACCAAGGATTGGAGAGGTCAGTGGTCAAGGGCCCAGGGAGACAGCTGCTCTCTGAAGACCCTTCCCTAATGATCTATGTATCAGCTATAAAAAGATAACCACAAATCCTGTTTTGCTAGCACAGTCCCAATTTCAGGAAATTTCATTCTCTTTCATTCTCTTTCATCAAAGGAAATATATATATAAAGGTCTGACAATTAAGTTCACAAACTCATCCTAGAAAAAGTGCTACATACCTCATTGCTGAATAGCACTACAGTTACCTTCAAAGTCCTCCCCTTGGGAAGCCATACACTGATGCCAGTGCCTAGTCCACCCTTCAAAGCAATTTTGGAACTCTTTTTCTGGAAGGGCCATCAGAGCTGTCGTCCTATTACCCTTGATATCCTGAATGTCATCAAAATGTCTTCCTTTCAATATTTCCTTTATGTTCGGGTAAAGAAAGAAGTCATTGGGGGCCAGATCAGGTGAGTAGGGAGGTGTTCTGATACAGTTGTTTACTGGCTGAAAACTCCCTCACAGGCAGTGTGAATTGGTGCATGGTCGTGATGCAAGAGCCATGAATTGTTGGTGAAAAGTTCAGGTCGTCTAACTTTTTCACGCAGCCTTTTCAGCACTTCCAACTAGTAAAGTTGATTAACTGTTTGTCCAGGTGGTACAAATCCATAATGAACAATCTCTCTGATATCAAAAAAGATTAGCAACATTGTTGCAATAAGTTTAACCTCATATACTCGTGTCTATATGTATATATATGTGTGCGTGCATATATGTATATATATGTGTGTGTGTATGAAATATGATTATATTTATAGACTACCATTTGCTTTTTCACAAAACAACTAAATGAACATGAATTCACCCATCATGAAAATTCAGCTACCAAGATCCATTTACTTAAGGAAATATCACATGCCATTTGGCGTGGGGTATGTGTTGTCCAGAGCTGAGCAGAGGGCTGATGTGAGTCCTCAGGTGCGTGGCACGGTGAATCATGGCTGTTCTCCCACTTCCTTCAGGACTGTGCTCTGTTGCCAGGTATGTATGCGGGCAAGGGGTAGGAGAGGAGGCTTGAGTCCCAAGTCACGAGTCCCTCAGGGAACTGCAGTCTCGTGAACCATTTCCATGTGGTGCCTGTGGGGTCAGACAGTCCTACCTTCTAACCCCATGTCCTCACTCACTAGCTGTGTACATGGATCTCAGGTTCCCCCATCTGTCCAATGAAGACAGTCGTTTTTGACCTTGTGGAGTGGTTACGTGAAATCTATGTGATAATGACCAAAATATGAGACAATTAGTGATGGTGAGCAGATGAAGTGTAGAGGTGGGAGTTGACCAATAGAACACAGTGGATCGATGAATGACACAGAATAGAAATCCAGCCTTGGATGCTCAGACCAGAGCTCCTTATAATGTACCAGGGATTTCAAAGTATTGATCCACAAATACATTATCAGGGATCCCTGAGTGTTACGAGAATTTTGTTTAATTTGATGTTTTCATTTCAAAAATTGGAAAATTGTAGTGCGTCCCTATTGGGGTTGTGTGTGATGATCATGTTATCGCCAACTAACGCCTTGAGATTCAAGCTTGCACTTACACTTGGGTTTACTAGCACGGTTTTGCAAAATGAAGGCCAAATGACTTCATGGGCTGCTGGGCAAACAAAGGTTTAGCAACTGTTCAAATAGAGACAAGTGTGGGGGGGGAACTGAGTCATCAAACAGGACGGGACACTGGCAGGCCACACGCAGACGCTCTGTACTGAAGTAGGCAGAATCATCGTCGCCATTTTGCAAGCAGGTGCCGGAGTGAGTGCCATTTTGGTTTGTAGTATGTTGGGAGATAGCACTGGCAGAAAGGGTATGCAAGTGGAAAGTGTCCCATTAAATGGTATATATTTCATAATTTTTAAGTTATTATATTTTGGGGTTCTCTATTAAACTGATTGCACCATAAAATCCTCAGTGTGTGGTTAAAAGTGTATCCATTGTAACACATGCAAAATAATAATATTGATAAAATTTCTATAATAAAAGGCTAATAACATTGATGATCACTTTAGAAATGGCCCAGCATGCTCAAACATGAAAACAATCGAGTTGATAACAAGCTGGACTTAAAATGGGATCATATCTGTCTATGATTAAACCCAACATCAGTTATATTATTTTCAGCAAAACACCATCTGTCACATTAAATTAATGCCATTAATTTCAATTTTAATGGTTTTGTAGTTTTGTTTCCATTTAATTTGTAACTGTGTTTTGGTTTTATAGCTCTGTGAGAGCTAAAAGCATGGGAATTTATACTTACTTTTATGTTTGTCTATATTTAAGTAACAATATGATCGAAATATATTTAGTCACCACTGGGGGTCTGCAAACATTTTTACCCTTTAAAATGCATATATTAGTCAATTTTAAGAATCACTGAGAATGCACCAGAGCACAATGCTAAATGCACAAGAGTACTTTCATTTAAATAGTCCTGGGTGAGGTTGTATTTGGCCCAACGCATTTTGGGATGGTCGTGTGAGGCAAAATCCTCCAGGGATTTAGATCTGAGCTTATCAAAGTGCTAACCCACTGAGCGAGCATCTCAGATAGCTCCAGGAGCCTACTAGGCCACCACTGTCTTTTTGGTGTCTTTCTGCTATTCCTTTACTAAACAGTTTGGAGCAATGTCATATAATTCTGTGATAAGCCCCTGAGTGTCCAGAGAGGTATAACTTGAATCATAGATGACATACGGGTGCTTTGCTGGAAGAGAAGTTCCACAGCACTCACCAGTGTCAGGTTCCCACTTCCATCCGTCTTGGAGGGTCAGGACCAACTCCCAAACGCTGAAGGCAGTGTCTGGCTGTCTGTGCCTGACACCACATCCACAATAGGCATTTCCTCATTACCTTCTGTCCCCATGTGCAGGCTGAGGAAACAGAGGTTCAAAAAGGCTGAGTTCCTTACCTGAAGGCCACAGCTGAGTAAGTGTCTGAGCAGGGACTTGAACTTGTCTCCATGCGATTCCAGAGCCTGGGCTCCTAGACACTCCACCCACTGCTTTCCTCTCTCCCTGTGGACGTCGGTGAAGGTAGAAGAAAGGAGAGAATGTGGTCCCTGTGCTCAGGGAATAGCTAATCTCCTACAGACAGGACTTGTTCTTCTATGTCACAGGACAGGAACGGGAGTCCTTCATCTGAAATCCCAAAGCCAGGGGCAGGGGGTGACAAACACCCCACATCCCAAATGAGAGTTGTCAGAATCTCTCCCCCAGGTTGGTTGAGAAGTGTGTGCACTGTCTTCACGCCTCACCTCCTCAGCCCACTTACAGCCGATTTAAAGCCAAGAGAGGGAACTGCGTGAGCATGGGGGGGGGGGAATTTTTATGCTTTCTAAAGCGCTATGACTTCACCATTTCCCGCAGCTCTGTAAGCTATTAGCAGGAGCTCTGGAGAACCTCTGATAGAGATTAGGGTGCCTGCATTTCCCAGGTGGAGGCTGACTGCGCTGCAGAAACCCCAAGCCCAGTCCAGAGCACAGACACTGCAGGGAGGGTTTATCACACATGTCCCAGGTTTGGGGTGGGGAACACCTCTGTGAGAGGAGAAACTAAGCCTGTCCTCCCCAGTGAACTCAGGACGCCAAGTTAACCAGAGGAGGGAAAGGCCAAGGGCAACTGCAGACCCTGCAGGCTTATCTTTGCCGTGGAAAGAGAATGGGAGCTTCTCCAGGGATAAGAAGAAGCCATAGAAAGTAACCAGTTTCTAGCACTGTGATGGGGACGACCCCAGAGGTAGAGGTGGCAGAAGACTGCCAGGGGAACAGCTACCCCCTACAAAATACCCCGTATTAGGGTGCCTGCCTAGACAGAGGCCTCGAAAGCAAGAAAACTCAGGCAGCACAGGTCATCTAGAAAGAGAGGACCCCTCTCCTTTGCCCTCCCTCATTTTGCCTGGGCCCTGGAGAAACCCGAAGCAGAAAGGCAGATTTATAAGTTTCCGAGAGCTGCAATAACAAAATCCAACAGAGTGAGCGGCTTAAAAAAAACAGAAATTGATTGCCTTTCAGTTCTGGAGGCTAAACGTTCGAGACCAAGGTGTCAGCAGGGCTACGTTCCCTCTGCCGTCTCCTTCCTTGCTCCTCCAGCTTCTGGTGGTGGCTGGCAATCCTACGTGTTCTTTGGCTGTCGATGCTTCACTCCAATCACAGGGCCATCTTCTCTCTGTGTGTCTTCAGGTCATTTTCCTTCTGTGCATGTCTGTCTCTGTGACCAAATTTCCCCTTTTTATAAGAAAACCAGTCATAGTGGATTAGAGCCCACCCTAGTGACCTCATTTTAACTGGATTATCTCTCTAAAGACTCCATTTTCAAATAACGTCCCACTCTAAGGGAGGAGGTGTTAGGATTTCAACATATCTTTTTCAGGGGACACAATTCAACCTATCATAGTGGACAGGAAGGAAAAGAGAACCACCAACGCATCCGTGGGCCACTACAGAAGTGCCAACATGGTCAGGCTTAAGCCGTAGGGATGGAGAAGCTTTGAACTGGGCACAGAGGGAGGCTGTACATGGGTTAGACTGGACCTTTTTAATATCTGAGAGTAAAATTTGTTCTGTGCCTGAAAATGATTGGGAAACTCCGGTACATGCCTGAGATGCTGACAAGGGGAAAGGAAGGAATCCAGCCGGGCACATTTAAAAGCATCGAAGGGAGAAATATAACGCCATTTCCTGTTCCTACCCCATCGAGTTCGGCCCATTCAATATATGGTTATATATACAAGAGGCAGCTAGGGACTGAGACAGAACAATATCACATCAAGTGAATTAAATCAACTGTGGGGGGAAAAAAAGAAAATGCACAGAGAGAAAGTACTAAGACAGTCAGGGAGGAAAGGCGTAGACAGGTCTGGCCGGGCCTTCCAGGATGAAGTAGATTCTGCCTGGTGGGCAGAGAGCTAGGTGAGGGCAGGACCCGTGTGAACAGAGCACAGGAACCAGACCCTGTGCCAAAGCTGGAGACGGCCTGGATTCCAGCCCAGGAAGGTCTGCGACCCTCTTAAAGAACTTTTATGGCCCCCATCCTGGGCAGCGGATGCAGATTTTATGTGTGTCTGCAGGAGGCTAAAACTGTCTTCAAACACAAAATTATAATGATCAGATGTCTGTCTCTGGGATGAGAGTGTTTCCTCAAGCTGAAAGAGTGCGGCAGACAGTGCCAGAAGTGGATTATAAATAACCCACTACCACCTCGCTCCTTCCCACTGCTGAGGCTCTGGCCCCACGTCTCTCTCTCCCACTTGGCAAGATCCCAGAAGGCTTTTAATGAACAGTTTTGCTTTCTCAGCTGCATGCGTCCAGGTTTTCCTGGATCGAAAGATGTGCTTTCTCCTCCTCCTCTCTCCTGGCTTGTGAGCAAAATGATGGCTCTTTGGAGTCTCAGGACATGGGAGAGAATAGAAAGGTGTCACTGGCCCATCAGAAAGGAGTGTTTAGAGGGAACTACCACCTACGAAGAAAAGGTCCAGAGACTGAAGTTTTGCAGAGAAGCACTTGGTCAGGCATCCACCTTCATTTCTGAACTCGGTGGCCACTGGAAATCAGTAATGGGGTGTCTCTAAGTGAAGGCTCCCATGCCAAGCCCCTGCATTCGGTCGAGATCAGACTCAGGCTACAAGAACAATCTAGCCTCCTTATCCAACACGATGTTTCAGTTCTGCCTTTTAAGTGGGCTAGGCAGCTTCAGCCAAATTGGACCTGCGCTGCTCCCACTACCGTAATTGCCCCACCCTCCAACACTGTCTCAGGCTTTCCTACAACACTCTTCTTCCACCCAGGTTTCTGCCTGGAAAGCCTAACCCTCCCTCACTCCAAGCCTGGGACTCACATAGCTTTGCAAGAGCTGCCTCCCTGGGTGAGACCTTGTCTCCCCTGAACACCCCGTGCTCTTTATCTGCTCGTCCTTCCCAGGGACACTTTCTATCAGGCATCAGAGGCGTGCTTCCCAAAAGGGCAACTGCTGCAGACGAGTAATGCCTGGTGTAGCGCAGAGGGAAGGGGCTGTTAGGAGTAAATGAGGTAGAGAGCCCTGGATTGCACAGCCCCCTCGGGATAGTAATGGAGCACAACGCATGCTGAAGGCTCGGAAGATTCCTACAGAAGGAAACAGCTTAACCCCTTGTGACTCAGATTTTCCCAGGCTCTCTGACCACGGAAGCCTTTGTTCCCATGACATCACCAACAGCTCCCAGGTGTGATGTGTGGCGTATCATGGACCCCACTTTGGGCAGACCCACACGAGAGTGCAGCAGAGATCCCCCTCCCCGGCAGGTCCTTGGGGTGATGTGGGGGTGAATCTATAGCTCAGTCTGCCTGGCCTTCTCCCCAACACCGTGCCCTGCACCTGGTAAGTGGGTAACTCCCACTCACCCATGCAGCGAGCACTCAGGGAGCTGTTCGATTGGGTGCTGAAGGAGCAAACAGGCATGCACGCCCTGCCTATGAAGCCCACTCCCCACTACCCTGCCATGCGTCCCCTCCCTTCTCCACAGTCAGGACACTGAACTTCTCCAGAAGACGGCAGTTTTTAATAACCCCATGAAACCTCCCAGACAGTGACGCATGCTGGGAAAACCAAGAGCTGTGAGCCAGACAAGCCAGGTCCTGCTCTCTCACTTTGGGTAGGTGATCTTGGACAAGTGACTTCACCCCTCTGAGCCTCGGTTTCCGTGTCTATAAAAGAACGTTGTCATGCCAGCGGCATCAGGTCGGCAGGAGGCCTACCTGAGCTACCCTGCAGGTGGGAACAAGCCCTAAGTCTGCATGGGGGGAGGAGAGCCTAAAGCATCTTGTGATTCAGGATGGTGTCCGGTGGCAGACGTGCTGCTGCTGACCACACGGTGTGTGTCCATTTGAGTCTTCAGTATCCCCCTTCAAGTCTCACTTGAGAAACTGGCACAGAAACTGATTTACTGGCACAGAGCTGATTGGGGCTCTATTGCCGGGGTCCTGGTGAGTTTCTGGGGAGCTCCTTCTGTGTGCGAAGCCTGCTGGGACGGACCACATCAGAGTCTCTGTGGCAGCACCTCTGAACCCTCACTGATGGAGGCGGCTGCTCCACAGGGCACACGGCCCTGGGACGGAGACCTGGAGAGCACACTGGCTCTGCAGCTCTGCTCTGTGGGCCCGGCACAGACTCCATCTCAAGCCTCTGCCTCTGCCTTTATACACAGAGTTTTCTCCAGGTCTAGCCTTTCTCGCCTAGACCCTGGGGGGCTGACTAACTGCCTCAGAGAAGGGATGGAGCTGCAGGAACAGAGGAGCTGTGCATCTCCTTCTGGTGTGGAACTGCAGAGAGCCATCCCCACTGGGAAACAGGAAGGGCCGATGGTCTCTGATAGAGGATGCAGAGGACACCCAGTGAGTAAGAGCAGCTTTTCCCAGCGCCCATGTCTGGGTTCCCTGGGCACGGAGAGTGGGGCAACTGAAGGGAGTGATAGCGCTGGAGTTGTCAGTTGGTCCCAGAGAGATGAGCTCTGTATACCCTCCCCAGGAAGGCAGCGAAACCCACAAATAGGTTTCCTCAGATCAAGAAGAGGAAAGCCTGGGCTCCAAGGTTTAGGAAGAGCTGGGATGGAGGCAAGGTTCTGGAATATAAATGGCTGCAGATAATTTCCAGGCACATAGGGCCTCAGGCAGCTTCACGGTTTTTCATGCCCAAGGGGTATCAGAAGCAACTGATGGGTTCTGTGGGTGCCCAGGAGCCGTGCGGAAGGAGCAAGGATGCTGCCCGTCTGGTGAAGGCTGGCAGACTCTACAGTAACGTCTTGTCTCAGTACCATGGTGGGGAACACCCCTGAGGGCCAAAGTGCCCAGAGGAGAAGTCCAGGAAGCCAGGTGTCCCTCCCACTCCAGCACCTACATTAGCTCCCGAGCTCACACCTTCTGTGGATGGGGAGGGCCACAAATGCACAGCGTCCCCTGTGTATCGCTTTGGTGAAATGGGAACCAGAAACAGAAATGGAATTGTTATAGGAAAACTGAGGAAATTGCATTTCTTGCACACCTGAGCTTTTGACCAGACGCTGAACCAGGTGAAGTTTCAGGACCATCGAGTTGACCATCGAAGGGACCTCGATCCAGAAAAACATCTGCTGGGGACTAGGTGGGGGCACAGAGCATGCTGCCCTTCATGTTCTACCTCCAAGGGGCCTGGAGAGGAAGAGCAGCACTTCTTACAGGGCCTTGTACTGAAACCTCACACCACCTTCTGCCTCCCTGAGGCCTGGGGCTTCGTCCTCATTGGTCACAGGTCCTTGACGTTACAGATTAAATGTAAATACTGTACAACTATGTAACGTAAAGTTGTTAGTACTGTGCCTCGTACAGATTAAGCAAGCTCTTGATAAATGCTGGCTATAGTTTTACCATGATCACAGAAAATACACCTTTCTGCCTCTCCTTGGCACGCCCCTCACTCTTAATCTCCCCACCCCACCCTCTCAAAGAGGGGCCACTACAAGTCAGTTTGATTTGTGCTTGGCAGGTAGTCAACATTTCTCCTGCTGTCATTTTTCACCGAGGACACATCATGATCACAGCCCCCAGCAGGGAAGCAGAGGGGACCCTGAGCAGATTTCGGGGCAAGGGCAGGGTCAGGATTGGCTTTGGTCCCTGGAGGTCACCTTGGAGGATGCCAGACCTGAAAGGACCCCCAGTGGAAAGGACATTTACACCCTGGTTCCATGGATGGGGAGGCAGCCCAGAAGACACACGGCGTGACCGGCCACAGTCGAGGCAAAAGCAGACTAGGCTGGAAGCCTGCTGCTTTTCCACCCTCTGCTTCTGCCCTCGCTGGATTCATGGAGGAGGAGGGGAAGACTGCTGACTCCTCATGCCTAATGATGACATTACTTACTTCCTCAGATCGAGTCCCAAAAGGGTGGTCATGGAGAATCAGGAGAGGTCAAAGCAGCCAGATAATCTTCCTACACGCTCTCCAGAGACCAGCACCAAGCTAATGGACTCATCTCAGCCTCTTTCCCCAGGCCCTGTGGAGTGGCAGCCAGACCCTGCAGCTGCCTGACAGCTTGGAGAGCCTGTAGGCCCCTTGAGGGTCCATCAGGTGGACAGGTGAGAGGGACATTGTCCCTGCCTTGTCTGCAGGTTCTGTCATGGAAATTCCAACCTGGAGGGATGTCCTCTGCTTTCACGAACACTACCTGTGGGCACAGAGGGGCTACAGCAAAGAAGGAAACTGGGCCTGTTCGGGAGACCCCCATGCAGGAGACCCCATTTCTATAGATGGCTGCACTTCAGCCACTCTACTTCCGGTCCCTTCTCTTTGACTTCCCATCCTGTCCACGCACCATCTTAACCATCTGATTGCTTCAGGGTCCCTGTAGCCATCTGTATAGTTCAGGGCCACAGTATCTTGTGCCCTCAGGTGACCGCCTACGTGGCCCTCCTCTCTACTCATCCTTTCCTGCACACGCCTGCCTTTGCCAGGTGGCCAGAAGTCTGCCATCCAGGTGACGTCTTCCCCTGCACAATCACAGTCCCTCTAAGGAGTCCTAGCCACCCAGCTTTGTGGTGGTGATGGAACCCAGATCAGCTTGTTCCAGGCCTGAGGGGGGCCATGTGCTCCCCGAAACATCCACTCCATTCCCCACCCCCAACAGGTGTTACTGGTTTGGTTTCAGCAGGTCAAGCCCAGGGCGCTGACCTCTGCCTCCTTCCTTCCTCTACCTGTGATAGGTCATGCTTGGCCTGCGGTGAGCTGGGTGATGCCGTAGGAGGAAATACACAGAAAAGGTATCTACAGAGCAGCCAGGGAGTGCTTTATAGGTAACAGGGGGACCGTTGACTGAAATGCCAGCCTAAGGGATTGACGTGCAGTGGAACCCTATACGACAGTGACAAGGAGCAAAGGACAACCAGACTCAATCACACAGCTACAAGTCACAATTTCATAGAGAGAGAGAAGCCAGGCAACTGGAGTACCAAGCTCCCTGGGGTGCTGGCCAAGTCCTGTGTCTTGATCTCAGTACTGGTTACACGAGTGAATTGACTCTTTGTGAAATTCCATCAAGCGGGACACTTACTATTCATGACCTGTCAGTACATTACACTTCAACAAAAAAGTTTACAGAAAAGGCAGTGAACCTGCAGCTCTGGGCTCTTCTGGCCTGGCAGATGCCCCACATTGTGCAGGATTTGTTGAGTTCTGAACTTCAGGCACACTTCAAAGGAAAGATGTCCAGGGATGCGTGCTTGCCCTCTTACAGCTTGCTCCCTGTCCGTCCTTGGCTCTGCTTGTTTGCTGTTCACTAGCAAACCGAAGTGAGAGCATCCATGAAATGAGTCCAAGTTATTCTCACTTATCCTTTAATCTAGACCCGGGAGTCTCGCTTAGCTCACCCGCAGGCCAGCCCCAAACTCTGGGCGGGGCTGTTCCTTTGCATGAGGACAAATGTCACACAACTCAGTTCCATTCTAACCATCACACCAATTGACTAATTAATCACCCAGCATCTTGTGCCCACACTTGTATAAAACAAAATCAGTCTGAACCCCTTCCCTTTTACAGGTGGGGAAACTGAGGCCCAAGCAGCTTGCCCAAGGTCCTTTCGTGACTCTTCCGTGGGTATACCCCCAGTCCTCAGCCAGCCCTCCTCAAGGGCCAGGACGTGGGTCTCTCACCCCAGCAGCCTCCCCAGGCCCTGCACACACGTGCCCTCCAACAATTGGGAATGAGGTTGTTTCGAAGCTTCCTTCTTTTAAGACTTCTTCCAGGGCAAGACTTAAACCCAAATGGACTCTCATTGTGTAGATTTCAAGCTTGCTGGCGATAGTGGGGACCGCAACATGCTGGCACCTCCATCCCCCTCTCTGCAAAAAGCAGGCACAGACAGCATCAGCCGCAGACCCTGATTGGCATGGCTGCTCAGCACTGGGCACTGCTGCCAGAGAGTAGACCGGCTGTCACTTCCTGCCCTGTGCCCCAGCCCACAGTGGCCTCTGGAGAGGACACCAGCAGCAACCTCCCAGGGTCTGGCTGGTACAATTCTTGGGACAAGTGCAGCCTGAATAGAAGTAGTGAGGGGAAGAGAAAGGAAGAAACTTCGCTTGTGGCCTTTCCGAAGCAACTGAGGCCAACATCCTCTCTCCTTTCCATTCTCATCTCTGCTCATTCACTTACATCTCACCCACTCTTTGCTCCGTCCTATTCATTTATTCACTTGCTCATTCACTGCTTCATGTATCCTTTCACTCCTGATTGCCTCTCTCCTCATGCTCCTCTCTGCTTCCTCCAATGATTCCATTGACTCATCTCTTCTTCCCTCACTCAGTCGCTTTCCTCTTCGTACTGTGGCAGGCATTACCATGGCCAGATATTTCCAGCTCTCCCCGTCTAGGCAGGCGGAGGATTTTCACTTGGTGGGCCCCTCGGGGTAGGTGATCGGCTCTCGCCAATGGGTCACCAGTGGAATTGAGATCCATCTCCTCTGAACCACGGCCTTGAATTGCCAGTGTGAGGCCCTCCAGGTTATCTTCTTCACTCTGTCACAGTGACCGGCAACATTCCAGACAGTGGCTTATCCAAAGAGCCTGCATTCCAGAGTGAAGAGTGCATGGAGCCCTGCTCCCAGCCAGCCGGCAGCCACAGAAGTGCCCCACTTCCAGAGATCCGCTTCCAGAGAACCTGCAGGAGTAGAGCTGATGGGCAGCTGCCAGCTATGCCTGAATCCGTTACCATGTTTGTGTCAGGCCGCACATGCTTCGCCAGGGCCGCTCCCCACAGGTGACTAGTACCCATAACTAGGGCACTAGAGCTGGGCCCCTCCTGCCAAGGTGGGATTCCACTCACGGGCAACTGTGGCTTAGGGGCCCCCTCAGCCTCGCCCACACTTTCTCAGGCTCCCCCTGCCCGACCTTTCCTTCCCTCTCTCCTCGCACAGGTCTCAGACCTGCGTCATAGCAAAGGGTTCTCCCGCCTTCTCCTGCTCCCTCCCCCTGTGCTTTCGTAGGCACTTCTAATAAAGGCGTGTCTAGTCCCGCCCAGGGGCCTTAGTCTCAGAGGTCCTGTACAGACCAAGGACAGGGAACACGAGCAAGAACTAATGCGATGTCCTTTGTTTCCTTGTTGCTGTGACACAGCCTCGCTTTATTCACTCATTCGTTCTCTCATCCAGCCACTCCACAGACACTAGCTACAGACACTTGCCCCACCTGTCACCTACTCACTGACTCTACTCTCACATCTGCACGCACCTGCCATGTGTGCAGCGCTGGATTGTAGTGTGTAGCTTCCCTTGGAAACCCAGGTTCTTGATAAATGGGAGCCACCTGTCTGCCCCACGCCCAGCCCTTTCTGACACCGGCAGACGCTGTCAAGGTGGACCCCGTGCCTGTCTCACTGAGACGAGCGCAGGATATCAATCCCCCTGACAAATGTTACTCGAGTGAAAACTCAAACAATGTCACCCAGTTCCAGGTAGTGAAGGGTCCTCGCCTCATGCAGGAGACAGAGAAGCAGATGTCAGTGTCGACAGCCGAGCCGAGATTTGGAAAAGAGACAGAGCAGGGATTACTGCTGTTACGTCAGCCCCTCGTTCCCCGACCCCTTACTCCATCTAAGTGGTGCACCACGAGAGCTGGGAGCCAGGGCTTCATGTCTGTCCTCATAGGCCTGTGACATGCGTTTTTATAGGATAAGTATCTGGGAATCCAGCTGCCTCCCCAAGGCTCCTGGGATGTGGATCCCTCCTTTTTCTACCACTCTTTCCTGGGTTGCTAACAGTCAGATGAATGACTCCTGACTCTTCATGCCCTGTTCCACCCTCCATATGGCCTCCAGAGTGTTCTGCTAAAAGATCCATTCATATCCCATTAAGAGCCCTCCATAGCTCCCCGGTGCCTTAAGGAGAAAGCTGAACACTTCGCATGATTGGTCATGGCCCTCCTGAGCCCGACAGCAGCCACCCCTGCCGGCCCCTCCCTGCACCTCCTCCAAACACATCCTCTATGCACACCCAATGGCCTGGCCACTTCCCTGTGCCGAGGGAGCCCGGACCTGGCGGACTTCGGCTTGTTTGACTGTTCTCATTCCTTCCCTCTGCCTGAAGCACCTTTCCCGCTGCTTCTCGACTTGACATGGTCCACCTTGCTCCTAAAGACACTGCTCAAGGGAGAGCTCCTGTGTGACTCCTGAGTCAGCCACCCTGAAGTGAGTACGCTGGACTGACTCCTATGGGGTGTGTTTCGGGCAGGACCAATCCCTGGCTTCTTTCCCTGGCTCCCTCATGGACATCGATGTTGAGAAAGAGCTTTGGACTTGATACTGGCCGTGCTTAGATTACATCAGTCGTGTCACCTTGAGAAAGTTACCCTAGCTCTTCGAGTCTCTATTTCTTCATCTGTGAGGTGAAAATAATCACACAGAGCACCTGGTAGAATGGTCGTGAGGACTGAAAAAGATAAACGGTATGCATTCTTATTTTGTTTCTATGTTTAAGTATGCATATCCACAATCACAGGAAACAGTCTAGGAGAATATATACGACGGTGCTAACGGTGGTTGTCTCTGGGCAGCTGAGATTTATGGGGATCATTTCTGCTTTTGTTTTCCTCCGCTGAGTTTTCTGTATATATTTTTTAAATAATAAGCATGAACTGCTTTCATAATGAGAAAAAATAAAAGATACATGTTTGGGGGGGAAAAAATGAGTAGGTGAATGTGCCTGGCATGCAGCAAGGTTACTGTCTCCAGAGGGTTGTGGGCTCGTCTTCTTGTCTTTCTGCAATCTCAGCACCTCTCCCCAGGGGCTGGTACCTAGTGGGCTCGATGAACCCATCCAGCCTGACTCCTTCCTTGAGGAGATGGCAAACGTGAATTCCA
This sequence comes from Rhinolophus hipposideros, assembly GCF_964194185.1. Taxonomy (NCBI): domain Eukaryota; kingdom Metazoa; phylum Chordata; class Mammalia; order Chiroptera; family Rhinolophidae; genus Rhinolophus; species Rhinolophus hipposideros. The sequence continues at coordinate 54,987,814 of NC_138061.1, read as the reverse complement.
GAGAGGAAACTGACTTGTCGAAAGCCACATGTGAAATGAATCTCTGAGGAGGGGCTGAAACCCAGCCCCTCAGCCCGTCAGCCTTGGCTTTTCTCCTAGTGGTAGTGACCAGGCAGAGAAGGGTAACTGAAAGGAACCCATCAGTCCCTTTTCTCTTGCATGGCTTGCTCTCCAGGTTGGGTCACCAGGTCCCATCCCGGCCCAGGTTGGGCTGCTTCTAGCTCTAGAACATTGCAACCCATGCACCTGAATCTGATGTCAAAGGTTTGAAGACCCACATGGGATAAAGATTAGTATATTAATATGATATACAAAAAAGAATTTCTTCAACTTAAAAGTTTATTTTTCCTTCCAATTTGAAAAGAAATTAAAACATTTTTGTGGGCATGTGAAAGTACTGCAGGCTCTAGGCCACATGCCCACTGTGCCCGTTGGAGCCTGTGGAAGCAGATGGGGCCCTGCACACATCTCTTAAGCACCCATTACTGAACCCGTACCACTGGGCAGGTCTAGATCCAGCTCAGGCAGTTATGAGAAGCAAGAGCTCAGCTTTTGGGTGAAGGTGCCCGGCCCAGTGTGGCTGGCTGGCATGGCCTCTAAACCATGACCAAGAGAATAAAATGCACTCCACCTCCAAGGCCGAGTTTCATTCCCAGCCTGCCTTCTGGTTCCTCACTAGTGACTGAAGTTCGAGAAGCATGCTTTGTATGGGGCTCCTAGCCACATCTCTGGCTGTTTCAAAGGGCTTTTTCTCCTGGTCACAGCAGGCAAAGCCAACAGGAAGAATGAACCGCGTTCTCTCTGCCGGCTGTCTCTCTCCCACTCCCCTGCCCTGACCCCAGCCCCCCTGCTCTGCTCTCGTTTTCTCACAAATCTCCAGGGACCCCAGAGCAGTGCTGGGGGGAGAGGCCCCAGTGTTCTCCCCCACAAAACACACAAGTGGACAACATCAGTGGTTTTAGGCATTTTTCCCTGCACAAAGCTTTTTCTTCCAATGAACTCCTATGTGGGAACCAAGTAGATAAAAAGAATACAGAGTTCTGTCCTAGTTGAATCAGGGGCATGCTCGCCAAGGGGCTCCCACAGAACACCAAAGGTCCTAGGGGACACGTTTGGAAAACCTCTGGTCTGGATAATCTCTAGGCCCCAGGGAGAGGAGGGAAGGGCCTGTCTCAGAGTTGGTGGCCATGAGTCTTAGTTCTGGGCCAGGGAGGCCAGGGCTGGGGCAGGGGTGGGAACAGGAGGTCAGACTGACATAATGGGGGTGTTGCCCCAGAGGGATGAGCAGGGGGAAGGAATTAGAGTGAGAGTGGGACCTTGTGCAAGGGAACAGAGAGGGTCTGACCCTCTCACACAGAGCATGCGCATAGCAGCCGTAGACATGGGCGTCATTAACTCAGGAGTCACGGACAGAGCAGTCACGGACATTGATCATGGGCACTGCGGTCAGAGGCACAGGGGTCATAGGACAGCAGTCACGGACAGAGGGCCCATGGGCACCAAGGTCATGGACACAGAGGTCATCACAGAGGTCATCACAGGGTCATGGGCACTGCTATTGTGCGTACAGCGGTCCTGGACACTGCAGTCATGCACACGGCGGCCGGCGGCCACGCACAGCCCACAGGGCATCTCTGCTGAACCCATCAGCACACTGGCGGCAAGTCTCCACCCCTCCTTGGGAGCTTTCTGGCAAGCTAATCCCCGCATAGCTGGGACGTTAAATCATGGCTTCTTCTGTCTGTGGGCTGCCCAGGTACATCTGGCTTCATTTAGTCTCCCCCATTGAACAGAAACATATGGGGGCCCTGGCGCGCCTCTGAGGTGGGAGTCTGTGTATCAGGGCTTCTGGGGTGGGCAGGGCTGCTGGGCTATGAGGAGGGAGCTAAGGCATCCCTTTCAAAAGTGTGTTTTTTGGCACACAGTGTCTATGAGATGTTCATTAGTTTCTATGGAAAAAAAGGTTTCCTCGGTCAAGTAAATTTGGCAAACTCTGCGTTGAACAAAAGTAAGCAGAGAATTGTGGGATTTCTCAGAGAGTTTGGTAGGTGACCCTGAGTGGAACAGAGAAAGCACGGTGTTTCCTAGGCACCTTTTGCTGGAGTATCAGGAAGGATTTTGGCTGCGGGGGAACAGGAAATCCAGTTCTAAACAGGTTAAACTCCCCAGAGAGGTAATAGTTCATACAATAGGAAGTCCATAGGTGGGTACTTCCAGGATTTGGCAGCCAAACAGTGTCATCAAAGCCAGAGCCACTCCCCCCCCATCCTCAGTGCTGTCCTTGGCGGAGTTATCCTCCTGGGTCCAAGATGGCAGCTGCACCTCCAGAAGGCCCATGCAGATACTGTAACAGCTAGTGCAGAGGGAGGTAGATGTCTTCCTTCCAAATGTCTTTCATGAGTAAGATAAACCTTTCCCACGAATCTCAAAAGACCTTTCCTCCACATTTCCTTGGCCAGAATTGTGACACATGCTCCTGCCAAACCAATGACTGGCTGATTTAGACCCATGGTTCCCAAACTGTGGGCTGGGACACTGCAGGTTTCCACCAAGAGAATCAGGGTGCTGCGGGATATTTATAATTTTTGAGGGAAACCCAGCAGTACTGGACACCACATGAACTACCAGTTCACGTTACCTCATATTTTCCACATTAGATCACGCTACATTCCTTTGATGATATCATATCTTTGAGAAGCAGTGTTTGGTGGTTGCTGTAATAAATAACAAGTACCGAATGAAAAGCAATGAGGGTGGTGATGTCCAATCTAAATCCAGTTTGAGAAGCTGTGCAGCGCCCAACAGGTGCATATGTTCCATTAGTACATAACTGTAGTTATTTAAAAATAAATTTAAATTATTACTTTTTTCCTTCACTTTATGTAAATTCATTTTGCAGTTGGCTAATTAAGTTGCTGCAACATAACTATTTATTAAGTTGTTTGAGCCTAACCAAACAGAGCATTAGGTGTTTCTTTTAGTATAGGGGCACTGTGAGAAACATTACTGAGGCAAAGGGCCCATGAACAGAGAAAGTTTAGGCACTTCTATGTTAGACTTATCATGGTTACTCCTCGTGACGGGGCTGGGGCTGGAGCCTGCCTTGCCTGAAGCCCATGAAAGGGGCTTATAAAGAGCAAACCCTTTTAAAGAAAGGAGGGGAATGTATTAGGAAGACACCAAACAGTGCCTGCTAAACTAACGCACCATTCCTGCCCCGTGCAGAGAACTGGTGTTCAGCTGAGCACACGTTCAGAGTTGCTGATGCAAGCCAGCGATTCTGTTCTGTAGGCTTCTTTTGTCCCGGCTGCATTATCACCACGTGGGACTTGGTGATCCGCCTACCCACAGAATGCCTGTTGTCTGGGAAGGCCCCTGGGATAGCGGGTTGCAACAATGCACAATGCCTATGCTTCTGTTTCACCAGCTCTGCTCTGTCCTTCTCACTCCTTCTCTCTGCCCACCAGAGACAGATTGAGACCTCACAGCACCCCCAGACATGCTCAGACACCAGCTCCCATCTTCCCGCCAGGACTGCATGGGCATCTGTGCTCTGAGAGAGGCTACATACCAGCCTGGGCTGCCCAGATCCTGCCTGGGCTTGTGCAGTGTGGGGTGTCCGCAGGGGCTGTCCTCAGTCTTCTGCATGAGACCCAGCCTGATAATCAGCTATTGATTATCCCCTACTGCCTGGACCTCGCTCAGCGGGCTATGAGTACTTCAGCACACCCCTTCCCATTCCCACTGGGCTCCAGCTGCTGGCTGCATTCCTGCCCCAGGATCTTGGCCCTTGTCGTGTCCGCAGCCTGGGAGGCCCTATCCAGCCCTGCTTCCCTCTCATCCTGAAACAGCTCCTCTCCCACCCCATGCCCTTCGCCTGCTTTCCCATTGCTCTGTTGTATATCACTCCGTGTGAAAGCAGCCTATGTATTCCTTTGGTGCTTTGCTTCTGGCTGCCTGCCCCACTAGAGAGGGAGGAGCCCCTCGTGAGGACGTACCCCAATCTGGAGCACACCCATTCCACTATCCGGAGCAGTGCCTGCCACCTAGACAATACCTCTTCAATATCTGTTCAACAAATGGCCAGGCCTCACAACAGCCCTAGGATGCCTGAGTCCTGCCCCTACTTCACACACGAGGCAGACAAAGCCCAGGGAGCCAGGCCACAGCCTAGAGAGGCTTGAGCAGGTCTCTTCCTCCTTTTCTCATGGAACCTGGGTGTCCCCTCCCAGCTGTAGCTGACTCCAGTGCCTGGTCACTTATAGGGAAGTGCAGAAGACAAGCCGAGTAGGCAAGTACTCTGCATTCCTACAGCCATCCTCAGGCAGAGTGCAGTGTGGGGGGCAGAAGACCAGCAGGTCAGGCCTGACTTGGTCACTCCCCTTTCCGTGGCCTCAGGAAGACACCCCCCACCCCCCACTGTGGGCCTCAGTTTCCCCATCTTGGCAATAACGGTGCTAGTTTAACTTAACACATCACTGTCTTCTGCTCCTGATACCAGCAGCCCAGGTCCAAGAGAACACAGTGGGTTTGCAGCAGGAGGCAAGGAGAGGCACCCCCCACACCAGCCCCGATACTCCACTGTCCTTTCTTTTCCCAGGGCCGTTGCTTCACTCTGCCTGGGATCCAAGAAGCAGCCATGTTTTGTTCCTACCCACAAAACTATATCTCCTTGAGGACAAACTCATACATGAGCAGCCCCATTGACAGATGAGGACCCCCCTTTCCTGAGGTCACATTGCAGAAGGTGGCAGAGCTAGAGTTTGAATCCTGATCAGACAGCCAGCCCCCAGCTCTGACTGCCACCGTCTGCGAGACGTGAGTTTCCCACGCCAGCCCACAGGCTCCTTGCTGCACCCTGGGCACCATGCGATCCTCTCTGAGCTTCTCTGAATGCCAAGTTGCCTGATATGTGGGCCATTTTCTCTGTAGGTGGTAAGTATCAGACAGAGAGGTTTCCCAGGGAGTTATTTCTAGAGTTCTCACAAAGGCAGAGCTCTGAAGAGTTTGCTTAAAAAAAAAAATTTGAAAAAAAGTTCTTCTGCGAGGGGCTACAATGGAGGACACACAGCTCATTTGTGCCACATTCCTCATCTGAACCCAGAGGGGACAGCCAGCCCCTTCCACAGGTGTCTCTGCCCGTCCCCAGGCCACTAGGCCAAATGAAGGTCATTTTGGAAACATTGTTGACAATGCAGATGGTTGCTGCATCTGCTTTTCTGAATGATCTGAGCTTCCTCTGGGGAAGCTGAGCTGTATCTGTTTTTCCTCTCCTTCTCAGACACGCGGCACTGGGCTGCCGGGCCTGCGGGGGCTGCGGGGAGCTGATTTCCATAGGCACTTTTAGACCCTGGCCAGGTGGACAAAGGCCCAGTGTGTCCGTGGCCCAGTGAAGGCACAATGGCCCTGCTGAGACTTCTGTGTTCTCAACAAGGACACCCCACAATGGACACAGCCCTGAGTCATCAATCACATCAGCCATAGGCCCTTCCCCGGCCTGATGAGCCAGCTGGTCACCACAAAGCTTCCCGGGGAAGGAGCCAGGGCTGGAGACCAGAGCCTGGGTTTCTAAGGCTGGCCTGACTACCAAGTGCTGTGTGACCTTACACAAGTTGTTTGAACTCTCTGAGTCTCCAAGATCTTTTCCTGGTTTTACTGGAGAGGAAATAAATGTGCCTTCCTACTTGAAAACAGAGTCATTCCACACTCATCTGGGAATGGGGAAGTGGGGTCGGGGAAATGAAATTGCCTTTTTCTCATGGGTTGGGCAATCCTGGAACATAGCTGGGCTTCAGCATGGGTTTCCCGCCCAGGAAGGGGCTTTTTGTCATGGTGCTGAGTCCTGGAAGAGATGCCAGAGATGACAAGGGGATGGGCAGACATGCAGAAACCCTCCAACAATGGCTGCGAGGGAGAAGAGCAGCAGGACCAAGGAAAGACCCGTGAGGCTAGGAGCCTGTCCCCCAAGGACAAACACGAGATAAATGTGCAGAAGCTGAAAGGAGGCAGACGCTCTGTTCCACAGCAGGAGGAAAGAACTTTCTAGCATCTGAGCAGTGTGGAATGGGGGGAGGAGGACTTAGGGTTTGTGCCCCACCCCACCCCATCCCCCAGATGTGCAGGTGGCAGCTGGACCTGCTGGTATACATGAGGTCCTTAGCAAGCGGCCACCCGTGAAAGCCGATGTGGCCAAGGTCCTGTTGTGGACACTGAGACTGTCATAAGAGGCTGTAGAGCTGGGACAAGTCACCCTTAGGTTTCTCCCCAGGACTCAGAGAGATTGCCGGTGCTCGCTCAGGCTGGTAGGGCAGTGTCCCCTTTCCAAAGTTCTAGGACAGCACTCAGGACAGGCAAGTGAACCACAGGTGCCTGGGGCTGAACAGCTCTCCATCCCTACCCCAGAGCCTCACGCCACACCCAGGCTCCCAGAAGACATTCAACAAGTGCATTTTATGCTCTCACCCAGGTTCTAGACACCAGGTTCTGGCATGACTGAGGGAGACACTGTCCCCACCCTCAGGAAGCTTCCCAGGCTTGGTGGTGTGAATAGCTACAGGGGGGTGGGGTCTCCATCCCACTGGGGCAGCGAGGCTGGGCAAATGAGGTACAGTCATCAGTACCCACCCTGGGCCTGATGAACGCTTTGATGCTATGTGGGGAGGGCAGTGCCACGGCTGGGAGGCCTCACGCCCTGTCCCCCAGCTGGTAAGTAGAGGAGCAGCCCTTGAGCCCCAGTTTCTCAGACTCTAACGCCTTCCACTGGCCAGGCTGCCTCATGTCAGAGACAAAGGCCGTGGGTTGGGCAGAGAGGGAACAGGGGCAAGTGGGCACATGCCTCACACATCAGCTGGGACAAATATTGTCCCCATCTTTCTCTACAGGGGTCCTCTTGGCCCACCACGTCACCTCTCGAGATGAGAAGGGCACCCTCCCTACCCCCTACCCCGTACTCAGATCCCCCACACCATCCTGAGGAGCAGGCTGCACTGTGACAGCAGGTGTCCCACAAAGAGCAAGGATTTGCGTTCTGCCCCTGACACTCATTGAGCTTTACTCAACCTGACCCCCACCTCAGCCTGCGATCTGTTAGACCAGGGTACACATAGCCACGTGGATGAGCTTCGGAAAGGCTTAACTGAGGGACCAGCCATGCCACGGACAGGCTGAGAACCCAGCACACATTCAGTAGGTGCACAATAAATGTCACACTCACTCACTGACCCCTGTCCCATGACAGGGGACTCACTCCATTTACAGGGCCACCATTCCAACATTTTTCTCAATTCCGACGTTAGTGACGTCATCTGGCGTAAAACAAGCCTCACTTCTCCATCGTTTGGTACTACCTATGCTCCTCGGAGACACAGGCTCCCGTCCACACCTCGTGATGACCCTGCAAAGGCGCACGGCGGGATAGGGCCCTGCTCCCCCTCTGTCACACACCCACCATCACCAGACTAAACACCCCTGGATCCTACAGGTCTCCTTCAGCAGATGTGGTTTCTAGAACCTACACCAGCCTGAACACCATTGGGACTTCCTATCTGCGTGCCCCCCCCACCTCTACCCTGCACTATGCGCGTGAGTGAGGCCCTCAGCCCTGCCGCTCCCTCCACACCCAGCCCACCCAGGGCCAGGAAGAGAGCAGGACCTAGGAGAATGGCAGCAGGGGAAGCTGAGAGATTTCACTGCAGCCCCAACTGCTGGGAGGATGGAGTCACCATTTGCTTCTTGAGCCCGCACACGCTCCCGGTGTCCGGAGCCAGGGCCCCCAATTCTCCACGCAGCCATCTTTCTGAGAAACCAGATGCTCTGCTGCCTGCCTGTGCTTCATCAGAATTCAGCAAAAGGGACATAAATAAATAAAGGAAACTCTGCTTAGCTCTTTCCTCCTAACGATCGCCAACACGCAGACGCTTAAAGAGACAACAGTTTTCCAGAGGAACAATGGGCGAGAGGCGGCCAGACCACGGAAGAATTTTCTGTCAGATATTATTGTTAGTTGCGTTTGTAGAAAAACAAAGCAAAGCAGAGGGGACGTCATTGAGATTTCTATCAGACCCAGGAGGCATCCTGCATTTCAACTTTTGTTTATTTGTTTGTTTTTGTCAGTACATTCATGTTAGAAATGTGTCTAGCTCGCTTCCAGCTAGCGAAACTCCCCTGTCGGGAAAACAACGTTTCAAAACACGATCTTTTTAATTTCTTTCAGCTGGGCCCCTATCGCTGGATGTTTGGTTAATATGGATTCCTTATTCATGATGCTGCCCCTCCCCCATCTCTGTGTGGCTAATCAGCCTGTTGGACATATGGAATTGTTCACGCTCAGAGCAGTTAGCATCGCCCCAGGCAGGACTGGCTTCAGACAAATGTGCCCTTCACCTTTTTGGCAGAGCCCCCCAAACTCCATTATTCCTGCTTGGGCGGAACCCCCGTGGTCACAGGATAACCCTCAGGGAGCACTGTGCAGAGCCACCAGCGTGTTTTCCCAGGGGCAGAGGGCAAGGAGTCGGGCTGGAAGGCTGCTTCTGGCTCCCCACTGTGTGCTGAGTGACCTTGGCAGTCCTCTCCCCCTCTCTGCACTCCTCTGCAGCAGTCGAGAACAGGGGCAGACTGGGAGCAGGAAAAGCATGAAGATGGGCAGACAACCCAGGGCGTTTGGGGATGGGGATCTCTGGTGATCCAGGACCATCCCTATGCCAGCCTTCTCACGCCCTGGCAGCCAAAGGTTGATGCAGGCTGACATGTTCTGTGGGGGTTCCATAAGAGCAGACCTAATTCAGCAACCACCCAGACTCACCTCCATAGACTTTGAAAGCATCTGTCCTGCTCAGCAGAAGACGTTGAGCCAGGGGCGAGCATGAAACAAGCAGAGTCTGCCCTTCGTGGAGGTGGATGGTCCTCGGCTCTCACTGGCCTTTCTCCTCACCTTTCTGGTGCTGATGAGACCACAGAGGCCCAGAGAGGGTCTGACACCTCACTTCCCTAGGCCGTAGGATTGCCAAATAAAACTCAGGGTGCCCAGTTAAGTTTTAATTTTAGATAAGGAAGAAATAAATGTTTTAATATAAGTATGTCCCAAATATTGCATGGGACAGATGTATCCTACACGATTTTCATTGCTTCTCTGACATACAATTGTAACGGGAGTCCTATTTTGTTTTTCGTGTATGTGACAACACTATCTGGACACGCAGTCTATCGGCACCAGGACTGGAAACAGAGCCCAAGCCCCACCCGCAGCCTCACTTCTTTCCCCAGTACCTCTTACCACCCTCCCTTATGGTGTCTTCTGCCCACACAACTCTGTGGGGACCAGGGTCCCTACAGTAATGGTCAGAGGGCACTGTCCTCATCCTGCCCAGCAGGCAAGTCTTAAAACTCTGGAGCCAGAAGTGGGTTTCAAACATATCCAATGGCTCTCTGTTCATCTTGATGGCCCAGCCAGGCCTAGAAGAAGTTCTGGCATGCTGTAAACATCAGGAAAGGCTTATTGAATGAGTGAATGAGTGAATGAGTAAATGAGTGAGCAGTAGAAGCACCGTGTTACAATCCCTCTGACTGGTTTTTGGGGATGGAATTTAGGGAGCCACGAAGAATGCTCACATGAGTGGAATTTTTCCGCTCGGAACAGCATCAGGGGACCCCACATCCTGCCTCCCGGGCCTCAGGAGCTGAGCAGCACAGACACGGGTTCTGTTCAATAAGAGTCTGATCAAGGGTGAGGTAGGGAGCTCCGCCATGGGCCAGTTCTGTGCCTGAGCCCCTGCCCACCCCTACCTAGAAGCCTCTCTGTCCTAACCCCGTCACTCCCTTGCAGAATCAATAGAGCCACAGAACAGAGAAGGGTGGGGGAAGGAGAATGTTGTGACTGAGCACTGGCCCATGTCCTAAAGTGCCAGCCAGATGGCCATCTGTGCCGCTTGGCCTCCCAGGCCTGCTGGGGAAGGAAGTAGGAAACCAAAGCCAGATGAGGGTGGAGATGCAGCCAAGTACCCCCTGTAACCACCCCCAGCACATGTCACCTCCTCGCCCAGCAGACGTGCCCATGTGCGTGTGTGCCCCCCCCCCCAGGCACACACACTCCCCTCGGTCATCTGGCTGGTCAGCGCTGATGGGTCTGCCCACGATCACAGCCCACGCTGGGGACGTAAGGAGATGCTCAGAGGACTTTCCGAAGCACCACCTGAGTCCTCAGCACTGCTCACCGTGGCCGGACATGAGTCGGGTACGGGAGAACAGACCTCAAAGATAGGATGGTGTCAGGGGATAGCTCAGAACTCAAGAGTAGGAAGGCCTGGCTCTTCTGGGGAATCACCTGAGCACCCCACAGAAAGCCATTCAGGCCTCAGTTGCAACATCTATAAAATGGGGACGCCAAACCCCTATCCTGGCCACCTCTTTAGACAGGAAAGCTCCTTGTAGACTAAGAAGGGTCAGGCAGCGCTCGAAATCCCTGCTTTCCATGTGTGCTTTCAGGATTGAAATGAGGCTTTTCTATTAATGTTGGGTATGCTATGTCTCCATACAGCCCAGGGTTTAGTGTTTGTGCAGACAGTTGGGGCAGGAGAGCTCAGATGCTAGAGAAGTTGCTACAGGCTGGTCTCATGTTGCATCAGTGTGTCACCTCACTCGTTCTGCCTACTGGACCTCTATTAATGTAGCCCCTGACTCACAGAACTTACTGTCAGCTCCAACCATGTGTCTCTTTCCCATCCTCTGCTGCTAGCATTCTAGCCTTTGCCTGGGTGGGCCTGGGGCCACAGGGTGCCCCGTTCCCAGGCCGGCAGAAATCATCTCTCTGGGGGCCCCTCCACCAGACCTGGCTGAACCGTGTTCCTGAGCCAGGAGGGGATTAGAGGCCCCCACAGAGCCGGAGCTGGGGATTTGGCACAGAAAATCCTTTCCTTTGAGCTGGGTAGAAAGGAGAAGGAGCAGAGCCAACAGCCCCAGGGCTTCCTGAAGAAACTTTGCCTCCTGTTTCCTGAGCTTCTGCTGATGGAGTAAACTTCCCTCATCCCCTAGCCACCCAGATCCTGGAACAAGCTACCCTGAAACCAGGCACCACATGGGGTCATGAGGGCCAGCCTGGGGTGGCAGGACAAGCCTCCTAGCCCAGGTGCTCCACCCACCTCACCACCCACCACCTTACTCTGTAGCCTTTGTCAAGTCCCTTCCCTTCCTGAGGGGGGCCTTAATTTCCTGAGCAGTAGAACGGAGCGAGGACATAAGGTTGGTCCATTAAAATGTCAGAGCTGAATGGGAAGCAGATTCTAAGTGGAGAAGGGGTGTCGGGCACGGCCATCTCTCCTCTCATTTCTGCTCTCCTTCCAACGCACTCACACTCACTCTCCCATGCCAGCCAGCATTCGCTGCCCTGCGGTGACCTCTGGGCTCTCGGCCTTCACAGATCCAATAAACACCACTCTGTCAAAGGACAGAGGAGAAAACCTGGAGGGGCCGCCAAGGGCCAGAACAATATGAGCAACAAAACAAATAATGAGAATATCAAATTATAACTCAAAATAAATATCCATGAATCCATATGGTTATAAATAAATAAATGAATAAATAAATGGGGCCAGCTCTTCCTTATGGAAGAATTCCAATTAATAAATGTAGAATGAATGAGGGAAATAAAAAAGTTTGCCATTACAACATCACAGTAATAGTTATTGCAGACTAGATGCTAAAATTAATGGGTGGAAGTTTGAGAAGAAACAGAATGTTTGAATTATCTCAAAGTATCTCCCCCCAACATATTTACCAATTACGAAGGGAGACAAAAAAAACCCAGTAATCTCTAGTGGAGAAACACAGCAGATCCCACCTTAACGAAGAGATCAAGGTTACCATCACCAGTAATACGACATATGGACATCATGTGGCCCCTGAGTGATACACTGAGAAAGGCACATCACTTATATAGTATTCTTGCCAAAAATAAATAACCTCAACCTAATCATGGGGGAAAAAGATCAGACAAACGCAAACTGAGGGGCATCCTGAAAAATACCCGCTCAGTACCCTTCTAAAGGGTCAAGGTCACGAACAGCAAGGGCATCTGAGGCACTGTCACAGACTGGAAGGGACAATGGAGTCATGACCACTAAATGTAACATGGGGTCCTATACTGGCTCCTGGAACAGGAAAAGGACATTAATAAAAATTTTTAAAAACAAACAAAAAACCCTAGTGAAATGTGAATAAAGTCTGTAGTTTAATATTTCTGGATATTAATTTATTGGTCTTAATACTTGCAAATTATACAAGATGCTAACATTAGGAAAAGCTAGGAGAAAGGTATGCAGCAACTCTCTGTACTATATTTGCAACTTTTTATTTCAAATGAAACATCTGCTCATATTCCATTCTGAGGGCTCTGATTGGTGCCAAGCAGTAGACTACAGTCCATCTCTTAATAAATGGTGGGTCCTCAGGTGTTTTACATACACGATTTCATTGCATCTTCATAATGACCCTCTGAAGGAGGTATTCATAGCCCCATTTTGTAATTAAGGAAACTGAGGTCCAGGGCCACCAACTACAAAATAGAGGCACCAAGAATCAATCTGAATGCAGTCTATCTGAATGCAAAAGCTCTGACAGGTGGGGTCTTTACTGAAATGCAGGAGCTCACAGAGGAGGTTGCACGCATAAAACTGGGCATCAAAGGTAATAACTTTTGGTCCTTCGAAGCATGGCATTCAGATGCTACCTATCCTAACCCTAATCTTAACACAGAGTTGGTTCGAGAGTAGGCTAGTGGTTAAGAACAACTTTCTAGACTGCTTGGGTACAAATCCCAGGTCTGCTACTTATTTATTATATTTTTTCAAAAGGTACCGAATCTCTCTGTGTCTGAGTCTCCTCCTGAGTAAAATGGGGGTAAGATGTAGAATCTATAGCCTGGCTCTGATGGTCGAACACTTAGACCAGTTACACACGTCCCATAAGTGTTAACCATCACTTTCGTCTTCACTCTGCGCATCTGTCCTCCACCACCTGCAAAATGCCAGTTTGCTGAGTGGATTTCTGCAAGCTGAACAATGAGTGAAGGCCCAAGCCAAAGCTAAGAGTGCACCGTGGAGTGAGGAGCAGAGAAGAGAGTCATTGGCTGTCATTATCAGCCCCAAATCCTAAATTGGAATGGCCACGAACCATCTAGAGGTGTTGTAGAACTGGAAAAATGTCAAGGCAGGAAAGGAGCCCCACAATAAGCCAGTCCCTTGTTAACTTGCATGTGGTCCACAGGCAGAGACATCCAACCACCCCAGGTGTGACCCACCTAAGGCTAATTTTAAAAGGAGAGAGAAGAACGTGAAGGGGAGAGGCGGGGAGGGGGAAAAAAGGGAAACGAGAGGAGGCAGTACAGGAGGGGAGAGGAACAGAAAGGAAAGAGCAGAAAGGGGAGGAGAGGAAAGGGGAGGGCACAGTATGGGAGGGGATGGAGGGAAAGAAAGTGAAGAGGAGAAAAGTGGAAGGGATGGGGAGAGGGGAGAGGAGAGGAGGAAAAGAAGGAAGGAGGAAAAATTCTCACCTGATGATCTCACCAAGGAATCCTAAAATCCCTGAAATTTTGAACACAAATCAATAAGCCTCAGAATGCTACTGCACACCAAAATCTAGGCAACATTTGGTTCCTGCTGGTTCAGTGAAAGCACAATATTTTTTTAAATGCATGGCATAGGTGAAGCCACGCTGCGACGCACCTTTGCTGATGTCAGCCTGAAGACGGAATTGATACGAGCACTAGCAGAACATACCCTGTGGTTCTCCAGAGTGCTGAGTCTGTTAAATACCAGAATTCTCATCAACTTGATCAAAACCAATCAATGATTCTCACTAGGTCTATATGTGGGCACTTTTGTGGGAATCAGGCTGATAAAACTGATTTGAGGACTGTAGAAATCCATAGTTTAGCCTAGTTAATGTGTTGGCCTTAGCTACTAAATTTGAGGGTGTACCTCTTGTGTCCAAATGCATGCAGATCCCCTGTCACAAGTACAAATACCTGGGTGCCCGGAGACAGCCTCCTGGGGGGACCCAAGGGACGTATCCTGTACTCCTCGTTTTAGGGAGGCTCTGCAACAGATGTCACCTACATTTGCCTCTAGCCATTCTTCACTTCAGTGGCCTCCGCTATAAAGTAGGAAGTTAAATGAGGCCAGTGGTTTTTAACCCTGGATACACATTAGAACTGCCTGAGAAAATGTTTTAATACCAGTGGCCCTGCTTGAACCAACTGAGTCAGAATATCTGGAGTGGGTCCCAAGTATTGGTCTGCTTTAAACACATACCAATGGATATTTCCTTCCAGTCATGATAAACCAACGATTCCAGGACAGTTCTCCACTGTATCAGCTTCCTATTGCTGCTGCAACAAGTTACCACAGACTTAGTGGCTTACACAACATAAATTTATTATCTTATACATCTAGAGGTCAGAAGTCTAAAATGGGTCTCAGTTGGCTAAAATCAAGGTATCAGTAGGGCTGCACTCCTCAGAAGGGTGTAGGAAAGAATACACTTATTTGCCTGTTCCAGCTTCTAGAAGCCACCTGCTTTCCTTAGCTCATGTTTCCCTTCTTCCATCTTTAAAGCCAACGACATCAGGCCAAAACCTTCTCACGCTGCCATTTCTCTGGTTCTCTCTCTTCTTCCTCCCTTTTCTATTTTTGAGGATCCTTGCCATTACCTTGGGCCCATCTGAATAATCCAAGATAACCTCTTATTTTAAAGTCAGCTGATTAGCATCTTAACTCCATCAGCAATCTTAATTTCCCTTTGCCATATAACCTGACATATTGATTGGTTCCAGAGATTAGGACATGGACATCTTTAAGGGGCCACATTCTGCCTTCCATCCCATCTAAAACAATTAGAAAGAAGCATAAAAATTATTTAAACATCTATTTTCAGACATTGGACAATAGACATCACAGTACTTTAGTCCCCAAGAAAGGGAAACAAAGGAGATGAGCCTTGTGATTCCAAAGATGTCTGCCCAGAGACACTGAGAGGATTTGGCAAAAATGTATGAGGATCCAAGCAGAGCTTGTAGTCTCCATGAGCTGAGAAAAGAGAAATTAGAGTTTGGGAAGGCTGAGCCTGCTGGATTTTTGTGGGACAGAGAGATGGAGAAGAAGAAGCTATGTGGAGAAAGAGCTCCAAAAATCTGCACACTCCAGAAATCCCCTTGAGTCAGACTGAATGCTAAACTGTTAATGTGTAGGGCGATACTCCATGAGGCCAGGGAAAGAATAATTACCAGAGAAGGAACAAATACTGGGAAACTACAAGCTAAGCAAATACTGAAGCTCAGCAGGGTTGAGAGACATTTGAGTTTTAACCTAAAAAAATGGAGAAACACTCAGGGCGTTCAGGAAAAACACCATAAGGGCACACCTTAGCAGTAGAACTAAGTTAGCCCTAGAGGAAAGGCTGCTCTAGATGCTACAAAACTTACATACAAGTCGCATAAGTACAAGACAATCTGAAAGTAAACACCAGAATACAACTCAGTGGCTACTGAAATTCAGTGTATACTGAAATAACCAGAATACAACTCAGTGCACTTTGTGGGAGAAAACAAAATCTAGATACTCAACAACCTCATACACGCAATATCTAACATCTAGTAAAAAATAACCAAACATGCAAAAAATAAATAAAAAAGGCAGAAAAAATGTAATCTAGTCAATAGAATAAATCCATAGACTCGAACCCAGGAAGTCACAAAGGTGATGGAATTAGCACAGAAAAACGTTAAAGCAGGTGTTATAAATATTTTTAAGAAAAACAGAAGCATAATAAAGAAAACTGTTTTTTTAAAAAAGAACCCGAAACATCTAGAGCCCAAAATTACAACCTCTAAAATAAAAGATTCATGGGGCAGGCTTTCGAGCAGATTAGACATTCCAGAAAGAAAATATAAGTAAAATTATAGAAAAGGCAAAAGAAAAATCTCTTCAGGAGATCCAAGATGGCAGAGTAGATAAACACAGTGTCTGCATCTTTCTGTGAACACATTAAAATTACAACTAAATTATAGAACAGTCAACCTAGAGAACCATCTGAAGTCTGGCTGAACAGAAGTTTTATAACTAAGGATATAAAAAGCCACACTGAGACTGAAAGGAGAGGCAGAGACGCAAAGCAGGCTAACTCCAAACCTCTGTGTGGTGGTTAAGAACCGGAAGGGATATCTCAGCCTTGGAGATTCCCCAGAGAGGAACGAAGGACCCCAGCCACAAACCAATGTACAGTCCGGAGCACTGGAGCCAAGAAGAGGAGCCCCCATAACACCTGGCTGTGAAAAACAGTGGGGATTCTGACATCCGGGTGGGATAGAAGACTGTGGACACCCTCTTAAACATCCCAGACAAACCCAGACATCCTCTTAAACAGCCCGCGCACAGACTCTCTCACTCACAGGCACTCACCTTGACCTCCAGCGAAGAGACAGTAACTCGGGGGGTTTCAGAGACGTACGGGGGGCAGACTGAGGTGTGTGGCTTCGTAGTGAGAACTGGGGGACGGTCAGCATTTTCCCTGTGTAGGGCCCTTCTTTTGAATAGCCAGCAGGTGGACGTCATCTTTCCTGTGTTGAGCCCACCCCCACAGGCCAAATCTGAATCTCATTGGCCTGGTGAGCTCTGCTCACTCCAACCTGCTGACTCACTGGGACCCAAGTCGCCCAACACCAGAGGCACTTTCTCTGTGAGCAGCCAGCCCTGCCCGAATTGCACTCTTTCTTGAAAAACTATCAGAGTCCACAGGCCCCAGGCAGGCAGCAACTGGCAGTGTGTGCTGATACTTTTGCTGAGTAGCTCCAGACTCAGCACTGGCACCAAACCAGAGGCTACATTAACCTGTTGACCACAACTCTTCCCACTCTAGTGACCCCCAGAGACTCTGCCTCACCCAATTTGTGTACCACACGAGGCTTTATCAGTGGCTGAACCTTAAGGGAACTGGCAGGTGGTACCAGGCCTTGGGGTCTCCTGGCATTTCTCAGAGATACCCCAGGCCCAGTATTAGTGGTAAATGTCCTTGGCTGATAGTGTAGCCTCTCCTACATGCTCCAGGGTTAGCACAGGCAGTGATCTGCAGATCATTTTGTAGCTCCTACCAGGTAGTCTCCAGCTGATCACAGGCAGTGGGTGACCTGAGCCTACACCAGAGCCCCTCACAAGAAGCCCCAGAAACTACATACTTGGAGGTTGGCTGAGAACACAACAGAGCACTGCCCATAGCTCCACAAGCAGCACACACAAAGGGCAGTCTCAACAGGCACCAGAGCACACTGGGGTGAATCCCACACAGTGGGGTGAGCCCCCAGCACAGCAGCCTGTAAGCTATGGATGTGGCCAAACCCCACACCAAATCAGCCTGTGGCAATTTTAATCAAGGCTCAACTATAACAGGAAGGCACACACAACCCACACCAGGACCCTTCTGGAGCACTCAAAGCAGGTGACCAGGGAGACTATACCCCTGGGCCCCACAGGGCACCTACTACATGAGGACACCTGGCTAAGACTGGGAGACATAGCAGATCTACCTAATACATAGAAAGAAACAGAGAGGCAGCCAAAATGAGGAAACAAAGAAATACATCCCAAATAAAAGAACAGGAGAAAACTCCAGAATAAGAACTAAAGAAAATGGAGGCAAGTAACCTACCAGATACAGAGTTCAAAACAGTGGTTATAAGGATGCTCGAAGAACTTAGTGAGAACTTCAAAGAGATAGCAAGCATAACAAAGGACATAGAAAATCATAAAAAAGAACCAGTCAGAAGTGAAGAAGACAATAACTGAAATGATGAATACACTAGAAGGAATCACCAGCAGACTAGATGAAGCAGAGGATCGAATCAGCAATTTGGAAGACAAGGTTTCAGAAACCACCCAATCAAACAGCAAAAAGAAAAAAGAATCCAAATAAATGAAGACAGTTTAAGAGACCTCTGGAACAACATGAAGCATAACAACATTCACATTATAGTGGTACCAGAAGGAGAAGAGAGAAAGCAAGGGATTGAGAACCGATTTGAAGAAATAAGGACTAAAAACTTTCCTAACCTGGAGAAGAAAATAGACATACAAGTCCAGGAAGTGCACAGAATCCCAAACAAGATGAACCCAAACAAGATAAACAAGAGGCTGACACCAAGACACATCATAATTAAAACGGCAAAGTTTAAAGACAAAGAGAGAATCCTAAAAACAGCAAGAGAAAGGCAACTAGTAACTCACAAGGGAGCTCCCATAGTATTGTCAGTTGATTTCTTAACAGAAACTTTGCAGGCCAGAAGAGACTGGCACAAAATATTCAAGGACCTACAGCCAAGACTACTCTACCCAGAAAAGCTGTTATTTAGAATCAAAGGACAGATAAAGAGCTTTCCAGACAAGAAAAAGCTAAAGGAGTTCATCACCACCAAAAGAGTATTACAAGGAATGTTAGAGATTCTTCTTTAAGATGGAGGAAAAAAGTCAAAATTATTAATAATAAAATGACAAAATCTACCTGTCTATCAACAATTGCTTTCAATGTAAATGGATTAAATGCTCCATTCAAAAGACATAGGAAGACTGAATTAATAAAAAAAACAAAACCCTTACATATGCTGCCTACAAGAAAATCACTTCAGATTGAAAGACACACACCAATAGAAAGTAAAGGGATGGAAAAAGATGTTTCATGAAAATTGAAACAAACAAACAAAGTTAGGGTAGCATACATATATCGGACAAAATAGACTTTAAAACCAAAGCTATAACAGGAGACAAAGAAGGACTCAGTAATTTCATTTCTGGGTATTTATCTGAAGAAACCCAAACGCTACTTTGAGGGGACATGTACATCCATATGTTCATTGCAGCATTGTTTACAATGGCCAAGATGTGGAGGCAGCCTGGGTGTCTGTCGATGGAAGAATGGATAAAGAGGAGGTGGTACATATATACAGTGGAATATTGCTCAGCCATAGAAGGAAATTGGTCTTGCCATCTGCGGTGGCATGGATGGACCTGGAATGTACTGCACTGAATGGAGTATGTCAGACAGAGAAAGACAGATTCAATGTGATTTCATTTATATATGAAATCTAAACAACAAAATAAATGAAAAAAAAAAAACAGAAACAAACTCAAAAATACAGAAAACATTTTGATGGTTGCTAGATGAGAGGGGAATCAGGGGTGTGGATAAAAAAGGGGAAGGGACAAAGAAGTACAAATTAGTTGTTACAAAGTAGTCAGAAGGATAGCATAAGGAATATAGTCAGCAATATTGTAATAACAATGTATGGTGTCATATTGATATCAGACTTGTTGGTGAGATAGATGGGAGGGGTTGGGCGACAGGATGAAAAAGATGAAGGGATTAAGAAGTGCAAACTGGTAGTTACAAAATAGTCACGGGGATAAAGTAAAGCACAGGGAATATAGCCAGTGACATGGTAATAATTATGTGTGGTGCTAGGTGGGTACTAGACTATCAGGGAGATCATTTACTAAATTATACAAATGTCTAATCACTATGCTGTACACTTGAAATTCATATCAAGTAATACTGAATGTCAAAAAAAAGGCAACAGAGACTATCCCAATAAAAGCAAAGAAAGGGGGAAAAGCTAATAAATTAAACAGAGCCTCAATGACATGTTAGACCATATTAAGTGATCTACCACATGTATAATTTGGAGACCCAATGAAAAAGAAGAAAATAGAAAATTATTTGAAGAAGTAATGGCTGAAAGTTTTGTGAATTTTATTAAAAATTTAAATTGACATGTCCAAAAAAAACTCAACAAACCCCAAGGCAGGATAAATACAAAGAAAATCACTTCAAGGCACTTCATAATCAAGTTTACGAAAACCAGTGGTAAAGAGAAAATCTTAAAAGTAGTCAGAAACAAAATCCATCGTGTACAGGAGAATATAACTAAGAAACAACAAAGACTACCGAACTGAATCTATGTGAGCGAGAAGATAATGGAACAATACTGTACAGAGAGGAAGGGAAAATGACTTTCCACCTAGAATTCTATATCAAGTGAAAATATCCTTCAAAAGTAAAGGCAAAATAAAGAATTTTCAGACAAATAAAAGCTGAGAGAATTCATGATCACTACCAGACTTGCATTATAGAAATTATTAAGTAAAGCTCTTCTGGTTGAAAGAAAATATCCGGTGAAAATCAGGTCTATACAAATGACTGAAGAGTACTGGAAATGCAAAATATGTGGGTAGATTAAAAAAAGTATGCATCTTCTCATTTTCTTTAAAGATAGCTGACTACTTAATATAAAAAGAACAAAGTATTGGGTTTTTAAGGTCTGTATACGTAAAATGTGTAACAACAAAAGCACAAAGAACAAGAGAGGGAAAGGAATTCTATTGTAAGTTTCTTACATCTTATATTAAAGTGGTATAATATTCATGGAAAGTAGACTATGGTTCAGTTAAACATACATATTATGAACTCTAGAGCCATTACTAAAAACATAAAATGAAGAAGTATAGCTAATAAGCTTATAGAGAGAAGAGAATGGAATCCTAAAAAGTACCCAATTAATACTAAGTAAGGCAGGGGAAAAAGTGGAACAAGGAAGAGATGAGGAAAATAGAAAATAAATAATAGCAAGATGATATATGTGAACCCTATATACCAACAATTGCATTCAATGTAAATTCTCTAACTATTCCAATTCAAAGATTGACAAACTAGATAGAAAAGCAAGACCAAACTACATGTGTTTACAAGATATCCATTTTAAAAAGACACAGGCAGGTTAAAAATAACGTTTGGAGTAAAATATACCACACAAACACTAATTATGTGAAAGTTCTATTATGCGAATTATACCTTAATAAAGATATTTTAATTTAAAAAAGAAAGTTATATTACTACGTTGATATTAAGTCAAATAGACTTCATAGAAATGAATATATCCAAGGACAAAAAGGAACACTACCTAGTGATAAATAGTATGAACAATATCATGCCATAAAATCAACAACTTAGAAACAAATGTACAAATTCCTTGAAATGTACAAAACTAACTCAGGAAGAAACAGGAAGACTAACAACCCTATATCTATTACATAAACTGAAGTTGTAGTTTCAAATCTTCCTACAAAGGAAGCATTGGTCTCCAACAGCATCACTGGTAAATTCTATTTTTAAAAATTAGGTAGGAAAAAAAATGCCATATCTATCAATCTCTTTCAGAAAAACCTTCCCAACTCATTTTATGAAGCCAACTTATCCTGATACCAAAACCAGAAAAAAAGTTGTTAAAACAGAAAACTGCAGACCAATATTCTTTATGGGGCAAAAATACTTTAACAATAAGATCAAATTGCATTCAACAATATACAGAAAGGATAATACACCATGATCCAGTGGGATTTATCCTAAGAACTAAAGGTTAGTTTAATATTCCAATATCAGTAAAATCATGATTATCTCAATGGAATAAAAAAATATCTGCTGGCATAATTCTACATGATTTATGGTAAAAACTCACAGTGTAGTAGGAATACGAGGTCTGACAATTAAGTTCACAAACTTGCCACTGTGCACTCACATTGGCAGCCCTGCACAAACAGCTCAGGAAGGTTTCATACCCTTGGTATATCAGTGTCTCACAGCTGTGTTCTTGTTGATGTGTGGCGGTGTCTTGCTGAGTGGCATTCATGATTGCTGTTGGCCTGTTTCTGTGTGTCATCACGAGAATGTCTGAGCTTGAATTAGAGCAACGAACAAACATTACATTTCTTGTTAAGCTTGGCAAGGGTGGAAGTGAAATCAGGGACATGTTAGTCCAAGTTTACAGGGATGAAGAAACGGCAGAGTACAAATGGATTAAATGTTTTTCTGAGGGAAGGAACGCATCAGTGATGAAGAGAGGTCAAGGTAGTCAATAACAAACAGAACTGACAAAAAAAAAATTCAAGTTGTGTGTCAAAATCATCGGCTGACTGTGAGAAGCACAGCAGACCAAGTAAACATCGATAGAGAAATAGGAAAATCTTAACTGAAAAACTTGGCATGAGAAAGGTGTGTGCAAAAATGGTCCCAAAGGAACTCACCGATGAAAAAAAGCAAAGGAGAGTCCAAGTTTGCCAAGACCTTTTGGAGAGGCAAGACAATATTTTGAGTCGTGCTATCACTGGTGATGAAACATGGTGTACCAATACGACCCTGAAACAAAGCGTCAAAGGGCACAATGGAAGTCAGCCAATTCTCCATGACCAAAAAAGTTCCGTCAGTCCAAATCAAGAGTCAAAATGTTGCTGCTAACCTTTTTTGATATCAGAGGGATTATTCATTATGAATTTGTACCAACTGGACAAACAGTTAAACAAGTTTACTATTTGGAAGGGCTGAAAAGGCTGCGTGAAAAAGTTGGATGTCCTGAACTTTTCGCCAACAATTCATCGCTCTCACATCATGACAATGCACCAGCTCACACGGCACTGTCTGTGAGGGAGTTTTTAGCCAGTAAACAAATAACTGTATTGGAACAGCCTCCCTACTCACCTGATCTGGCCCCCAATGACTTCTTTCTTTACCTGAAGATAAAGGAAATATTGAAAGGAAGACATTTTGATGACATTCAGGACATCAAGGGTAATACAAGGACAGCTTTGATGGCCATTTCAGAAAAAGAGTTCCAAAATTGCTTTGAAGGGTGGACTGGGTGCTGGCATTGGTGCATAGCTTCCCAAGGGGAGTACTTGGAAGGTGACCGTAGTGATATTCAGCAATGAGGTGTGTAGCACTTTTTCTAGGATGAGTTCGCAAACTTAATTGTCAGACTGTGTATACATTCACTTCTGGGCCACCCTTCTTTGCATGAGGCCCAAAACTCTCCCTGAACTGGCTAGCCACTCTCCCCAGGATTTTAAACACCCTGAGGCCCAGCAGTCCAAAGTCAGCCCTGAAGAAAAGAAGGCAACCATGGGCACCTAATGGGGCCATTTCCAAGTCAGTGGTGGGGTCCTGGAGCAGTTCAGAAGTGGCCCAATGAACCCTGACCCAAGGCTCTGGAGAGGGCAGCTAACTGGGAGTTCCAAAGCTCTTTCTGCTGATATTCTGGAATTTCCACCAATCGGAAACTGTTCACTGACCCGCAGAGCCTCAGAGTGTGGCAGCTCTCAGAAATCTGGAACAATCCTGTCCTTCATTTATAGGCAGAGAAACTGAGACCCTGACACTTTTTTCCAAAGTCACACAATTAGGAGGCCAGGCCAGAGCTCCAGCCAGAGCACTGAACCACTGTGCTAAGTAAGCTTCAGGACAGGCAGAAGCATGGAAAGGCAGCCACCGCCCAACCACCAAACACAAACAGACCCCAGCACCACCCTGCATTTTCCTCTGATTTCGAACACGTCCAATGTGCCAAAGGTAGAAATGGTGTAATCAATGCCCTTAGATATGGATTTGTCACCTAGATTTAACAACCATTAACATTGTTTGCTTCATTGTTTTTTTGTTTGCTGAAATATTTTAAAGCATATCACAAATACCGTGACATTTCACACCTACATTCCTCAGACTATGTCTTTTCTAAATAAGATGTACTTAGTAAATATGTACTTAGTTCGTCTCAATGTCATTAAGGTATCTAACAAAGCTTGTCATTTCTTAAAATCTAAGGCTCAGTCTCGATTTGTCACAGATGCTGCTGGCGTCCCTCCCTGGGAGTCGGTAGCAACTGCAGTGGGCAGCACCCTTAAAAACCAATGCTTCCTATCCAGGCACCTGCATTTCCACCTGAGGGCAGGTTAACACTGCAGGACGCTGTTTTCCCCTTAAAGGGGCAAGCCCAAAGGGTCAGGCAGTTAAGTCCTAGCAGCAACTCTCAACTAAGGAGAGGCAGGACTTGGTCAATAGCTACCAAGCTGCCTTGTCCTTGGAAGGGACTTCTGTGTGTGCTCTATGCAGTCACTAAGGGGGGGTCACAATGCAATTGACCCCCAATGACCCACAGTAGAAACCCACTCACTAGCTCGGGCTGCATAGGCTTTCCTCTCTTCCCTGTTTCACTCTGCAGCCTTTACTTTGCTTCCTGAGATGACCTCCTAGGTAAACATCTTGCACCCTGATTCTAGTCTCAACATCTGCTTTTAGGGACCCCAAACTAAAACAATATTCAGATTTTTTCCAGTTGTCTCTCAATCATCCTGTGTTTTCAATAGATCGAAACGGACAGCCTAAACAACGTGTTTTGGGCAGGGGGCGAGGGGGTCAGGATTGATGCTGAGGCACTCCTAGTTCTGCCACTAGGCCTGGGCTGCTTGACCAGTGGGACTGGACACCTCTTTGTTGTGCCCTGAGCTTCTCACGCCCCTTAGTACAGGAGCCACCCCACCCTGACTCTCCACTCCCAGCCCTGAGGTGGACAAGTGAGCCAAGCCTGGACAGACAGACAGTGGCCCCATTCCCACAGCCATGGGCATTTGTTCAGAGACGGGCACATGACCCTGGTGAGCCAGGGAGAGTCAGCACCAGGATTTGGCTGAAACCATTGGGGAAGAGAGGTTTGTTTCCTGTTCCTGCCGATCAGGCAGGATGTGAGTCTGGAGCTGCTGGGGGCAGCCTCCATGTGGGGACATCCAGCCTGAGGATGAAGTCAGCAAAGAGGAACAAAAGCGGAGACATGAAGCTGACAATTCCATGCCGCAGCTGGGTCCAGTCGTGCCTGACTCCCGCCATGTGAACCAACCACCTTGCTTTGGACTTGAGCCCCATGGAGGTGGATTTCTCACTCCGAGACAAAAAGTAAGTGCCTGTTAGAGCAGAATCAAAGAGTTCTCCCTTTGCTGGGAAACCCTAGTTCCCAACACAGTGGCTCTGCCTGTGTGGGGCTCAGATGTCCACCAAGGTGTTATAGAAAAGTGCCTCGAATGGACGCAGGACACACGAGAAAGCCAGGCCAAATTCACTCCATCACCGTCTCCTCACTCCTTCCAGCCTATCATCCATGCTGTCGATGAGAACAACCTGTGTGCAGCTATCACTGTGCTTTACGGGAAGCAGAACCTTGACCCTGGAGAGTGTTATATTCATTATTTCAACCATTTGTGAATTCCTGAAGCTCCATAACACACAGTAGTTTATACTCTGCTGAGGCCCAACGTGCAATATGAGGCTGGTGAAAGGAGCAAGTCACTTCCCTAATGAGCGAGCCTCGCCTACCACCTAGCATCGCCCCCCCCTTGAAGGGGAAATTACATGCAATGGGATAGGCCAGCCACTTGAGGATTCCCAGAAGCCTTAGAATATCCCCCTTAGGATGTCATGGGTTTCCTCTGGTACGAATAGTAGGGAATGCTGGTTGAGCACCCACTTCTGTGCCAGGCATTGTACCAGGCACCCCACATGTACTACCTATGTCTCCTCCAGACAATCCACAGGGAGGGGCCATTGTACTCATCTGACAACTGAGGGAACTCAGGCCTGAAGAGTTAAGTGACTTTCCAAGGTCACGAAACATTTGTGATGGGCCTGGTATTCAATTCTAGGTCTAGAAAACGTGCTTTTCTCATAACACCTGTATCTTTTCCCACTAACTTTAGTAGGGGTTCAGTAAGTATGCATACGAGGTCTGACAATTAAGTTCCCGAATTTGTTGCAACAATGTTGCTAACCTTTTTTATATCAGAGGGATAGTTTTTTATCAATTGGTACCAAGTGGACAAACAGTTAACCAAGTTTACCATTTGGAAGTGCTGAAAAGGCTGCGTCAAAAAGTTAGAAAAGTTGTTTTGCCAACAATTCATGGCTCTTGCATCACGACAATGCACCAGCTCACACGACACTGTCTGTGAGGGAGCTTTTAGCCAGGAAACAAATAACTGTATTGGAACACCCTCCCTACTCACCTCATCTGACCCACAAGGACTTCTTTCTTTACCTAAACGTAAAGGAAATATTGAAAGGAAGACAATTTGATGACTTTCAGGACATCAAGGGTAATACAACGACAGCTCTGATGGCCATTCTAGAAAACTAGTTCCAAAATGGCTTTGAAGGGTGACTAGGCACTAGGGTCAGTGCATACCTTCCCAAGGGGAGGACTTCGAAGGTGACCGTAGTGATATTCAGCAATGAGGTACATAGCACTTTTTCTAGGATGAGTTCGCGAACTTAATTGTCCAACCTTCGTAGAATTGTTTAAACTGTCTGCACACCACACCTCTGGCCAGTGAATTGGAAGGTGAGCCCACAAGGATACAATCCGAGTAGACACATGCAGCGTGTTTACAGGACCAGGGGTCCCCAAACTGGCTGGGGTTCTTTTCAGAAAACCTGAGCAGGCACTGAGCATCTCTACTTTTTAAATGAGAGTCCTAGGTGATTCTCATGATTAAGCACTGTTGACAGCTATGCCACGGGGACCTAAGAAAGACAGAAATGGCTGTGACACTCATTTTACTCTGCAGGGGAGGGAGCAGCAGCACTTAGTTACTGAACAAGTACATGTGGGGACCCAGGAGGATGAGACCCAAAGAGGTGAAGGAATTTTACTCCTGCCCACAAGCCGTGAGCACCACGTTTTCTTTTTCCTCAAATCAAACAATAATTTCGAACTGTTGTTATCTGTTCCGAGATGGTGGCCAAGACCTTGGGTATGTGCTGTTGAGCAGTTCACACTATTTAGGGAAATAAGACGTTAGCACCTTTTCTTATTCTTTCACTTCTCTACATCATTTCTGCTGCAAAGCTGATAAACAGAGCTTTCAAGGTATCAACTTAAAGCACAGAGAAGAGATGGCCCAGGGACGCCTTAAAAGTCTGCTGCCAACATCCACTGCCCAGGTTGGCCAGGGACCCATGAGCACAGGTGTGTCTCTCCCAGACCCAGTGAGGGCACTGGGACAGCCCTCTGCGGGGCAGGTTAGAGCACCCTTTTCCTGGAGCTCTTCACATGGACACGGGGAAAGGCTTCAGGTCCGTGAGCTGGGTGGCAATCATGGCACTGTGGAAGGTGTAAACCTCTATTTCCAGATCAGAAAAAGGGGATCATAATTCTATTTTCTCATAGTTCTTCTTGTGATGGCTCATTGGATGTAGATAATGAATATAAAGTACCAGATTTAGCTAAAAATGTTCAGGAGTGTGCTGTTGTTGCTATTCTCTCGTCATCCAAATGCAGATGCTACCTGCAAAGTGTCATTCGGATTTTGTTGGGGTTTTTAAATTATTTTTACCTGAATCAGGGCACATAATTATATAGTGTTAGGGCTGGAAGAACCTTCTTGAGATCCCCTATCCAGTCAAACCCCTTTATTCCACAGAGGGGAAAAAAAAAAAGAGACCCAGAGAGGTTCAAACACTTAGGAAGGTCACACAGGAGTTAGTCCAGAGTCAAGACAAATCCCAGACCAATCGAGCTCCTCGTTCCCCACCAGCATGCTTGGCAGTTTCTCATACTGCAGACATGGTGAGTCCAACAAGGATTTCAGTGTATTTTTTTTTAAAGATTGATTTTGATGTTTTTAAGCTTTGTGAAACCAGCAATTTTAATCAATTTTTCAAAATTGCTAATTTCATCCATCCAGGGAACTCACACACAAACAGAAGGGCTGATTGAAATTTAAATGGTGGCTGGCTTGTTAGCTGCAGGCACCAGGCTGGGTATTTTCATATGCAAGTCTGCAACTGTGTCCCAGCCTGGCAGCAAGAGGAAGCAATCTCCCCGAGACACTTGAAGACATTAAGAATTCAGGCAGCCAAAAGGAGAAGCAACAACGCGAAATGATAAAACAAAGACAGATCATTATTAGCGCCAACATAATGTGTTCCCGTGTCCTCCAATCTCATTTAGAGCCCTGCCCGTTGTCTATTGAAACTGTAATTAGGCTGATAGGAACCAGAGGATTAAAGTAACTTTCTCCCCCGAATTGGAGGATTTCAAATGAGCGAGATGGGGAGGAGATAAACCTGAGAGGGATTTTAATATTCTGGGCTGCAACGCCTGGGACAGCACAGCCTGACAAACAATGGCTGGTTCCTGCCCCAGACGGCCTGGGGAGGGATGTCACATGGCTGCCTGTCCCACCTTGGTGATGGTAATTTCTCCTCCCTCGCCAGCCAAATCTACACCTTTGTCCTTGACACCTCCCGTTCAGCGACTTCTTCTCTGGTCTGACTCAGAAACTCCTCAATAATCTGTCTCCTTCTTGCTTCCTGCAACCTCTGCTGGCCCAGGCCACTTCCGGACACACCTGCCCCAGCTATTGAGACAACTTCCTGTCTGGCCTAGACTCTCCAGGAGGGCAGGGACTCCCAGGTCTCTCACTTCAGCCTCTGGTGCCTTTAGTAAGATACCAGCTTCCAGCCTGACTCGAGCTGCTCAAGGCCACCTTTCTTATCCCTTCTCTCTTTAAACCCATTCCGGCACCCACTCCCCATCCACAGAACAAAGGCCCTTCCATCTGTTCCCCAGCTGCCCCTCCTGCCCCAGGCTGTCACTCACGGGGACCACTTGCCCACCCTAACAGGCTGCATGTTCCACCCCTCTGGCTGGTACACACCCTGCTCCAGCCTACCGCGTCTTTAGTTGGCACAATTCTACGAGCCCTTCAATATTGCCTTCTCAGAGGTCTTAGCCAGAGTTCCATGGGAGTCTGTCATTCCCTCCTCAAGGGCCCACAGTTCCTTGTTCAGACACATGTCATATCCTTCCTCCAAGCTGTGGCCCTCTGTCGTTGACCACGTGGTGACCCTCCAGGGGACTTTAAGCTCTGCAAGGGGTTACACCCAACCACGACCATCTCCACATTGATGGAAACTGGTGCTTGGCCAGAAACACGGAATTAAAGTTCATTGTAACACTGATGAGCCTGAAGATATTATGTGGGACCCCAAGGGCAGTGAGCCTGAGGAATGTTACTGCCCCTCCCTGTATCTGCTTTTACGTGCAGATCTCATTAACCTATGGGTTTCCCATGTGAGTGTGTGTGTGTGTGTGTGTGTGTGACTACGTATAAGTGTGTGCATACGAAGGAGTGTGTGAGCATGTGTGTGTATACATGTGCATGTGTGTGCATGCACGCGTGGACCCCGGGGTCAGTACACAGTGAGTCCTGATGTGCTGGGCAAGGAGGAATTCTCCCTTCCTGGGCGAGGAGTCAACACAAGGGCAGAAGAGCAGTCGCCGTTACCTGCGACCAGAGGAGCAGGTCAGCATCCAAATTCCCCACAATCCTTTGCACAAAATTAAATATTGCCTCATCTGTCCCTTACATTCCTAGTTCTTGGATGCCCCACCCCAAGAGTTGATTTGAAAGTGGCAAAAAGCAGCATCTGACAGTCATTCGCCAAGTGTCCACTGAGGAATTGGGAAGTGCCCGTTGGGGTGCTAAGCCTTCCATTATCCTTCCCTTCCTGGCCTCAGTTTCTCCACCAGCAAAATAAGGAGGAATCTCAAAAGACTAAGGGCCTGTGCAGCTCTGATAGTGACAACTAGTTAATGTCGCTTCAGGCTGTGACAGCTGCACTCCACCCCCTGGGCTGGCAGGGAAGGCAGGAGCCATCATGAAACAGATTTTGTGGCCTATAACGGGAAGTTCGGCCTTGAGAAGGGCCCACGCGAGATGCTGAATGGCCTCCACATGTCTGTGTCAGGCTTACAGGGGCTGAGTGTGGGAGCTGGAAGATGCTTTAGTCCCACTTAATTGAAGGGCAAACAAATTCAGGGAGGTGAGGGCTTGGACTAGCTCATCCCTGGAGAAATCCAGACCAGGCGCCCAGGCCCTTCCCACCTGCCCTCTTCCTTTTGTTTTCCTGCATAAAACTGCTCATTGTTGCAGGGATGGCACAAAGTGAGAGAACTCTTGATTCACTTTCCTCGTCCTCTCCTCGAAAAGATAGAATTCCTTTGCTCAGAGAAAAAGTATGTGCAAAGGTAAGTTTTCTGTCTATACCTCCTGTATATGCAGGTTAGCGTGTCCATGTGAGGGTGAATGTGTGTGTGTGTGAAGGTAATTTGATGTGCACTGTGTACATGAAAGTAACTGAAGCTGTGTGGGTACCTGTGTGTGCATGTGAGCACACAAGCAGGTGTATGTGGGCATATTGCGTAAGCCGCACTGTGATTGTGCATTCATACGTGTGAGTATGGATATGTGTATATAGGTGTGTGGGGTTTCCAGAGTGTACCCATGTAGGTGAATGTGTGTGTGTGTTGTGTGTGTTACATATATATGTTGTGTTTGGAATTGAGGCAAACAAGAGGCCATACAATGCACATTCTTCCTAAGACGAAAACCACATAGCCTGATACCAATGACAAGGGTCAGTGCCTTTCCCAAGACCTCTGTCAAATTAAATCATCCTCATTTAGGCAATCTTTTGCTTTTCACATGACCCAAAGTTCAGACAAGGAGCATCAGATAATGTCACGTGCAGGCTCCCACTTCCTGAGTGGGCTCCTTGGATTCAAGTCACCCAGGAAATCATGATTCAATTTCCTTAGAGTTTTATTAAAGGTAGATTGGCTTAAAGTCAGGCCAACTCAAGGCAGCTTCATCTGTAAACCAAATGGATGGTTCATACCTGGTGGGGCTGTTGGGAGGACAGAGTGGGACAGCAGGTGCGTGAGGCCCAAGCCCAGCGCCTGACACATGGTAAGAGCTCAGCCCGCATCAGCTGTGCTTTGTTCTGACAGCTATGGGGACTGTGCTTTGGCCGCCAGACACTATTAATGCCCTCTCCTCTGGTGCTGGACCAAACAGGCTTTGGCAGGGTCACCCCCTGCGCAGCGGCCCCTCGTCGTACATGCCCCATTAGTTGCACAGTGCCCCAAAGTACAACAGGAACGTTTCCTATGCCGTCTCCTTTGCTAAATACCGCTGTGACAGCTTCTTGGCAGGAACACGACGCCAAGGTTAACATATGTTAAGAATATGTGCTACAGGCTTCCCACCTCAACATGGAAGCAAGAGGGAACCGCACCTCACCGGGGCCTTTCCTGAGCCTACAGCCTGCAAAGCTGGCTTTGCAGATGCCCTACTCAGCCTCACCCAGGAGACCCCAGGGAGTCTCTACCTGACAAATCTACTCGGTCATCTCATCTGCTCTTCTCACAGCTCAGGACACCCTCCGTTGCGTCTCTGCCCAGTGCTGATCCAACCTCAGCGTACACCCCACCAACAGGGCACTCACCACGGCCAGGAAGTCAATTGCCCTTCTAGTACTTTCTCTGGGCCAGGCTCTGAATAGGACATGGAGAACAAAATTGTAAAAAAGACACAGCCATGCCCCCAAAGGCCTTATAATGGAACAGGAAGTTCCAACCAATATCATGGTGAGGGCAGGGCTTGCCTGCACAGTCTCCCTTCAAGGGTCTGGACCCACTTTGTCCCCCAATCCAAGGGAAGGCAATGACCAGACATATGGCAGGCCATGTTCTGTAGCTTTGTGGCCCCTATAAGGGCCTCTCCCTGCTGCATCACAATTTTACCTTCTTTACATCAAATACCTGGGGTGGGGAGCACATCATACCTACACAGTCACAGTGGTACCTGGCTTCAAAAGCCCTATCTCTAGGGAACATGCTGGTCTTCCCACAGGGCAAAGCTGGGGGTCTCCATATCCCTAGAACTGACATCATTTGGTCATTTTGTGGATATGCAACTCAAGGCTCTGAGAGGGCATGTGATTATTTCAAAATCATACAGCTAAGGGGATCCCAGCCTTGTTTTTGTTGCCTCTAAGTCAGCAGGCAAAATGGTCCCAGGGTTTCGTCAGTGAGATCAGGCTGGAGGTTGGCCTACCCAGGAGACCAAGTTCAAGGGTAGTTTCCACTAGTCATGCTGCTGCTGAGAACATCCTTTTAAGTTGTTTCATTTATGAGTTCCATGTCCCACTTACCATTCCATGAAATTCATCCTTTGCCTAAAAAGTCTGATTTACTGAATCTATGAATATACTAGGTGCCTAGTCTGGGCTCATGGCTTCCGGGAAGAGGAAAGTGGAGATGGAGGGCACAAAGAAGATGTTGTACTAATGTGAAACAATGCTAGCTGCTGCAGCAGAAAAATCTCAGACACTTCACAGGATCAAGTCTGTTTCTTGCTCATGTTACATATCTAATTCAGGAAAGTGGGAAGCTCTGATCCACACAGTCATGCAGGGCACCAGGCTGACAGAGGCTCTGTCACCTTGTAGCTGTGCCATCTGGGTCACATGGCATCTGTGGTGCTTCAGAGGGGAGAGTAAGGGATAGAGGAAGACTCCTGCCAGCTCTTAACTGCCTCAGCCAGGAAGTGACGCGTGTCACTTCTGCTCACAATCTAGAACTATTCCCGTGGATCCCCTGCCAGTAAGGGAATCTGGAAATATAAGGGATAACATGGATCTCTGGTGAGCGCTCACCGTCTCTGACACAGAGATTATGGCCCCAGCTCTCCAGGGACTTACAAATTGGTCAGGGAGAGAAAAAAGGACAACTGGGGAAGAGAAACTGGTCTGTGGGTTTGTGTTATACTAGGGTCCAGAGGAGGAAGGTCCATACGGAGGATAAAGATAATCAGGAAAGACTTCCTGTGGGAAGTTTACCTAGAAAGAGGTATTCATGCAACACCAAGTGGGAATGGAAAGAGTCTGTTTGACTGGTATCAGAAGAAAGAAGGTAGAGGCCAAGAAGGGAGGGAATTTGATCAGGGCCATGAAACCAGAGAATAAGGTCCTTGGAAGACAGTCTGGGGACCTGGGGTTGGAAAGGGAGGGGACAGTTAATATGAAATAGGCATTCAGGGAAGGTGAGGCTTCCCAGGGAAAGATTGGAAGCAAGGCTCATGTTCAAGGGCTCTTCTGGGAATCTTGGAGAGAGGAGATGCAGACAGGATGGCACTGAGCAGAGACCAGACAGGAGAGACATCTTAAATGGAGCCAGGACAATCGCCCTGCTAGTGATGGAAACGCAGCTGAGCTGATAAACTCCTGACCTTCATCCCACACAAGAGTTTCCGGAAAAACTGCAGCATTAACCCAACAGAATGTCTGTTCAACAACTGTGCTGAAAATGAAATGATTTGATTTCAGGAGGTAAAATACATCTTGAAGTTAAATTCTTGGCTCTACTTTAAAATTCTCTTAAGTGGGTTAGAATAGCTGGTTTATCCTTAATGGATGGAGCTGGGCACCTTCTTCCCCTCCTTGCCACTTGAGAGGGTGTAAGGACACACAAGGTCTCCCTCTTGATAGCACATTTCTCCCCTGCATAGGGGTCAGATGGCACCAGGCTTGGAGGCAGGAAGGGGAAATGCCTGAGGACCTGGGTTCTAGAAGACCGAAAGGAACAGACTCACCTTCTCTGCAGAAGTCTCCCTCAAGTTGGACTTCTGTTCTGGTGTCAGTGACCCTCCTATCCCAGGACCTCGACTATGTCCTGAGGTCACAAGTGGGACAGTAGGGTGAGGGGACATGAAGTCATGATCTGGGGGGCGTTTGCTCGGAGGGTATATGGTTTGGCTTCAGTGTTCTGATTGGTTGATTAACATGATATGCTTGGCGCTGTGGGGTAAAATTCCAACTGACAGTGGGTTCATGGAATTTACAGGGAGGCCCGGTTTTCTAACAGAAAAACTCACCAATGAAATAGGTCACCTTAGGAAAAGGATTGAGATTCCTATCACTGGAAAGCCCAGACAACCACCAGTTCCTCTGTCGTTATAAACAGGTGTCAGACAGGACCAAGGCGAAAGCCCCAGCAATCCGGACATGTTTACCATCCCAGTAACTAGAAAAGTTTGCATGTGCTAACCCTTCTCGGTTTGCCCAGGATACTCCCAGGAGTAGCAACGGAAGTCCCACATGCTGGAAAACCCCTAACCCCATTTGGTTATTCTAATTTGTATTCCCCGTAGGTGACAACCACAAAACTCACATTTAATCTCTCAGGATGGGGGAATTCAATGGTTCACCATTGTGACACATGATGTGTCATCATTATTTTTATGAATACTAAGGTTTAAAAAAGGGTCAAAGTTTGGAAAGATTTTTTTTTTATAACATAAGAGTCAATCCAAGTTTGTTCATATACTGACTATGTGCATTCTCACGTGCTTTCTTGTGTGGGACGGAAAGAAATGAAACTATCGCTAGCACACCAGGGCACTCTACTGCTACCAACAGCTGAAATGAGGAAGACCCCTGATGCACCAACTGTGAATGACTACAGAATATTACTACCTCGGAAAAAAAGGCGGCAAGCATCATTCGTGAGGGGTACTTGCCAGAAGGATGGAAACCGAATTGGGTGAAGCCCTTAGATCGAGCCTTTAGTGTAAGACATGCCAAGGAGAGAGGAACCAGTTCCACACCGCCACAAGAATGAAGTCAACCAAATTCCGTACGTGGGACATTCTATGGGATGACCCATATTCTTCATCAAGTCAAAAGCATGAGAAATAAAGCGATGGGGTGGGGATGTGGGACAGAGAGTCTGTTCTAGTTACAGCCATGGCAACCAGATCAAAGAGAGGGTTCAGTCTGGACATGATTCAAAGAAAGTAATTGAAAACAAATACATTTGTGGGAGTGGGGTGCTAGCAGGAACTAGTTGAATGTGGGCTGGACATTAGAGTGGCATACTCGATACCTTCTGAAATATGACTTTTTTCAGTCTGGCTGGTGGGAACAGGAACTATAACCACCTTCGTGTCAACTCCATGTTCTGGTTCCCTCTAATCCTTTTCGGTTGGTTATTTCACCTGGCCTCAGGTAATTTCCTCACAGGCAGGTGATGACCAGAACCCAACTCTGCCAAGTACTGGAGGGGAACCGTCTGCAGTCCTCTGAGGTCCTCTCTCTGCACCCCTCTCTGCAGCACCCTACCCTGTGCTCTCTAGCTACTGTGGTCTCCCTACACTCTAGGCTCCATCTCCTCAAAGTAGGAGGTCCTCCGGGCTCTTGGGTCCCCTTCCTGTGCTGCAGCCTGGGAGCTCTCTCCAGGCAGGTAGCCTGGGGCACTCAGGTGGCTCACCTAGTCTGGGTCCCATCTCTCATAGGTCACAGTACTTAGCTTCCTGAGGCCCACTGTCTTGAAAACCATGGTTTCATATATTTTGTCTATTTTGTTGTTGATGATGTTGCAGTGGCTGTTTCAGGCTGAAAGGTAGATCTAGTCCCTGTTATTCTATCTTGGCCAAAAGCAAAGTCCTTGCAATAGTGATGACAGGTGGACAGAGCAGGAATGACTGTGTCCATTTCACTGACCAGGACCCACAGCCTCTGAGAAGCGGTCTGGCCTGCCAGCCCTAACTCGCTATGGACCCCAGCACCAGGCTCCCATTTCAGGGCACCTTCTGCTGGAGCTCACTGTCCTGGCAGGTGTCATGCCCAGCGGGGACTTTCCAGCCAAATGGGGGTCTGCCCTGCAGAGAGGAGGCATTTTCTAGCACTTTCCTTTGGGCTCTGAAGAGCTGGCATTAGCCTGTGCTAGCTGTAAGTTTCCATCAGCATTTTTTTTTCCTGTTATCAACACTAAATAAAATAAACATTTGTCTGACTTGAGGTTTTTGGCTTTCATGAACTATTTCCCATATGTCTCTTTGTTTTCCTTGCCTCTGCCCCATTCCCCAACTATCATTGTTACCTCCTCTCTGCCCCCATACCACACCACCATTCCCACTCACCCCCTAACACGTGCGCGTGCGCGCGCACACACACACACACACACACACTCACACACACACACACACACACTCAGACTGTGTTCTTTGTTCCAGGAAGCAGTGTCTTTCCTTTTCTCAGTATCTTTCTATTCTGGCATGGGACAGCAGAATCCTAGTTCCAACTCTGCTCCTGGCTCTGTGACCTTGGACGAGTGCAAAACCCTCTAAGCTTTTATTTTCTCTGAGCAATAAATCCCCATCAGGTCATGAGGAAGGACATAGGACCAGAGATGTGGCCCAGGACCCCTTCCTGCTGACAACCAGAGACCGTGTGATGGAGGGAGACCTGGACGGGGGGTCCAAAGCCCTCACTCCGTGACCCCACACAAGTCCCAGAGCTCCCTGAGGGGCCTGTTTCTCCTCTGTGAAGCAGAGACAATAATCCCTATGCTGCCAGCATTGTGGGGTGGGTGTGAGGGCTATGCTTCTCTGCCGAGGGATGGGTGCGGGGGTGGGGGGGGCTCGCACATCTGACACAAACAGTACATGGGGTTCTGGCTGCACAGGGACACCTATGGCAGGGAGATGGCCCCAGTGAAGCTCAGGGAAGGGCGGGGACTCTCTGGCCTAAACCCTTCCTGTTACCAGGCACACACCATCTATGGGCCCAACGTGTCTGACATGAAGAACACAGTTCATCACCAAGAACACCATTTACAGCTATATTATTATTTTGTCTTTCTGATCGTGTTTACTTTAGAAGATTGGAAAGATACAGTAAATTAAGGAAAATGAAAAACACTCCATACTCCCTTCATCCAGAGATAACCAAACGCTGCCTTTACGTGGACCTATGCAGTTCAAACCTATATTCTTCGAGGGTCAACTGTATTTTCGATCTGCAGTTGGGAATCCCTGTATGCAGAGGGCTGACTTACCTCACATGGGGATTTTCAACTGTGTATAGCGGTGACAACCCTAAGCCCTGCATTGTTTAGGGTCAACTGTATACACACACACATACACACGTACACACAGGTACACATATTTTGAAATTATATACAGGGAGAAAACCATATAGATGCATGTGGTGGTAAGAATTTCATAAGCCACATAGGCACATATGGAAAAAATGTCATGTTCATTATTTTCCTGTAAGTAAACTTCATTTCTGTGTTAAGCCCCATTCTCCTTGACAGCAGAAATGCTAATCTAGTAAATCCTAGGTAAATGCAATCACTTCAAGTTCAAGTTTTCTCCTCAGTAAATGCAGATTTCAATGCTGTCAGCTCCGATCTCCTCTCCCTCCATCTCACCGTTCCCGAGGCTGGTCTAAGCTGCCCGAAGTTGGTCTGCGGACTTGGGGCAGGGATAAAGAGAAGGTGCCTGATCAGCTCTCCTGTGCTGGTGTTCGGCCCTGGTCATCCCTGAGACCGGCTATGTCCCCCTCTGTCCCCCCTACTCATTCCTTCATCATATTCACAAGGTCCCTTCATTGGCTGCTGCCTCCTCATGTTACTTCTCAGCTGATACCTTCCTTGCTTGAGGAAGCTGGAAAATCCAGCTGCCCTTAGGTGTCACCCTGGGCTATGGGAGAGGCCAAGGAGCTGAACTGCACAGAAAGAAAATACACTGCTTACTCCTTCACAAGGCCAAGCGGCCAGGTATGGCCACTCTCCTCTCCTCTCCTCTCCTCTCCTCTCCTCTCCTCTCCTCTCCTCTCCTCTCCTCTCCTCTCCTCTCCTCTCCTCTCTCTAGTTCCCTCTGTCCCTGTCCACTAATTACTATAACGAACACTTATTTAGTGCTCACTGGGGTAGGCGTGTCCTTTATGTGCAGTGATTCATTTGATCCCTGCAACTGCCCTATTAGATTGTTGTTGTTATTACCCCTCTGTTATAGAAAAGGAAACGGAGCCCCAGGGTTAGGCATCGCGCCTCAAATTACACAGATGGAAAGATGCAGACCCAGGGTTCCCCCCAAACAGGAGGACCCAGAGCTCACACTCTAATCGTGGCCAACCTGCCACCGCCTCCCTGACCCTTTGACCAGACACACACAACACATTTCAGATCCTGCTTTCTCGTTTAAGGTTATAGCACTGGAGCATTTGTTCTCAAATGAGGCCCACAGGGACGGTTGCAGCCCGAGAGAGTCACCTGTTCTCCCCTTGTTGGACCAACCAGCATGGCTTACCCACTTCCTTCCAGGGTAGGTAGGAAGTGGGTACTCCATACAGGTACAGAGCAGCAAATCCAAGCCTTTAGTGAGGAAGCCAGATGTGGAGACAAATGAGACATCCCCGGTAAACCGGGCTGGTTGATCACAGCACGTCTCTCACAGGGGCTGGTGTAAAGCTGAGGTGAGATAATGCCTGTAAGTGCTCAGAGCCATGCCTGCGTGTGGCACTGAATAAATGTCAGCTATTAACAGTATTTTAAAATGTCACTACCCCACGACCCAGAGCAGAGGAGAAGGGCCACGCTTCCCTGAACAAGCTCAATTGAGACGTAACTAAAGGAGGGCTTCCTGGGTGCTAACTGCTGGAGAGCAGACGCTGCCATCCACAGGAGATGCCCAGGGCTCACCCCGCCCCACCATGATGTGAGGGAGGCACAGAGGGCCCTCCACCTCTGGTCGGCCCCGGCACCAGAAATCCCGCTGTCACTCGTGGAGTCCTCCTCAGGCCCTGTGAAGGATGCGAATGTTCTCCAGAAGGGTGACACATCAAGGCATCGAAATACAATGATCTTGAGATGTGTAGCGTCTTCCCGACTCTCCCGCTGAGATAATGAAGGAAAAGGGAGTCAGGTATCCTGGTTCCCAGTCCAATCACAGAGTTTCCACCCTTGGCTCATGCATTCTTTCCTTCTTCTGTATAATCCACAAATATCCTGAGAAACTATAAAAATGAATCTGCTGTGGAAATTGCCCTCCAGGGTCTCATGGTCAGGGGAGGTAAAGAACCATCCATTCCTCTCCCACGGCGCTTCTTTGGTCACTTCCCACCTCATGTCCTGGGATGCTGAGAGTTCACGGGAAGGGAGAGGTCCTTCCCGTGGTTTCCGTCCATTCCTCAAATATGGTTTCAAACATGACCTGACTAAGGAAGCAGCTGGAACCAAGACACAGAGGAGGGAAAACAGGGAAGTGGATGGAGATGGTCAGACTAGGGCAAGAAAGAAAAGGTGAGGAATTCAGTCGCAGGATGGAGGATAGGAAACTAAGAACGCCAGGCAAAGACGTTGTCCCATCACATATTCAAGTAAGAAAATGACAGGTTTAGAGAGAGGCTCGGCCTGGGGAGGAACTTCCAAGGGCAGTGGAGAAGACAGTGAACACTGACACCTCCCCCACCCTCCTGGCTTCATGTGTCTACAGGTGACACTGCCGCTCAGGACAGGCGAGCAGGAGAGGGCCGCGTTCCTACCCCTCCCCAAGGACCATCAGGTCAGCTAGCACACACAGCCCTCACCTTTCACTACGCAGCCTTATACCCCTGTCAGCTCCGACGACATCCACCCACCCTGGCACCTGGACTCTTTTTCTGGGTGCCCTGGAGAGAATAAATTTGTCTCAAGTCTGCACGTCCATGTGCTAAGCCCCCTCCACCTCTGTAAGATGAAGTTGCACTCCTGCAGGAGTGGAGGGCAGAGACAGGTGTGCGCTGAGGTGGTGGATGGGACAACCTAGGACACAACTGGCCTGCCTGGGTTCAAACACAGCCCTGTCACATACAGCTGAGTGGCCCTGGCAAGTTCTTCACCTCGCTGCACCTTCTTTTCTCAATCTTAATGGAGAATTGTGGCCCAAATTGTGGCCCACACCTTGCAGGGATGTGGTTTCATGTCACTTGAGGACGGGCAGGCAGGTGAGCTTGGCTCATGGGTATGTTCTCCTGTCCTTATGTGGCATGGACATAGAGAACACATGTGGGAGTGCTCCCTGAAGCTACAGGCGCCATACAGTTTCCCTCCCTGTCGGCAGCTAGCTGGGCACTGGTATACAGGCACTCCAGACGTACCCCACACTACTTGGAGCAGCAGGTCCTCTGCGTGGATTTGGAAGTGCTAAACATGCACCATCTTACAGCTGGGGCGCAGTAGACAGAGGCCAGTTGCTGGGTTTCTTCCAGCCCCGATGAAGTCCGTCTTCCCACTGCTGCTGAGAAAGGCTCAACACAGAATGTCTGGAGTCTCGCCAGACGCTGAGGCGGAGTCTGCTTGGCACCAGCTCCTGGGAAAGAAAGCTGCAGAGCGTAGCTGATTCCCAGACACAGCAGACTGAGGTCCACTGATGGAGCCAGTCTGCTTTCCTGAGGCTGCAGGCCTGGGAAGGGGTGTGGGGGCAGGGGAGAGGGCTCTGTATGTGACACACCCAGGGCTGGGAGAGGCCACCTCAGACCCCCAAGAACTGAGCCCTCCTGCCATCTCAAGGCACAAGCAGCTTGCAGGCAGGGCAGGGCTCTGGCCCTGGGGCCTTGGCCAAGGCTGACCTGGGCACGGGAGCTTTGGGGTGGGAAGGAAAGCTACCCCTTCCCAGCTGCAAATCCGAGTCCCACACCACATCTCTGTCTTCAAACAGAGCTGGACAAGTCGTTGTCCCCATTTGATACCCGAAAAAGTAGAGGCTCAGAGGGTGGAAGTGGATTGCTGAAGGTCAGAGTGACAAGGCAGGACTCAGAGTGCAGCCTTGGCCCCACCCCTCGCTGCCCTCCTCCTTCTCTTGCTGGGTTCACGCTAGTCCTCCGACCTGTTAAGGCCATACCATACCAAGAGCTTTACGTGGTTAGCTGCACATCATGGAGTAAGCACTCGGAGAAAGGGACTTGGAAAACCTGAGTTCTAATCCTGATTCTACCACTGAACAGCTGTGTAGCTCTGGGCAAGTTTCTTCCCCTCTCTGATCTGATGCCTCATCTGTTATATGGAAATGATACGTAGGAGCAGCACAGACTAAGGTGGGGCAGAGGGTGAAGGATCCCAGGTCCAGAATCGTTCTGGCCATGATGACTTATTCATGCTTCGTGTTCCTAAACAGTCAGGACTGTCGTGCAGGGTCTCTGCTCCCACTCCCCACATAAGAACGCAGGACACGGTAAGGCCAAAAAGGAACACCCACGGAGCCATAGATAGGGGAGTCAAACCAATATATTCTCGCTGGCGGCTGGGCTGGAGACACAGGAAGCAGGATCTACATAATCTGCCTAACAGCAGTCCGTGCTCGCCAGCCACCATCTTCTTGCTAGCCCCCATTCCTTCTCTGCTAGCGTAGCCACAGCCGTTATATTAGTGGCCAATGGCTTACGGGTTACAGCTGACGGCCAACTAGCCACAGCTGCTGGCATCTGATCACAGTTGATGTACATTTACTACCCGAGCCAGCACCTTTCTATGTGAGGCCGAGAGCCTGGAAACTGTTTTTTGGGGGCTTTGTCCCCACAGGACCCGCCCAGCCAGAGCAGCTGGGAGCTAAGCCATGAGAACAAAGGCAGAGCTCTCTCCTTCCTCAGTGTGAGATG
Organism: Rhinolophus hipposideros; assembly: GCF_964194185.1. Classification (NCBI taxonomy): domain Eukaryota; kingdom Metazoa; phylum Chordata; class Mammalia; order Chiroptera; family Rhinolophidae; genus Rhinolophus; species Rhinolophus hipposideros. The sequence goes on along the minus strand of NC_138061.1, from coordinate 54,946,645 downwards.
GTGAGCCCAGCCAGCCACCTTTCTGTACACCAGTTTTGTTGTCAGTAAAGGGGTACAATGATACTCAGAAGGTCATTGTTGTGATTAAGGAGCCTATAAAACACCCTCAAGAAAAGGAGCTAGTAGCAGAAGTATTACCCCATTTGAGGTACCATGTTTCCCCGAAAATAAGACCTAGCTGGACCATCTGCTCTAGTGCATCTTTTGGAGCAAAAATTAATGTAAGATCTGGTATTATATTATTATCTTATCTTATCTTATATTATATTATAAAGACCCGGTCTTATAGTAAAATAAGACCAGGTCTTACATAAATTTTTGCTCCAGAAGACACATGAGAGCTGATTGTCCAGCTAGGTCTTATTTTCAAGGAAACAGGGTAGCTGGGTAAGCCTCCCTTGACCTCTTGAGGCTGTGATTATAAGAAACATCTGTGGCACTGAGTTTAATATTTAAAAGGTCGTCCTATGACGAGGCCAACCCATATCCACCCCATGAGCAGTAGATAAACATGATCATCTTTAGTTTCCTCAGTTTATAAAACTGAAGACTGAGCCCCACACGCTGGGAGATGACAAAGGAAACCCCGAGACTAGGATTCCCTCATCTCAGTTCAGAGAAATGGTTCTGGGGTAGGGGCACCGGCTTCATACAAACAGAAAGGAGGACCTCAGGGTACAATGGCCTCGTGCACACAGGACGGGGCCCAAGGGTGGCCTGGGTTCATGAAGACTAGTTGTAGAGGAGAGGAGCTTTTCTGAGCAGCTTCACCATGAGCTGAGTTGGAGAGAGAACCACCAAATCCCCCATGTCCCACAGACAGGCCCAGTCAAAGCCCTACCCCCACCCCCTGTGGCTCAAGCCCATCTGGCAACCATCTAAATGGGGCATGAATGTTTACAGGCTGTAGGTCCTGGCCTGGAAGCCTGAGACACCCCTGCTCCCGGAGGCAGCCATTGGCCAGGTCGGGTGGTCCCAGGGTGGCAGGAGGCGGTGAAAAGACCCAGCTGGTCCAGGTCCTCCCTCTTCTCCCTAGGTGGACAGGCCTGTTAGTGCCCTCTGATGTTCCTGGTATTTTGATATTGGGAAGGATGTTGAGGGAGGGGAGCGGGAGAGAGCTGGGTAGGAAATAGGAGAACCTGAGGTAGTGGGCGGAGCTAGGCAGTTCATATTAATCATGTCTTCTCTATAATGATGAGGAGTAGCGGGAAGGAGGACAGACACCGCACCTGGGAGGCTTTGTGAGAAGGAGACAGGCTTCTGGGAGCTGTTGGGCATAGCAGAAAGGATGGAAGCAGGCTTGGGGAAAGGATGGAAGCAGGCTTGGGTGTTGCCCCTCCAGGGCTCTCAGCTGCCATAGAATAGCTGCACCCAGTTCCTAGGCCCACCTGGGTTGAAACACTGGTCCAGAGGCCTTCAGCCAAGCATGGAGGCAGCTTTGCCAGCCAGGAATCAAACATAGCCAGCCCTGCTATGCGGTGCCCCATGACTGGCACACTCGCCCACCCAGATGCTCCAGCCGGTGACCTAGGAGTCTGCCTTTAACACTTCTCCCCCACCCCGCCTACCTGCTACAGCCAACCCTTCATCGAGCCCTGCTGAGTCTTCCTACCATCCGTCTTTTGTATCCATCTACTTTTCCTGGTCCCACTGCTCCCCTACTTGCCAAGCCCTCATTATCTCCAACCCGGATACAGCCCTAACTTCCCGATCACCACGCTTCCAGCTTTTACTCTCGAGCCCCTATAATCCATCTATCACTCCTCTTCCAGCCTACAAGAGGTCTCCACTGCTCTGCCATAAGGGTAAGAACTGCCTTTATTTTCTTTATTTTCTTCCAAGACGTAGTGAGTTGCCCAACGTAGTCAGTGCTCAGTAAATATTTGTTGAATGAATGGAAGGAGGAAGCGAAGGGAGAGAAGAACAGCATGACCTTCTGGTCTAAGGGAAGTTAGACAACCAAAGGAGCAGAGTAAAAGGGAGGCGGGGAGGTTGAACTGAGTTTGAGAACAGCCCGGATATTTTGTTTCCCTCATTTTAGCTCAAGTGGGTACAGCTGGCTGCTGTGTACGCAGCCCTAGTGGCCACAGAAGCCACCACAGGAATGGCATGGGTGTTGGTTCGAACAACATATCCTGTCCAGGGCTGGGTCCATATGTGGACCCAGGGACCCAAAACGGGGGTGGCACAGACCACCACCCTCGCCAAGTGGGGTGCCTACTTGGAGCAGTGTAGCACCCTTAGCTCAAGCCCTTTGAGCACAGAGCTACAACAGGTCCTGGGGCCTGTGGAGCTTGTAGCCCAGGCTGAGCCAAGCGCTCTGCCTAGAGGGGAGGACTTGGAGCCCTTGCCCTACAAAGAAGGACAGTCCCCAGTACCTGAGGATGCCTGGTTTACCGATGGTTCTAGCCGAGGGGCTGTCGCTGTTTGGACGGCTATTGGTGTGCAGCCCAAAACAGACACCATTTGGTTTGATACTGGGATGGGCCAGAGTAGCCAATGGGCGGAATTACGGGCTGTGTGGATGGTAATCAGCCATGAGCCTGGGCCCCTGGTTATTTGTACTGACAGCTGGGCGGTGTTCTGGGGCCTAACGTTGTGGCTCCCTACATGGAAACACCAAAACTGGTTGGTAGGACACCGTCCACTGTGGGGTCAAGCCATGTGGCAGGACCTCTGGGACCTAGGGCAGAGAAAGGAGGTGACCCTAATGCATGTCACAGGTCACTCCCCTTTAGTGTCCCCAGGTAACGATGAAGCAGATGCCCTAGCACGGGTCCGATGGTTAGAACGGGCTCCTGCCACTGATGTGGCCCATTGGCTGCACAGGAAATTGCAGCACGCTGGAAGCCGAACCACATGGCAGGTGAGCAGACGCTGGGGTCTGCCTTTGAAATGGCAGGAGATAGCAGATGCCTGCTATGACTGTGCCGTCTGTGCCCAGGACAGCCCCCAAAGGCAGAGGCTTCCCTGGGAGACACAGCAGATTACGCGAGGGAGGGTGCCCCTCACTCGCTGGCAAGTGGATTACATTGGACCCCTGCCTAAGGCCCGCAATGCGATATACGCATTCACAGCAGTGGACATTGCTACGGGGTTGGTGTTTGCTTGGCCGTGTCCGGCCGCGGATCAGCGGCATACAGTGGTCGCTCTTACATGGCTGTGCACCCTCTATGGGCACCCCCAAGTCATTGAAAGTGACAGGGGTACCCATTTTACGGGGCAAGAGGTGCAGCGCTGGGCTGCCAGGATGGACGTGCAATGGTTGTTTCATGCTCCGTGTAACCCACAAGCAGCTGGCGTGATTGAACACTATAATGGCCTTTTGAAGCAAGGTCTCCGGGTGTCAAAACACCCTCCCACAATGCGTGACTGGGCCTCGCGTCTATGGGATGTCCTGAGAGTCCTGAATGAGAGACCACGGAAGGGAGGGCCCGCACCAGTAGAAGCTCTGCTACATCGAACGGCCGCTCCCATTCAATTACAGGTTACCACCAGTGAGACTCTGTTAAAGCCAGGCTATGGCAGAAATGGAAACATTTTGCTGCCAGCACCCACATGCTTGAAAGCAGGGGAACAGCAGCAATGGACTTGGCCCTAGCAGGTCAAAAGCCCCCACTGTCGATGGTTGGGCCTGATAGCCCCATGGGGGGCCAGTTTGACTCATGATTTGCAAGTGACGCCAGGGGTGGTGGCTGAATGGCCACCGCAAGTGACTGTAGTATACGGAGCTCCCGATACCAGGATGATTTTGCAGGGAACCTATGTGCTCTCACTATGGCCTATTATGGAGTCCCCTGTCCTGTTACATGTTGAAACTATGCAAGGGACCCCAAGCACTGCCATAAAGGTCTGGTACCACAAACCAGGAAAGGTGCCAGTGGCAGGGACCCTCCTTTCCCAGGACTAAAAGCTAGTGTGTATCCTCCCAGATGGAAGGGATTTGCCATTGTTGGTTCCTAAGACTGCTGTTTCTTTTCGTCCGTAAGTGTCAATAGGCTAATATGGCACAGGGACCCTCGCAAAAGATGCTTGTCACGTAGATTATGAGGCGAGACCCTGTAGGGGTGGAGTGTGGAGACAGAGCCTCAGAGAGCAGTTTGCAGGCTCTCGGCCTCATGTGGAAAGGTGCTGGCTCAGGTAGGAGATGGCCATCAGCTGTAACCATTGAGCCATTGGCCACTAATATAACTGCCATGGCTACATTGGGGAGTTGAGTCGAGGAGAGTCGAGGAGAGTCGGTCGGTTGGCAGAAAGCGGAAAGCAGGTCGCGCGTCATGTGAATCCAGCCTCCAGTGAGACTATAGTGGTATGACTCCTCTACCTATGGCTCCGTGGGTATTCCTTTTCAGCCTCACCACATCCTGCGTTCTTATGTGGGGAGCGGGAGCTGAGACCCCACAGGCCGCCCCGCACGACAGCAGCCCTCTCTGCAGAGCGAGCACAGGCAGGAAGGTGGTCTGCTCAGCCATTTATAGTGACAGGGTGCCCACTACTCATCAGGATGGTCCATAGTAAATAACCTGTCTCCCAGGACTTGGACAATCCCAAAGAGGATCATTAAGAGCATTGGGCAAAACCCAGTGACACACTCAAGCTGACTAGCACACCAGGTAGAAGCCAGCTCTCCATTCCCCACATCTCCTCCATGGGGAATGGGACCTCAGGAACCGCACAGCCAGGTATTGACACCTGTCCCCGCCCACCCTGGCTGCCTAGCCTGGCCTCCCACCAGTTGGTTAATACTGCTCCTTGAGTTTGGAGCCCAGAACTAAACGCAGCTCTCCCAGGAGTCCTGGAGGAAAACTGACAAGGAGAATGAATGTGCCTACATCTATGCCAGAAATGGATGGCATCAACTGCAGATTTAGACGTTCTATAGAGCTGCCACTGGGCATGGGGAAGGAGGGGCTTGTCCCATGCCAGGGCTGAAGATCTATCTTCTCTGTTCTCCAACCCCACCATCACGCTCCATCCTGAAAGGACGGAGAAGAGCTTAGGCTGCAAGCCTCCTCTGATCCCACCTCTTGTCTTCCACGCCTGCAGGCAGTCCCAGCACCTCTTATTCTCTCCCACAGAAACAGCCTCCCAGGGGCAGCACTGGGCCTCACTCCTGATAGGGTGAATGGTTACTAACGTCTTAGTGCGTTGCCCTTCCACGGGGATTAGCATTGGCAGGATCCAGGATTTAACCAAAGCAGCAAAGCCATGAGGAGAAGATTTCAGTGCTGGCCAGCAGATGGGGGCTAAAGAGAGGACCGGGGAACCTCCTGGCATCTTTGAGACTATTCTGACATTGTCAGTATTACTGATGCAGGCCTGGCTTTGTCAGCTTTGCCACTTGCTAGCTGTGGCTAGCTGTGTGGACACAGCACTGAACCTTTCTGACCCAGTTTTCTCATCTGTACAATGGGGATAATACACTCTCATCAAATTGTAAAAAGCAAATTAAATAATGGAGGTTGGCCACCTGGCCCAGAGTGGGTGCTCCATAGCCATGTCTTTCCTTCCTTCTTCTAGGTATCAAGCATCTAGGCCATTTTCCTGGAGGAGTGGACAGAAAACGGACTGGGGCAGGATGTAGGTAAAGGCATTATACACCATGCACTTGAATGATCTTGGTTATTTCCTGGAGCCAAAGGTAACTGGACTGTGAAACTGTCCCAGCCCTCTCTCTACCTTTTGCCCAAGGCAGTCAGCAAATCAGAGAAAACATCACACAGGCTAATAGGACCTTGGAAATCAAATGGTTCCCACCACTCCCTACCCCCCAGTCCCTTCCTTCTCATTCCAAGAAATCGTAGGAGACAAGCTCAATAGTCACGTCCCGCTCCAGTTGGTACTGAGTCTAATATTCTATTTATCTCTTGCCACGCCCAAATATTGGTAACGTAATTAAAACAAACATTTATCATCATCTCTCATGTTTCCTGGATTGACTAGGCTCCGCTGGGCAGTTCGCACTGCAGGTCTCAGCTGGGATTGCAGTCAGATGTCCTTGGGGGCTGAAGCCATCTGAAGCTTGACGGCTCTGGAAGTCCCGGATATCTTCCTCACCCGGCTAGGCTGTCATCTGGGAGCTCAGCTAAGGTTGTCCTCCAGAGCACCTACACACGGCCTCTCCCTGTGGCTAGGCCATCTCATAGCATGGCAACTAGTTTCTCAGGGGGAACTTCCCAAGAGAGCATTCCAAGGGAGCCAGACAGAAGACGCAACACTTCTTATGGCCTGATCTTAGAAGTCTTGGAACGTCATTTCTGTCACATTCCATTGGTCAAGCAGGCCCAAGCCCAGCCCAGATTCAAAGCAAGGGGCATAGGAGTCCACCTCCTGATTGGGAGTGGGGGTGGGGGGGTTGGGAGGCAAGTTCACGCTGCAGAAGAGCATATAACAAGGAGACGGTGCAACAGCCATCGCTGGAAAATACAGTTTCTCACACCCACCAACGTATTCTTCCCAGGTGAAGAAACTTATGCTAATTGGGGAGGGAAACGAGCACTGTCCCAGGAGTCAGACAGGTTTGGGCCTTACTTGCGGCCCCCCTACCCCAGGGCCAGCCAGCTGTCACACTGGCAAGTCAGCGGGTCTGTCTCAGCTGGCTTTGAGTATCTCTGTCTGTTTTAGAGGTGGTTGTAAGGATGAAATGAGATCACCTGCTTCTTTAAGCACCTTGTTTATTCATTTATTCAACTACTATTGGCTGAGGGTCTACTTGTACCAGCTCACAGAGGAATCCAAGATGGCCAGGGGACCCAGGGTTCGGTGGAAGACACACATTTGCTCAGATGGTTACAAAACACTTTTCAGCAGAGTAGATTTGGGGTGAACAGAGTCAATGGGGTGCAGACAAGGGAGAAGCTGGCTTTGATTGGGGAAGGAGAAATAGAGGAGGGCTTCAAACACAGACCTGCACCTCCTCTTAAAGGACCCATGCAGGTCGCCAGGGAGGTAAGGAGGGGAGAGGAAAGGTCCCCCGAACAGAGCAGTGTATGAGAAAGAATGGCACATTTAGCAAATGGCAGGCCACCTGGACAGCTGTCAGGCAGGGAGAGAAGAGGATGGGGCGAGGGAATGCAGCGGGAACTGTGATGGGTGGGGGTAGGGGGTAGAGAAGCAGGGGTCTGAAGGCCACGGAAAAGTTTGGACTTTAAACCGGGGGGAATCTTTGAATGACTTTACCATGATCAGATCTATCTTCTAGAAAGACGGAAAGGGTATGTTGTGGAGAACAGATTAAAAGAGGGTGACACAAGAAGTAGCTCAACAATGTCATTTATTATTCTATTACTTGGGTACTAGGTTCCACGCCGTGTGCCAAGCGAGCCGTGTGCCAAGCACTTTACACTCATTAATCGATTCAATTTCATAACAACTGCATAAACTAGATAATATTCTTTTCCCCATATTAATGCTGAGAACACAGAAAAGGAAATTTTTTTGCCCAAAGTCACCAAACAAGGAAGTGGCCGAGTGGAGAGCTGAGCCCAGGTGGTCTGGCTCCAGGGTCTGGCTGTTTCACCCCGGGGCTTGCTCTATTTGGTTGTAATCCAGGTGAGAGACAAGGCAGGGCTGCAACAAAGAGGATGGGAGAGGCAGAGCCAGGTGTTTCCTGCTCCCCACTGATTCCCGGGGTGGCCCAGAGCCTGGCAGTGAATAGGTGCTCAGTAACTACATGTGTGCACATGACTGCATGAAAAGAAAGCACCCCCGAGCCCACTCTAAATCTCCACATCACAGGAATGAATTCTCTTCCTTTCTGGAAGCAACATGACCAGAGTTATCTGGCTGCTCATCTCAGTGGCCGCACCCACCCCCGGCCCAGCACACAGAACAACGGGGACGCTGATTGAGAAATAAGGCGCTGAGCCAGCCTGCAGACTGACAAGCAAAGCTCCTTAGAGACCCATGCAGACAGATGCAGCTTCGTCGTGCGCTGTTTGCCGCAGCATCCGGGGACCCCAGGACCAGACTGCGCCTCTATAACACGCCCTAGCCGCTCCTCATCTACCTCCCCTCCCCTGTTGAGAGCGCTAACTAAAGCACCTAAATGAAGCATGTTTTAGCATTCAGAAAGAGTCCCCTGCTAGAAAGCTGTTTGCAGCAGAGCTGGAAAGGTGTTACTCTGCAGCACACACAGAGGGGCTGCTGGGAATTTCCTGAGGGGCTGGTACTGAGAGAAGCAAAACAGATGCTCACGGGGGACAAGTTGCACTTCACAGTTAGTGCTGGTCCAGGGTACAGAAAAAGGCCCCTCACTGGCATAGGGAATTGGAAGCCCCTGACTTGTCATCTCGTTAAATCCTCAATTGCTGCCCCTCCCATCATGGCTCCAGCAAGGGCTCAGTTCTCTCTAGCTCTGGCTCTCCTTGGCTCCTTCTGCATAAGTGTTAATGGGGGGCCCAACGCATCAGGACCTGGCCCCTCATCACCTGTTCTGTGTCCAGGGAGCTTTTGCACACTGCCGCACCCCCTGCCCCCTGGCCCTCCTAACAAGGCAGGGCGAGAAACGTAGAATCACCTCCCTGCAACAGGTTGGAGAGCCCAGGAGGTAAAGCAACTTGGTTCAGTGAATGCATGGCCAAGTCAGGATTTCAAATCCAAGTACAGTGCTCCGTCCGCCTCTCCCATTTCCTTCTCATGTGTCTATTTGGGACCTTCGCATGGACCGTGTCTTATTATAAACATCTAGAGAGACACCATTTCGGGCTAAAGACCTCACAGAGAGCCGGGCTTTGGGCATGGGAAAATGGATGAGGAGGCACTGCAGAGAAGGTCCCAGCAAGGGGAAAGGCATTGTCGTGGTGCTTGTCAGTGAGCAGTGAGAGCCAGGGCAGGTCAGAGCTTCCTTCCATTCTGGTGTCAACAGAATGCAGGACCAATGCAGGGACATGGGGGTGACGTTTCATCCTTGGCCAGTCACCTGGACTGGTGACCAGACACTCCCAAAACCTGGCGCAGCAGAGGGTCTATTAAAAAGCCGTGGTTTATTCCTTCTGTCCTGGTGGGAATTTACTGCATGGGCCACTTGTATATTATTTCTTTGAAACAAGTCTGTATCCATAAGCAAAGAAAGTCTAGGAGAGAAGACAGACCTGGATTTTCTAGCTGAGTTCATGAAGCAGAGTATAAATATTCAAAAATGAAAGTGGAAAATTCCAGAATCTCCTGCAAAGATGCATGTCCCCAATCTAAGTCTTTTATATTTTTCACTACACTTGGATAAGAAAGCACTGAGCAGCATCCATCAGACCTGTAGAGCCCCCATCAGATAAATGTCACCCTGGGACACTGTTGAGCTTCAGGGACCCTATCCAAAGTTACCTTCTGGGGACACTAAGGGACCAGCAGGAAGCAATGTGACCACCGGGAGCAGGATAGGAGCTCCTGAGCTGATTTCCTCATGCCTTGCTGTGACCAGCACACATGGCTGTATGATTCTAGCCAAGTGTCTCCATCTCTCGCCCTCATCCCTGCTCCGGGCCTCAAAGATTCCTCCAGGCACTAACACTCAGTGACTCTTCTCACACACCGCCCTGGCTGGCCCTAAATCCCCAGAGAGGTTTCCTGGAAAGAGACCCCATGGGCTGGGCTCCAGGACATCAGTTTGGCTCAGAGATCAGGGCAGGGTGTATCTGGGCCTGGACGAGAGAAGAGTCCAAGGGCTAAAGTCTGGTCCAGGGGAGAGCCAGGGGCGGCCATTTGACCTTAGGCACTGCTTCCCCAGAGCCTGAAAGAACCAAGTTAACACGGCCTTGATTCTCTAATCTGTAAAACAGAGTTTTGTTTCTTTGTTTTATGAGGTACTATGTGTGTCAAGCCCCAGCAACGTGTACTTCCTGTCCTTTCTAGATTACCTTTTTTTTTTTCCACATGATGAGTGGAAAGGCTACCGGACAAGAGTCAGGGCTGGGGGAAGCCTTCTCGAATCTTCTCAAAGATGTACCCCGGGCTGGCTATGGACCACGGGCAGATCATTGGATTCTCACAGCCTCCGAGAAGTCCAAGCAAGGATTATCAGCCCCAATGAAGAGTCAGAGTTCCTCCAGCTGCGACAAAAACTCAAGCAAACCAGCCTTCTCAAAAAAAGGAGATCTCGCCTCTTTTGGGGGATCCAGGCACTCAGACGCCCCAGGATGCTCTCTCTCCATCTCCCCTCTGTGTTTCTATGAACGTTGACTCTTTTGTTCTAGTTCCAGGTTTTGTGGAGGATGAAATACTGACCACAGGCAACTCTGCCTTACATCTAAACAAATTGGTACAAAAAAGGATGAAAACCTCCTCTGGGCCAGTTCAAGTAGTAAAAACCCTAGGGCTCCGGTTGGCCTGGCTTGGAGTATGTGGCCACCACGGAGCCCAGGATGGGTTGATGATCAATGACCAGGCGAAGGCAACGTTAGGGGTTAGGGCAAAGGCAGCAGGCATCATACCCCAATTGGTGAAGGAGGCTTGCTGAACTCTAAAGAGGGTAAGGAATGAGGAAATACTCTGAGAAGTGGCAAATACTGCTTGGGCAGCACGTTTGGCATGGAGGAAGCTACTGTCTCTTGAGTACTGGGCCAGTCTGTGTCCCAATTGTCCCCGTTATTATATTCCCAAAGTAGTGACGACAATGAGGGCAACTGATTTTCCCAATGTCATCATCTACAAGGTCCCCCAGAGTCTGAATAGAGCAGCCCAGGGAAGAGACTGCTCTCAGCTCTGCCCCATCAAGTCTGTGAATGAGTAAAGGAAATGTTTCCAGGCAGACGAGCACACTGTCAAGATCACGCAGGTGAAGGGAATGGCAGGTACAGAAGCATGACACAGCCAGCACTCTCGGGCCAGCTCCTCAGAACTGTCCAAGGGGAGGCATGGCTGGACCCCAGCCCCACCATGGGTCTACATGTCTGTGTTGATGTGTCCTCGTTGGGTAGAAGCATGATTGACACCGGAGAAGCATGATTGCTTCTCCTACCATCTAACTAATGTTCACACCAAATCTTTGCTTCTTGTTCCTCCTTTCTCCTGGTTCTCATTGGGTCCTAACTCACCAAAGGTCATGGGGTGCAGTGGAAAAACTAAGGGTCTAGAAACCAAGAACCTTGTTTCTAATCTGCCTCCAATTTACTGTGTGACCTGAGGTAGGAATCATATGCTCTCTGGGCCCTATCCACTTCCTCAGAAACCAATGGAGGCAGACCAGTCAATGTCAGATGCCCTTTAGGACCTTTCTGGAAGAACGTTGTGTAGCTGAGCCTGGCACTGCCATGTTTAGCCCTTCTCCATTTCACTTCATCCCCGCCTGTCCCCACTTAGCCACGCTTAATTCCAGCCAAGTAGCCCTTTACAAGCTGGGCCACCCACAGACCAGCCACAGTCCATGACATCAGCTAAGCAGTGATGAAAGGGAAAGATATAGCAACACTCTACTTCATCTCTGCCAAACCTCTGGGCAGGAAAGATCTCAACTCAGGGCAGCAATAGACAAGTTGGGTTAACAGAAGAGGGAACCTCTCTGCCATGAAGAGTCCTCTCCCAGGGTTTAGTGCATCAAGCAATTCCTAAGGCTATGCATCAGAGGGCCAACCTACTTGGAGACATTCTTGCTCTAAAATATCTATTGTGCAGATGAGAGCATTGAGCCCAAGACAGGAAGGTGACATGCCCAAGATCATGCAGCAAGTCAACGTCAGAGCTAAGCTCAATCCTAGGGTTCCCCAGCCTTGGTTTCCACTCTTGGCTAAAATTGGTGTTGCCTTTTGGATAGATCATGATATAACCAGAGAGCAAGCCACCCCATCCCTGAAAACTGCTCCCTCTCCTCTTCTGTCTTGCTCCATCGCACATCGCATTTGCTCTAGTCAGGTGAGCCCCTCCTCCAGTGTCTTTTTCCCTGCTACTTCTCCCACCTGGCTCGCCTTCCCTTGGAAAGTCTATTTATGCAGATTCTCCCTATAGGACTCTACTCAACTGTTTGACTTCCAAAGTACCATCCCTGACTTCTCCAGCTCTCAATAATCCTTATATTCCCTCTCTCAAAGCCCTCAATTGACTCCGCCTCACACTCAGAATGAAAGTCACAGTTCTTTCCAGGGTCCAACCACATGCTCTGGCCCAACTTTTCAGCCCTCCACCACTCTCAGCTCTCTACTTCTGCTCCAGCCACACTGGCCTCTCTACAGTTCCCCAAACCCTTGGAGCATGTTCCCACTCAGGATCTCCTCCCCCGGCTCTCCACTCACCCCCTACACTGCATTCTGTCCCCAAGTCACCTCTTTACAGAGGCCTTGTCTACCACCCCACTAAATCTGCCATTGTTCCCCTCAATTCACTATCTTCAGGCTAATTCATTTCCTTTCAAAGCACTTTCTTTCAGAGTGATTGCCTGAAATTATATTAAGTATTTACTTAGCAAGTTAGTTTATGATCTGTTTTTCCCATGAGAATGCAAGTTCCATAAAGGCAAACACTTTGCCATGACCACTGCTGTACCCCTCTCCTAGAACAATATCTGGTTATGGGGGCCCTCAACTAATAAATGAATGAATAAATAAACTGTTGTAGTAAAACATCTCAGAATTAGGAGCTAGGATGTTCCTAGTGTATACAAGGTACATATTTTCTGGGAAGACTTTGTCTATATAAATAATTTGAGTCATTCAAAATCATTGTGTCAGCACCATTCTGATGACCCGCTTTCATGCAATCCCACAAAAGAAATATCATGAAATGAACAATCTGAAGATGAAACTAAGAAAACAATTCAATTTACAATGGTGTCAAAAAGAATAATTAGGACCACATTTAACAAAAGAAATGTAAGACTTAAACTCTGAAAACTGCAAAACATTGTTGAAGGAAATTAAAGCTCTAAATAAATGGAAAGACATCACATATTAATGGATCTTTAGACTTACTATTGTTAAGATGGAAACAGTCCCCAAATTGATCTACAAATTCAATGCAATTCCTATTAAAATCCCAACTGGCTTCTTTGCAAAAATGGGCAAGCTGATCCTAAAATTCATATGGAAATTTGAGGGACCAAAATGGCCAAAACCATCTTGAAAAAAAAAAAGAAAACATTTGGAGGATTCATACTTCCCAATTTCAAAACTTACTTCAAAATTACAGTAATCAAAGACAATGTGGTACTGGCATAAAGATAAATACATAAGTTAATGGAATAGAATTGAGAACTCATAGATAAACCTTCACATTTACAGTCAATCCATTTTCAACAAGTGTGCCAAAACAATTCAATGAAAAAAAGAATCGTGGTTTTTTTTCAACAAAATGGTGCATGCAGAATGAAATTAGATCCCTACCTCACACCATATGCAAAAATTAACTAAATATGGGCCAAAACCCCAAATGTAAAAGCTAAGACTATAAAACTCATAAGAAAACGTAAGGATAATTTTTCCTGATCTTTGATTGGACAATGATTTCTTAGATATGACCCCAAAAGTACAAGTGACGATAGAAAAATTAGACTTTCTCAAAATTAAAAACTTTTCTCTTTTAAAGGACACAAGCAAAAAAGTGAAAATACAGCCCACATACTGGGAGAAAATATTCACAAATCATATATCTGATAAGGGACTTGTATCCAGAATACATAAATAATTCTTATAACTCAATAATAAAATGAAAAATAACCCAATTAAAAATGGGCAAAGAGGTAAGAGGAGATGATATAGGAACATTTGTGACAACATAGATGGATCTTGAGAGTATGATGGAAAGCGAAATAAGTCAGACAGAAAAAGCAGAGAACCATATGATTTCACTGATATGTGATATATAAATTGAAAAAAAAAACAAAAGAACAAGACAAATGAGAAACAAAAACTCATAGACACAGACAACAGTTTAGTGGTTACCAGAGGGTAAGGGGGGTGGAGGGAGGGAGATGAGGGTAAGGAGGATCAAATATATGGTGATGGAAGGAGAACTGACTCTGGGTGGTGAACACACAGTGGGATTTATGGATGATGTAATACAGAATTGTACACCTGAAATCTATGTAATTTCACTAACAATTGTCACCCCAATAAATTTTTAAAAAATGGGCAAAGAATCTGAATAGACATTCCTCCAAAGAAGACATACAAATGGCTAACAGGCACATGAAAAAATTCTCAGTATCATTAGCCATTAGGGAAATGCAGATCAAAACCGCAATGAGACACCTCTTCAGACCCACCTAGCTACCATCAGTGTCAGATAATAACAAATGTGTGAGGATGTAGAAAATTAGAACCTTAATATCCTGCTGGCAAGAATGACAAATGGTACATTTTCCAAATGGCCACTTTGGAAAAGTGTCTGACAGTTCCTCAAACAATTAAACATGGAGTTACCACATGACCCCGCAATTCTACTCCTAGTTATCTACCCAAGAGAAATGAAAACATTTATTCACACGAAAAGTTTTACACAAATGCTCACAGCAACATTATTCACGAGATCCAAAAGGCAGAAACAACCAAAGGTCCATCTACAAACAAAATGTGGTATCCACAGGGAATATTATTCCACCATAGAAACAAATGAAGTACTGATACGTGCCAACACATAATAAACCTGGAAGACATTACGCTAAGTGAACAGTCAGTCACAAAAGACCACGTCTTATAGACGCTGTTCATGTGAAATGTCCAGAACAGGGAACTCTATAGAGACAGAATATAGTTTAATGTTGCTTAGTGAGGGAGGGACAGAGAAGATTAGGGGGTGATAGATAAAGGGTCCGAGATTTCATTTAGGTGATGAAAATGTTCTAAAACAATTGTAGTGATGGCTATACAACTATGAATATACTAAGAATGATTGAATTTTACACCTTGAATGGGTGATTGTATGGTACGTATGTCAACTTTAATAACACTGCTATTTAAAAAAAGAAAAAAGAAAAGAAATACCATGCTGGTCAACACAGGCTTTCTGCTCAACAGGTTGCCCTCCAGGAATTAGGCCCCAGCCAGGCCCACGGGCATGAATCCTGTAGCTTCCCTGACCTACGAGAGGTGTGAGAAAGAGAGCCCCAAGTGGAGAAAATGGGAGCGGAACCAGCTGTACATCTCCTGCAAACTTTGAGGAAGGCACTGCAAAGCGTGCAGCCCGGGCAGAAGCCAGAATTGTCCAGGTGTAAGGACAGGAGTGGCTCGAGTTCCTCAGGTCCTTGATGACAATCTCGCGTGGCCAGTCTGATAAACTGCAGTTCGTGTGGAGCCCGTGTCGAGAAGACTTGACGAGACAATGTCCCAGCTCCACCAGAAAGAGTGTCAGGTCCTAATGTCTGCTAGGGACATGGAGTGTCAGTCCCTGAGCCATGCCTTTGCCAACGGTGATTCAGTTCACCCCCTCCTGGAAGAGGCAGGAGAAGCCAAGCCACTCGGGAGAAAGGAAGGGCCTGGGGCTTAGTACCTAAGTAGATTCAGTGTCTCTGAAGCCCTCAGCCATCTGGCGGCACAGACTTCTCCACCCTCACATAGCATCACACCTCTACTCTCACCAGTGTTAATAGCCATTGTGTATTATCACCAATGCCAGAACTGGGCTGAGCCAGGACCTGAACCCAGACATCTGGCTCAAGAGTGCATGCTCTTAACCACCATGCTCATCTCAGATAAAGCTGAAGCCTTCACCACGTAACATAAGTCTTTCTCATCAAAACCCACAGTTGCCTTGGGAGAGAAGTTATTCCCATTTCACAGATGACAACACTGAGGCTCCAAGAGGTTGGAGTGCTTGCCCCAGATCACACCATGGCAGAGCCATGATTCTACACCAGGTCTGTCTGCCTTCCGGGCTCACCCCACAGTCCCCAGGCATCTCTAACAAAGAACAATTTCTCTTCCTCTGTAACAGTCCCAGCCAAGGCAAACCAACAAAAACAGTGTCTGAAGGAAGGAAAACCATGAAGTTCCTCAAGTTCACCGCCAGGATTCTGAACACCCTCACCCTTCTGCAGGTTCTCACTGAATCCTGCACTCACAGCACCTCCAGATATTGCCATGTTACTTTTCCTTCCTTTATAGCAATGATCTGGGGGGAATCATTTACAGCACCATCTCTGCTTCTTCACTGTCCGCTCGTTTCTCATCCCAGTGAAATCTGGCTCTGTCTCCACTCTCCAACCCAAGTGTCACCAGTGGGTGACCTTTTTATCCCATAGCCGCTGACTTTGCTCACTGGCTCCTCCTTCTTGAAACTCACTCTTCCCTTGATTCTTTTGGCAAATACTTATTGTGCTTCATGCCCCATCTCCTTGGTCCTCCTGATTTTAGCACAGTGGAGGACAGTTTTGCACCTGCTGCCAGCGTTTCCCCACCATGTGCTGAGGTGACTCTCTACTTCTGCCTCAGGGTGTCCTCTGAAGCCAGACTCCTTGCTCAAATGCAGACACAGCGAAAACATGAAGGAGTTAATGCCCCCCACCATGGGCAACCACCAACCAATGGAAGATGACAGCATGTGGATGAGTGCCCCATCCTAGGGAGGGAGGATTCTAAGGTATTGTCATGCAGGGTGTCATGTGGGGTCTCTGGTCCCGCTCCCCACATAAGAACGCAGGACATGGTGAGGCCAAAAAGAAACACCCATGGAGCCATAGATAGGGGAGTCATACCACTATAGTCTCGCTGGCAGCTGGGTTGGAGACACAGGAAGCAGGAGCCACATGATCCGCAACCTGCCGTCCAACCCACCTCACTTGCTAGCTGCAATCCGCCTCTCTGCAATCCGCAATCCACACCCCGCCACGCCACGCCGCACCAGGGTGCCACACCCCTACGCCACTGCACCATCATCTTGCTAGTGTAGCCACGGCAGTTATACCAGTGGCCAATGGCTCACTGGTAACAGCTGATGGCCAACTAGCCACAGCTGACGGCCATCTACTACCTGAGCCAGCACCCCTCCAAATGAGGCCGAGAGCCTGGAAACTGCGCTCCTAGCGCTGTCCCCACAGGTATGTTTGCAGTTCCTTCGGGGGTCTCATGGGTTTGATGTCCTTGAGCCCAGTTGCCCACAGCGGTCACCAGCTTGGTCATATGCTCTTTACTGGCCTCTCGCTCTCGCTCTCGCTCTGCTCCTCACTCCTGCCTTCAGGATCACCTTGCAAATAAACTGCCTGCACCCAAGTCCTCGTCGATGCTCTACTCTGAGAGGCGTCGATGCTCTACTCTGAGAGGCGGCATCGTCTCAGCGTCTTCCTTTACCTTCTGACCCTCTCTTCCTGCACTGCTCCTTTAAGGGCGAACCCCGCACTGTTGCCGCTGCCCAGCACCTCCACAAAGCCCCGCCCCGTGTCCTTCTAGCCGGCACATTAGCCACCAAGGAGTCCCTCCACTCACCTCTGTCCATGCTGCACCTCTGCCTTGACGACCTGTTCACCTTGCAATCCACAGAGGGGCACTGCCCCTCCACAGCGCCTTTCCCAACACTCCCCACTGCCAATAAGCCCCACCTGTGCAGGTGCGCCTGGCTGAGGGTGGCTTACACAAGACCCCGTGAGGCCCTTCCAATATGTTCTCTGTTCCCTTTTACAATAACGTAAACTCCCCGAGAGCACAGGCTGTGGCCTTCCATCTGTATATTCCCAGAAGTTGCCACAGTCCTGGCCCATGGTCCACGTTCAATGAATGTGGATAAAACAATGGGCACTCATGTCAATCTCTCTGCTCCTCCCTCCTCCAGCCCCTCTCCCAGCACAATTGGGGCAGGAGTTAGATCCCATGGTATGTGGCTTTCTCTGCATAGAGTTGGCAGCTCTGTTGTCCTCAGCAGGAAGGTGGAAACGGGAGCCATCCTTCTGCAGCTACTCCAATCCCAACGTTGCATTAGCTAACCTTGTAAACATCGCAGGTCTCCTTCAAGGACAGCTAGCAGGCAGGGAGCCCGAGAAGAACATGACTTCTGTCTCGGGTCAGTACATGAGAACAGGGGCTCCCCACGTGCACACCTTTCTGTAGGGTTTTCCAGACAAGCTCTGGTGAAGGCCAATGGCCTTGCCTGACGGTGTCTGCAGCTGGCAATGCCAGAAAGAATGCACGGATGGCCACAGTCCGCCAAGATGAAATGACCACTCCATCCAGCTCATGTAGGAAAAGTACTAGCTCAGCCAGCATCTGCCCAGAACCTTCTCCATGCCAGGCCCTGTGCGAGATGTGGAGGGGAACAAAGAACTGGACAGAAGCAGGGCCCTATCCCAGGGCAGGAAATCACCTAAAGCCCCGCGGTGCACTTCTGTCACTAAAGAACCGATCTAGAGAAATAATAGTAACTAAGAAGGAGATGAGCTAACATTTATTGGGTGTTTTTTTGTTTGTTTGTTTGTTTGTTTGTATTTTGTGTATGCCAATATCTGAGCATTTTAAAAATATTAAATTATATGTTTCCCACAGTAACCCTGGGGTGGCATGCTAACGCTGGCTCCTATCAGCTCCCAGAGCCAGTTGTTAAATTTGCAGAAATTTTACAGGATGGGTGTTAAACACAGCTACTTTAAAATATTAAACTATGTAAGTTCACAATTAAATAAATTCTATTTTTTAAAAAGGAGTAAATACTCAACACTCATCACTTCCCAATTATCTTACTGCATTTTACTTTTATCCTTGCTCCTGCTGCTAATTGACATCTATTACATCTGTGTGGTGGAAAAGTGCTGATGGCGCCAGCAAGCATCTCTTCCCAACTCTGCTTTTGGTGACATCACGTAGAAATTGTCGAAGGCTACAAGTCAGGGCTTAATTTACTTTTTTTGGTTGATTTCCTAGACTTAAGAAAGTGATGGAGGATATAGTACTCATGCAAATGTAACTTAAATGTGTGCCTGAGTCTGCAGCTGTTACTTTGTGAAGAGACCACCCCCCCAAAAAAAATTATTTTTTCTATAAAAAAAGAATCGATCATCCAATTCAGCGAAGAGGTCACTCAAGCCTTTGAGTAATGAATGACATTTGTATATACCTTTCATTGTTTCACTTTCACCTCACTCGTTAACATCAACGAAAGTGTCAGCCAACTTTCGGGTTGGAACTACACTGAAGAGCTGGCTGGTAAGCGTCTACCGGCACACACCGCCTCTTAGGTAGGTGCTATCTGTAAGGCCGAGTTGGGGGGGGCGGGGCAGAGCGGGACTCGGGAAGTGGAGCCTCAGAGTCCAAGCTGTAAAGCACTCAGAAGGGGAAGGGGCTCCTAGTTGCCCCAGTTCTCCCAGGCAGCACTGGGCAAGCCCCCAGGGAGAGCCTGCTTCTGGCACCTGCTGTCGGATGCCCTACCCCAGACCAGAGGGGTAGGAGCTCCTACCCAGAGGTAGGAGCACAGGACAGATACAGGGATGTGCAGGACATGCCAAGGGCAGTGAGAGTGTTTTGAGAGGCAAAGGGAAAAGGAAGCCGCGTTGGGCATCTTTGGGCCTGGCCTGAGATGGCACTTGGTGGAACAAGGCTTGGCTGTGGGTTCAGGAAAGCTGAGTGGGAGGTGGGGTTTCCTGAAGCTCCCAGAGCAGAGGTCAAGGGCCTCGGTCACTCTTATAGGGCCTGTGGGCATGAGCAGAGAGGGTGCTGCCATGATGCCAACCAGGCTCTGAAACTCTGCCGCCTCCTGTGAGATGGGCCATTTCCAACTCCTGAGATGGGCCCTCACCAAGAAGCTCCCTCCCCGCAGTCTCATGGCAATGATAGAGAGAGCAGATTCAGGGACATTTTAGGAGTAAGCAGAGCTGGCCCAGGCACCTCGTTCTCATGACAACGATAGTGCCAAACTCCTGCGGCCTCTGAGGTCTATCCTTCACCACTCAGGTAGCTTTCCAGCCTCTCCCACAAGTGCATCTGACACTGCAACCACACTACACTTCCCATTGTCCCCCATGAAAAGGGCTCTTTCCTGCCTCTGCGCACTTACACAGCTCGATTCCTCTGCAGAGGGCATCAAGGAAGGCTTCTTGGAGGAGGGTGTGTCTATGCTGTACACTGAGGAGTGAACTAAGGTGTTGGGGAAAAGTATTTAAAATAGCCCATGGCTCCCTCTTCCACGTGCACACAGTATTTGTAACATAAATAGCCCTGTTGTAATGCTGGAAGTGCTGTAACGGAGGGTGCACGGTCTCTGGCAAACAATAGGCACTTAGTAAATATGTGCGGGTGCAGAGCTTAGGCAGCCTGCCCAGCTTTGAGACGCACAGTCGTACTAGCTATGAGCTGCATGCACTTGCTGATACAAAACTGTTTGACCTACAAAACGAGCAATTTCAGATGTTCCAACCTAATAGCCTCACTGTGACTCTGTAAATGGGGTTAATTGAAGTACCACTCTCAAGGGATTGGTGGGAGGATGAAATGAATTAATACCTGTGCAGTCACCTGGCCAGTGCCTGGAACAGGGCAAAGTAGGTGCTCGCAACAACCCCTCACACTTCATGGCTCCCACTACGTGCCAGGCAGGATCCTAAGAGCACTGCCTTATTAACTCATGAGATCCTCCAACACTTTCAACAAGCCCTGTTGTTAGCCCCACTTCTCAGAGGACCTTACCCAGTTGTGGGGTGGCTGGGCAGGTGAGGACCAGAGGAAGGCTCCAATGGCCCAAAGCACGGGCACAGGTGGGCAGGGGGGTGGCAGCAGGGAAGCCCAGTGTGTCTGGTCACTGAAGGGGCAGCTCGCAGAGAGTTCTGTGGAGGCTGCCACCTCTGAGGGAGCCACTATTACTGCATCTGATCAACACAGCCTTCTGAGAATGGTGACTTCTTCTTTGCTTCCACTTTCCAAATCTCACATAATTCTACTTTTGGCCGACCCTACCTCAGAACCCCACCGAAAAGGGAATTCTGGGAAATGCAGGTCACCTCCTTGGCCAGCCAAGTCAACAGAACCCAATCCAGTGCAGATGGTGATTCCAGGAATAACATCATGGAGTGAACTGAGGGGGAATGGTGTGGGCCTGCCCAACACGCTTCCCAATTCCCCTTCTCCTGTTAACAGAAATCCACTTCCTGGAAAGACCCCATTCCTCAGCAAGGCCTTCAAGACTGTGCCATCAGGCAGCTGCGTCTCATACCCTTCTCCTGTTGCCCTTTACCCACCTGGCTCCTGCCATCCCCCAAATGCACAATGCCCTTCCCGACATCACAACTTAGAATAGACGTGTGGGTCCTCTTCATTGCCTACCCACCCCCAATCATCTAGCCTCCATTTAGTTCTGGCATCTTCTACTTCTCACAAAGCCCAGTGACTCAAGAGAGGTTGAGCTCGTCTTCCCCAGGGGTGGGTCTTATTAGTCTAAGCCAGTCGATACAGGGGATTGCCATGGTGACCTCTTGGTCCAGGGCAGTTCTTCTCCAAAATTGCCCCAATCCAATTATAATCCATGCCTGAGAGAGTGATTCCTCCCTCTCCCACTAGACAAGAGCAAAGACACACATAGCCCTCAATGCTGCTGACAGCCATCTTTTGACTCTTGAATGAAACCAATGCAGTGGATGACAGACTAGAGACACAGAAATAACCTGAGACCGAGGTGACACCAGAATGCTGCTAAATCAGCCAGCCCTGAAGCTTGAACTGCCTCTGTTTGAGATAATATTTTTTTTCCTGTCACTTGTAATTCTGTAAGCATCCTGACAGGTACACCTGCTTCTTGACCAGGTACTCTTATTCATGCCCTCCAAGCCCAGCACAAATGTCACTCCTTCTGGGAAGTCTTTCCTGACCTCTGTCTGCGTGGGATCCCTGCCTTCTGCGCCCACACTGCCCAGAGCGTCATCCAGTCCAGCACTTGGTACAACCTTCATGTCAGCCCCGGAGGCGTCATCTCCCCCATGAACTGCTGAGCACGTTCAAAATGCATCACCTCACTGAGACTGGAGAAGTGTATCCGTTTAATTTCATTCACTCCACATTCATTCAGCAAACATTTGCTGAGTGCCTCTAAGACAGCGAGCGCCAAGACAGTGTCAGTTTTACATGTACTTGGAGTGGATTCATGGCTGAAGATTAGAGATAGAGATGGAGATGGAGATGGAGATGGAGATGGAGATGGAGATGGAGATGGAGATGGAGATGGAGAAAAGAGGAGAGAGAGAGAGAGAGAGAGAGAGAGAGAGAGACTGGAGGGCAAGAGTAAGATACCAGCAGAAGTTTGTCTTCAATGACGGGCCGACATCACAGGTGGGCAGTTGACCTTGGGACTTTGGGCTTTGACCCTCCTCCTATGTGTCCCCTCCTGGGTGTGTGTGCAGATGGTGGGGGGTGGGACTGAGAAAGCCTCTGGAAGAGAGCAAATTGTTGAAACTAGGACACCTCTGAGTGGTTGCATCGTTTCCCACAACTTCAAACAAAGGGTGCGCTCAAACGAGTGGAGCAGTCACGCATCCATTCTCCCAGCTCGCATTATGAAGTACCTCCTGTGTGTCAGGCACTGCACTTGGCACTTGGATGACTCCATGAACACAGAGTCAATTGATCTTGCTCAGGTTCATGACGTCAGGCAGTCTTTTCTCTGAAATCTGGAGCTATTTGTGTTCACCCTCCAACCTCAGACGCAGAGCTGGGTGACAACTGGGGGTCCCTTCACATCTCTCAGAGTACATACCTGTCCTCTCCAGATGGGTCCTATCTGTACCCCAAATCTTTGAACAGAGCCTCTCTGCACCCCCCACCCCCACCCATGGTCTTGCAGCTGTGAGGACGGCCATGCACACAGGACGAGTCCTGGAAATATTTCATGCCTGTATGAACGGCAAATGTCCCTTCTGAGCCATGTATCCATTAGCACGCATGTTGCCAGTGTCAGACACCCAACTTGAATTAGCTGAGGCCAAAAGGGGAATTGACTCACTGACAGAATCCAAAAGAAGATTAAATGATCAGACTGAGAAAAGGCAGGACACAGCTGGACCTCAGAACAATGGAAACCAGAATTGAACAAGAACCTTCCCTTCTATCTCTCACCTCTGCGTCTCTGTGAACTGGGCTTCATTCTCTCTCCCTGCAGGCCAGCTACTCCACATGGCATGAAGCTTGGAGACCGAGGGCTGCTGGCTTTTACCATCCTACAGTCTGCACTGTGCAGGGAGCATGCACACTCCTTTTCAGTTCCATCTTGAAAACTCCCAGGCAAGGACTCTGATGGGCCCAGTGTGGGTGCCATGCCCACAACAGAGAAGTAGCAGCCTCTAAAAACATGGTGGCATGTTTTTAACATGTTTAAACATGGTGGCATGGTTGGAAGTCTAATGTGGGGAGCAAGGAAAACAGAAACTTCTAGAGGATAGAGAATGTTCCCAAATAAAGGGAACAGACACTGGTAGATGACGCAGTAGTTGTCCACTATAGTCTACAAGTGGAATCAGAGCAAAGATTTTTAGGGAGTCACTTGAAAAAGACATTCACCACCCTTGTGTTCTCCTTGTCTATTCAGTATCTGATAACAGAATTAGCTGGTTATGTTTAAAGCTGCTCTGAACATAAAGTCAAAGGAATTAAGTTTAAAACAGATTTCTGCCTTTTACTAACTAGGTCAAGTCACGAAACTTCTCCTTTTCCCTGGTGTCCTCATCTGTCAAATGGGTACAGGTTTATATAGGTCGTGCACGTGAATGCTTCCAGTACAGTGTTGGCCGGTGCCTCATGCATGGTGATGACAGGCCTTGACCAGAGCATCAGATCCAGGCCAGCCGTGTACTAGATCCCAAAGCTTCTGGTGCACAGTTTAGTTCCAGGCACCTACAAGTATCAGCCTCCGTAAGGAAATCTGGAAAACCTCTGCTCTCCGCATCTGGGACATTCCCCTTCTTCTAAGCATCCTTCATCCTCCAGAAGCTTCTGTTCTCCTTGCTCCCACCAATAGAGTCCTTCAGATACCGCCATGCTTTTCCCTGGCCTTGGTGAACTGCTGGTGAGTGGGAGTAAGAAGGGAACGTGTCAACTTCCCCTACACACTGGGCCAGGGTGTGCACCCAGAGAGGGTCCCCTTGTCCCACAGTGCCCCAAATTGGAATTCTCCCTCCTCGGCATGGTGGCCTAAAATACAGATGTTCCCATGTCACTGTCTTGCTCAGGGACAACAATGACTCCCTTTGCTACCATCTCTACCTGGGTCCCCAGGCCCTCCAGAGTCAGGTAGCAGACTCAGCCCTCAGCCCCACTTCCTCACAGCTCCTCAATCACACACTTATGTCCCACCTGACACCCTGATTCCTGATATGTCCTCTCCTCTGCCCTCCACCTGCCCCGTCCTGCCATCCCTCAGGGCCCTGAGGGGTCCTCCCCTTCTTAGGAAACTGATCTCTATAGGCTCCGGCCGACCTCTAATCCCCTCACTTCTACCCGCCTGAATTCTGCACATAATTAAAGGCTAGACTGGGTGATGCTGCCTTACAAAGGCTGTGAGAACAACCTTTGAGTTCTCACAACTGGTCACTGGGATACCTGCTCCCCTGACACTTAAAATCGATTCAGGAAAATGAGTTCCTTTTTACTGAATTCTTTTCTCCCACCTTTTCCTCCAACAGTTGGTATAAGCCGACCTCAGCATAAATCCTTGGAGAAGTCAAACAGCTTGATCACAGGTTAGAGGGTAAAATTCAGGATAAGAAGATACTATTTGGAAAACAGATGCCAGGTAAAGAGATTTCCCTTCTTTAGAAATGGCCAGTATGTGGCACTAACTAGCCTGCTAATCACCTGTGGCAGACATCACCAATGGACATCTTTGCCAGTGAACTTGGACCAAGCCTCAATCTATAATATAGCTACCAAGCAGGCATGACTAATCGATGAGAGTTGGCAGATGAAGTAAAACCCATTTGCCAATTACGATAAAATAAAATAAAATATTTGCTCGTCTCTCATTTTGGGCACAGAGCTTCAAAAGTTCTTAGATTTCCTGAATGATAGGATTATCTTTTGTTATTCATGACAAGCACCTTTTCGGTCATTCCTGAATTTATGCTAATGAGATGATTCTGAGTGGGCCCTTAGATAGGCTCCAGGGAGAGACTGGCCACATCAGAAAGACCAAGCATGTGATTAGAGGGCTGGCATTTTCAGACCCACTCCCCAACCTCCAGGGAGGGGAGAGGGGCTAAACATTAAGTTCAATCACCTAGTCAATGATTTAATCAATCGTCCTATCTAATAAAAGCCCAGATAAACACTGAAACAACAAGGCTCAGGCACAGGGATGTGTTGGGAGGCTGGTGCACCAGGATTCCTTGAGGAGAAGGCATGGAAGCCTGCAGCCCGCCCACCAAGGACCCTGCCTCATAACCCTTCATCTGACTGCTCATCTGTATCCTCTATAATAAAATGATCATTGTACGTATAGCACTCTCCCGAGTTCTGTGAGTCCTTCTAGCAAATTATTGAACTGGGGGAAGAGAGTCATGGGGAACCCCTGAATCTGAAGTTGGCTGAGCAGAAGTACAGGTAGCTTGGGGATATCTGAGACTTGCAGCTGGTGTGTGAAGTGGACGCAGGCTGGTGGGACCAAGCCTTAACCTCTGGGGCCCGTGCTAACGCTGGCTAATTAGTATCAGAATTGAATTGAATTGTAGGACACCCACTTGGTATCAGAGGGTTGGTGCTGGAAAGTCCAAGTCTGCCCATACCCTGCTCTCCGATTCGTCTAGTAGGGAACTGCTAAAGACAAAGCAGATACCCACAGGTACTAAGCGTGGGATCAGCATCTCTGGCCCCCAGGCCAAATCCAGCCTACCCCTGTTTTTGTAAATAAAGTTTTATTGGAACACAGCCACGTTTACTCCTTTACATGTTCTTATGGCTGCTTTCTAGTTACGACAGAGACTGCAAGCCTGCTAAACCTGCAATATTTACTATCTCACCCTTTAAGGAGCACCAGGAGATGTTATCCAAACCAACATTATAACCTCCAAATCCCTTTCAAGTCCCACGTTTTATTTTGAAGGCTCGAGTAAATGCCACGTTCTCTTCTATTTCATATGTCCATGTGTACACATTTCACATACAAGTGATTTTTAAATTACCATCAGTTAAGTAAATATGCCAGGAAGATTCTCCAAATCTGGGTCAAACCACAGTTTAGGAGGTACCGCCCACGTCAACAAGTACTGTTTGCTTGGTGACTGAGAGTTATTCTCCATTCTCCAAAAAGCTTGTGATTCCAGGATGGGAGACAGAGTGGGAGGCCAGGCTGAGGATGTTAGGGGTTTGGACACACATCAGGAGCTTCATACTTGAGGTTCTAGAAAAAAATTGCAGAGTGACAAGAAAATCCAAACGGCAGGTTGAAGGACGAGCTCCGATATGCGTTTTCTGTGTGCACATGCGCCAGCCGGTAATCCCCTCTGTGCTTCTCCATCAGTCTCCAGGGGCTTCTCAAACTCTGAGTCTTCCCCTCCACGTGTTGGTTCAGCCAGGGCATCTGTTCAGTTTCATGGCTCTTTGGGATGTTGCCACTTATTTGTCCTCAATGAAAACCATTTGCAAACTATGTTCAGTGGGAGCAAGGGTTTCCACAAACTTCAAAGAACTACTGGAATGGAACGTACTGTCCAAGTAAGTGGGATCCAGGTCCACGCCAACCTTAACCGTGATATTTCCTCTCCCCGGCTTTGTAGTTTGAGAAAAGAGATCTGCTGATAAAATAAGGTTTAAAAATCACAGATCCAAATGACTCACTCAAACTCAAAGACTTATGGAGACAGGTAATATAAATAAGCAAAGCCTGCAAGGCATGGGACAATAGGGAAGAGTAAGTCTAAAATGAGTAGGTGCCCCTGAGATCTAGTCGTGTGGGACAACAAATTTAGTGTGCTCCAGTCTTCCACTTACCCAGTAAATGTGGAATTTTATGTGCATATTTTCCAAATATTAAGACATGTACGGCTCAAACAGATTCGTGTCTGTGAACCAGATGTGGCTGGACAGTCACTCTGAAACTCCTGGCTCAAGCACTGCTTTTGAGAAAACCCAGCCGGGAAGGATTGCTACTTTCTTGAATTCATTCATAGGATAGTATGGAGCAGCAGGAAGACCCACCAAAAAGACAGGCATTGCAGTCCTGACACTGGCCCTTCCTAGCCGTATGAGCTCAGATAAGGTCCTGGATCCTCTTAGCAGGCTTCTGCACAAATGTGATGATAATAGAACTTCCCAGGCAAGTGGCAGGAAGGGAAGAACAGAGGACACTGCAAGGGAAAACACCTCCTGGCACCAGGTGGCACAGGGTGGGCACACCACGAGGGGTGTGTTTGCAGTTTTCCTTTGCTGGGTGGAGAAGGGGTGTTCAGTGGGAATAGAACAAGGGCATGGGGGAGCTCTGCAGAACAGCCACGGGGTGCTACCAGCCCAGAAAGCCACATCCCCACTACTAAGGGAGATGAGAAATGACCACCTTCCATCTCTGCTCTTCAGTGCACAGATGAGATTCGAGAGCCGCATGTGAGAGGAGCCGGCTCCAGGGCCTGCGGCTGTCTGGCAGGATCATTAATAAGATAGATGTTTCTAATGGCTCCAAGAGGATCACGGAGCTACTCATGATCAGGGGTTGAAATCGCTAATTATTCGTTTCTCTGCAGCTGTCACTCGCTGCACCCACCCCAACTATGGGCCCCCAACAGCAGTCCTTTCTCCTGCGGCCAACAGAGGGTCGTGAGCACGCACGGCTGCCCTCGGGGCTCCGGGCAAAGTCTTCTTCCTGCATTAAATACTTATTAAAGTTGATTAGAACTCAATGCGCCATAAAATCTCTTTCAAGTTAGTGAAATGCCTAGGGCTACAGATTCACCCCCTCCCCACCCCCAATTCTATCCAAAAGGAACTCCCAAGCACTCAGAGAGTACTGGAAAAATGAGATGAGGGTTGGGAAGAGGGAGTGTGGCATTCCAGGTTGGGAGGAGGGGAGGTGGTTTAGAACAATGATGGGAGAAGATAGCAATGCCTGGAATTAGGGGCATCCAGTACAAAAAAGGGATTGTGGATTCGGGCCGGGTGGGAAGTCTGCTGGGTGCACATATTTTTAGGAATGGTATTACCCTGGACCTAAAAATATGAGACATGGCTTTCTTTAAAAGCCATCTAGGCCCTATTTACATTTCAGAGCAAACAGCATATTGTTTTCATCAGGGGGAAATAAGCACTCATGTTTACCTTATGTTTCCTTCAAAATATTTGCATTTCAAAGCCTTCCGAGCTTTAAGTTTCAGAGCTGTTCAAAATGTGGCACCTGGGCTTCTCCCAGATGGGCCGTGTTACAGCAGAAATCCATACCACCCAGCCAGGATGGTACCCAATAGAGGGGCAGCGCTCCCTTTAAGGCCCATGATGTATCCCGGAGGTTGTAGCAGCTGGGTCCCAAGCTGGTGGCCAGATGAGAGATGGGAGAGTCACGCAGCCCAGGCACAAAGCTTCTGTGTGGGTTCCACAAGTCTTGCTCTTAAGGGTTTTTTCCACCCACTTTATAGACAGTGGATAAGGGAGAAGACTGTGCTGTTCTGCACAGACCCTTGGGAGCCTGTCCTGGAGAAGGAGGAAACAGGCAGCCATGCAGCTGTTGGGAGACATTACAAGTGAGATCGAATGGGCAGAATGTACTCCTAGTGCCAGAGTGGTGCACCCAATGACCTCAACACAGAACTGATTGCCCCAAAACTTTTATTCATTCAACAAACAATTATTGAGGAGCTGCTATGCGCCAGGCCTCAGGTTAGGGACTGGGGCCAAAAAGCACAAAGCCAGTCAGGGCTTACGTTTATTAGACACTTTCTCTGTGCCAGGCACTGCTCTTGACGGCACGTTAGAATTGACTAGGGAGCTTTTAAAATCCCAGTGCCTAAGCCAAACTCCAGACCAGTTAGGTCCAAGTCTCTGCAAGTTGGTCCCAGACACCGTTAATTTTTAAAACTGCCCATGTGATTCCAGAGGAACAGAGCCAGGATTTGAACCTAGGTATCAGCCTCCAGATGCCATACTCCTAACGGCACTGCAATAGTATTTCCTGGTACCAATCACTGTCCTCACACAGCTTCTGCTCTGGAGAGAAGACAATAGCCAGGTGACCCCAATGTCAGAAGCAGCAGGACAGAGAGGGGTCCTGGGGAAGGCCCCTGGACATGGATGGTCCAGTCACCGGCCATTCCCAACTCAAGTTCACATGCTTCCCACGACAGAGACTGAAAAGCTAGAGACTTTCTGTCCCAGTCTGCCATCTCAAGGCCAATGAGATGCTGTGGGTAGTTGGTTTTGGTACTGCTAGGAAGGGCTTTTCTCCAAGGTAAGAGGACAGGTGTGTGAGGAGTGCTCCTTTCACCTTTTCAACACATCCTCATCCTCTGCCTGGAATTTTATCATGTGAGGGCATGATATTTGGAGCTGCTGGAGCCACCTTATGATGATGAGGAGAAGGCTGAGAGAATTACAGAGATAATTATCAAGGCTGTAGAAGCAAGCATGGAACAGCCCTCCCTCCAGATTTCTTGTTAAGGAGGTAAGTCTTCCGTGCTTTCACCTATTCAATTATTTGTACTTGCATCAATGAGAATGAGATTTGACTGTAATTAACAGAAAGTCCCAAAATAACAGTGGTTCATGCAAGATAGAAGTTTATTTCTCTTTCATATAAAAGAAGTCTGATTTAAACTATACTACAAGCTACAATAATCAAAATAGTATGGTACTGGCATAAAAACAGATATATAAATCTATGGAATAGAATAGAGAGCCCAGAAATAAATCCTTCCTTTAGATTAATGTTCAATTAATCTGTGACAAAGGCAGTGAGGATATACAATGGGGTAATCACAGTCTCTTCAATAAGTGGTGCTGGGAAAACTGAACAGATATAAGCAAAAAATAAAATAAAATTAGACCACTTTCTTGTAACACATACAAGAATATATTCAAAATGGATTAAAGACTTAAATGTAAGACCTGAAACCATAAAACTAGAAGAAAACATAGGCAGTAAACGCTTTCCTACCAGTTTTAGCAATATCTTTTTGGACATGTCACCTCGGGCAAGAACAACAAAAGAAAAAATAAACAAATGGGACTACATCAAATTAAAACATTTTTGCACAGCATAGGAAACAACAAAATGGAAAGACAATCTCCTGAATGGGAGAATATATTTGTAAATGATGTATCCGATAAGGGGTTAATCTCCAAAATACATAAAGAACTCATATAACAACACCAAAAAAACAAACAATCCAATTAAAGTATGAGCAGAGGACCTGAATAGACATTTCTCCAAAGAGGACATACACATGGCCAATAGACATATGAAAAGATGCTCAACATCACTAATCATCAGAGAAATGCAAATAAAAACCATAATGAAATATCACTGTATACCTGTCAGAATGGCTATCATCAAAAAAATCAACAAGTGCTGGTGAGGAGGTGGAGAAAGGGAACCAGCACGCACTGTTTGTAGGATTGTAAATTTGTGCAGCCACTATGGAAAACAGAATGGAGATTCCTCAAAAAAATTAAAAATAGAGCCGCCATATGACCCAGCAATTCCACTTTTGGGTCCAAAGAAATCCAAAACACTAATTTGAAAAGACATATGCATCTTTATGCTCACTGCAGCCTTATTTACAATCGCCAAGATATAGAAGCAATTTAGACATCCATTGATTGATGAATGGATAAAGAAGGTGGGGTACATATATACAATGGAATATTACTCAGCCATAAACAAGAATGAAATCTTGCCCTTTGTGACAACATGCATGGACCTAGAGAGTATTATGCTAAATGAAATAAGTCAGACAGAGAAAGGCAAATACCGTCTGATCTCACTTATATGTGGAATCTAGAAAAAAAAGAAAACAAATGAATAAACAAACCAGAAACAGACCCATTGATATAGGGAACAAGCTGATGTTTGTCAAAGAGGAGGAGATGAGGGATGGGTGAAATCTTTTATAATTAATTAGTTTTTTTTTAAAAATGAAACAACAAAAGAACAAGACAAACAAATGAGAAACAAAAACTCATAGACACAGACAATAGGTTAGTGGTTACCAGAGAGTAAAGGGGGTGGGGGGTGGGAGATGAGGGTAAGGGGGATCAAATATATGGTGATGGAAGGAGAACTGACTCTGGGTGGTGAATACACAATGGGATTTATAGATGATGTAATACAGAATTGTACACCTGAAATCTATGTAAATTTACTAACAACTGTCACCCCAATAAACTTTAATTTAAAAAAAAAATGAAATAAAGAAAGGCCTAGAAAGCATAGCAAACCTGATGACAAAAAGAGAGAGAGAGAGAGAGAGAGAGAGAGAGACTTAATATAATTAGTCTAGAGTGAGCGGGAAGCTTTACTGTCAGAGAGCTAAACATCTTTTCTCTCGCTGCCCTCTACTCCCATGGATCAAAGTTGGCTGCCCAAGCTCTAGGCATCATATTTGCATTCCAGCCAGCAGGTGGAATTAATCCAGGTGGTTGACTGGCACTTGGGTGAGGAGCGGCTCAAAGATGACTTCTCTGATGAAGGAGGAAAAAAGACAGGAGCGAGCCTGACCAAAGAAAAGGAGAAAAGGGTTCCAGACAGGAGCAACAGCTTGGGCAAAGGCCCGGAACGCTTGGT
The DNA here is from genome assembly GCF_964194185.1 of Rhinolophus hipposideros. NCBI lineage: Eukaryota > Metazoa > Chordata > Mammalia > Chiroptera > Rhinolophidae > Rhinolophus > Rhinolophus hipposideros. The sequence goes on along the minus strand of NC_138061.1, from coordinate 54,915,067 downwards.
ACATTTGAAGAACTGAAAGAAATCCTGTCACTAGAGACTAAACGCGAGCTAGGTGAGAGGTGAGGTAGGAGGGGTAGCAAGGGACCAAGCTGTGCAGGACAGGTGTAGCACGTGGAGGAGCCTGCGTTTAATCTAAGAGTAATAGAGACCCACCGGAATGTGACATGACCAGGGCTGCATTTTGGAAAAGTGATTCTAGTTGCAGAGTGGAGGGTGCACCGAATTGATGCAGGGCAAGTCTACAGGCAGGGAGACACCCCCCCCCCCGGGGTCTCCAGGAGGCTGTTAAACAGGTGATATTGGCTTGCGGCAGCACAGTGGCAGGTCCTGTCTCACACCGGAAGGCTGATGAGGGATGGTTTCCAGCAGTGCTACTCAGAAGGCTTGTCTGCACGAGAGTCCGAGCTCGCACCAGAACCTAAATCAATGCACTGCTTCCTTCACTGAAAAAGTCTTGCTATAGACATTTTACATGTGTGTATATAATCAGCTGAATTAAATATGTACTTAGTGTTGTATTTGCTTTACACTCTGATGCAAGCTCTAACTTTTTTGTGGACCCATAACAGTTTGCAGACCAGAAATAATCTGTGGACCACACTTTGAACATGACTGGTTTCAAGGCTAGAGGACCCTGAATTCTTCATGCAAGGCTGCCTTCTCGGACCAGGGAAAAGGGTGGTTGGCTCTGTGTCTGCCGCAAGTCTTTCTGTTTCTTAATTGCTCCCCTGTCCAACGCCAACTCACCGCACTCCTCCAGAAGTGACCTGTGGCCCTTAGCAGAGGGACGGCTGCTGATCAGCTTGTCCAGGAGAGGCAAATTTCCAGGTATCCAGCCTGCGAAAAGAGGCTGGCCTCCAGATAGATACCTAGGAGTGGAAATTGCTGGATCATAAGGTAGTTCCATTTTCAGATATTGGAGATACCTCCACACTGTTTTCCATAGTGGCTGCACCAATCTGCAATCCCACCAACAGTCAACTACAATTTTATAATTATGTAGTTACAAGAAGCGGAGTCCAACATTAGGACTAGAGACAGTGGAACTGTAATGGCTCTGTGTGATGTCAGAGGGGTAGTGGATGGGGGAAGGGGGGTTGTCACTGTGTGAGCGATATAAATGATAAATGTCTATTACATTGTTTTGTGCACCTGAAAATGATAAAAAAAAATAGAAAAATAAATAAATTGAAAGAAAAAAATAGAGGCTGGCCTCGAGTCCCTCACCACCCACCTGGAGTCCTGAGAACTTACAAAGCCTCGAAGCCAAGCTCTTTCCAGGAACAATGTCATTGCCTTGGAGAAGGCAGAAGAGAACACTTCCTCCAGCTCACTCCCTAGAGAGAGGCCAAGGTGAGGTGTGGATTAACTCCTGGAGAGTTTCTCAGCTCTTAGGCCATTCTAACAGGAAAGAATGAAGGGACCCTATGAAGACAGCCAGCAAACAAGAGCTCCCCTCAGCACCAGCGGGGCTTTGCCCAGCCCAAGGCTGAGCCCCTTTGAGCACCACCCGTCCAGCCTAGCCTGAGACTGTCCCTCCCTGAGCTGCCTCCTGTCCTCTGAGAGGTCTACGCCCATCCTCTCAGCTTCCCAGCGCCCCTCACCTCGCCTGGTGAAGAGTGTGGCCAGAAGCACCTCTCCCGCATGCTAAGCACTCTTAAAGCAACTTCACACGCATTAACTCGTTTCATACTGATCCCCAAGATGCACTTGTTGAATCAATTTATCGATTCACCTCATGCATCAGAGCTTGCAGGTTTTGCTCTGGCCGTGCACACACCCTTGCGGTAAGGGCCAGTGTACTGGGGTGGGCTTCAAGGAATGCAGGACCTGCTTTGGGCTCAAACATAAAGGCAACCATTTGTTCAGGTAGAGGTTCAACCCAATGACAGCACAGACTTTGCTGGAATATCCCAGTGGCCAATTTATGAGTCACAAGGCAACTGGGAGAGGGGTTCCAGATTGTCTAAGCAGGTCTCCAAGGAGAAGTGGGATCTGGAGACCCCCTTGGAGTGTTCAGGGACAGATTCTCAGAGCAGGCTCTTCCAAGAGCAGCCAGCCTTACGTGCTAATTGCACAGATGGCACACCAAGAGGGGGCAGTAGCTCAAAGTGGCAAGTAGGACCCACGGTGACCAAGGATGGCAGCGCTGAAGCTGGGCACTGTCCCCAGTGCACTGCGTGTCTTCATGCATTGGCTTCTCTCCCAGTGCTCTCCACAGGGAAGAAGCTGGTATCATTCTGCTAAACACACAGGGTGCATTTAGGCCGAGGGCACACCAACCCTCACTGACGCCCTTTGGTAGCACTGACCAAGGAGTAGCCTGGAGTACCCATAATCCTTCTCCTAAATGCTACCCGGAGAAATCAGGTTGGTGTCAGGGAAGCAAACCAAGGGACATCGAGGACCAGACCCGCCACTCTCCCAGGTGGCTGACCCCACAGCCAGAGGCCAGAGTACCGATACCCTGACCTGGCCTCTCAGCCCCTCTGCTGGAGAGGAAAGCCAGTTCTGGGCAGTTCCACCCTGGCTAGTTGAGCCCCGCCCTTTACCCAGCCCCTCCTCTCAGGCTTCATGATTAATGTAAAGGAGACCGGGACTCGAGAGGGTGGGTAGCCAGTGGCAGGCCAGAGAGGCAGTGAATGAAATTCTTTGTTTAAGAAAGGCGTAAGCCGCCCGTCTGCAAGCCCGGGAGAAGCATGTCATTTTGCTGGAAATGCGATTTTCCCTAACAAGTACAGAATTCTACATGACATGTTGAAAAGTGTATCTCTTTGAGAAGCTGCTCTGTATCTCAGAGGCATCGCCAGGACAGAACCATGTAATGTGGCAGTTGCCATAGCAACGCCTCGTTTTCCATAGACAGGAAAATCAGAGTGGCTAAGTCGATTGAGAGGCCCCAAATAATGTCTTGAGAGCAGGCTGAGAAGTGGCTCTGGATTTCACAGTGCCTGGGGTGCTATTTGGGGTCTCCGGCCACTTTAGCTATTCTTCCTGGAGAATCTCCAGCATACTGCTGAGCACCTCCTCCTCTGTCACAGGCTTGGTGATTGCAGAGTCAGATTTGCCCAAGGCCACCAGGCAAGACAGTGACAGGGCCAGGGTGACCCAGCTCCTGCCTCCTCGGGCAGGTAATGCTCACAGCTGAGGTGACATTGGCCTCCATCATCCCTCCTACTCTACTGGTTCTGCTTCTTTCCCCAGTTGTCCCGAGGACAGACAATGCCCCTTGGCATCAGCTGCGTTAGATGACAATGTGTCCCCAGCATGTATCTGCACAAGTATAGTTCACTCATGTATGTCCCTGGACACACATGCTCCGAGTCTGAGCTCTCCAAGCACAAGGACAGGGCCACAAATTGTGCTCCATCTATGGGTCGTGTGTCTATAGGCACTAATGGTCGTGTATACCTGAACACACACTGGGGAGCCCTTCAGCTCGGGGACAATGGCTCTATCGTCCCAGAGCCTGGCACAGTGTCTTGCGGGGGGGCGGGGTATGACACTTTGAACTCAACACACACACACACACACACACACACACCCCACGCACTGCAGCCAAGGCTCTGCCCTAGCACACAAGAGTTATGCCCAGACTTGGCCAGGCACCAGCATAAAGCAGGGTAGCCCACCGCCCTCCCTCGGCACAGCGCTTTGAGCTTCTCCAGGGGTGGGGGCAGGAGGCCCAGAAGAAGTCAGCCCAACTTGGAGGCCACGGATGAAGCACCTTCATCCCACAGGGATTCCTGAATCAACACAGCTTGGCCTGTGGTCCTCTCCACTCTCCAACCCCAAGAGTGTCACCCAGATTTCAGGGCTCCCTCACATCCCTGTTTCCCCAAAAATAAGACCTAGCCAGACAATCAGCTCCAGTGCATCTTTTGGAGCAAAAATTAATGTAAGACCCAGTCTTATTTTACTATAATATAAAACCCGGTCTTTAATACACTATAATGTAATATAATATAATATAATATAATATAATATAATATAATATAATATAATATAATATAATGTAATATAATAATATAAAGTACCGGGTCTTATACTAATTTTTGCTCCAAAAGATGCATGGGAGCTGATTGTCTGGCTAGGCCTTATTTTCAGGGAAACACGGTAGCTGTTGGTTGTGTACTTTACCCTCTTCCCTCCCAGGAGGTGGCTGGCAGCTAGCATTGGGCAAAAACAAGAAAAGCATTCATCCTGTTCTTTCATCTGCAGACACAGTTAGCAGGGGGGACTGGGAGTTATGGGGGGAGAGGCACATGCCCCCCTCAACTTCCCAGAGGAAAAATTTTATAAAACTGTCAGAGATGTAATAGAACTGTCAGAAGTACAGGAAATCAGCTACACAGATTACAAAAACAGATGTCAGGGACCTATTGGTTTCATGACAGTGTAAAAATCACAATTTTTCTGTCAAGATAGAAAATAGAAACAGAGAAAAACCAGGAGCACTTTAGTATGCACCAGCTGAGAGCAGCAAGCCCGACCCACAGTGGTGGGGAAGGACCCCCAAGAGCAGGGACCCCTGTCCCAAGCCCCAGAAACACATCGTCACTACCCTTAGTGCCCTCTGTCTGAGAGAGTAGAACTGCACCCCTGCCAGCTGCCATGGTCAATTACTCTGGGGTACCCCCACCTCCAACCGGTGGCTGTCCTCCAATGACAGGCCTTTCAGGTTTTGGAGACTCCCAGGAAGTGACCGGGTCACAGGTTGGCCTGGCTGCTCGGCAGTGGAAGAACCAGCCACTAGGCCTCCTTACTTTTCCCTCTGGAGGGCATGAGAAAGCCTGTGAGGTCCCCTGGGGAGAGCGGGGTGGGGGGGTCAGGCCGAGGGAGCAGGGTCTTGAGGGGAACCCCAGTGCTGTAACAGTGGCCCACACCACATATCGCTGGTCTCCCAGCTGCCATGCCGTGCGTGGGGGCTGTAGGGCCCTCTTTTCTCCAAGGAGCTTGCCATTCTAAGCCAGCCAGTCCACAGCTGGGGTTTCCTGGGGTTGCAACCAGAGCCTGGGTGGAAGCCTCCTTTTATCAGTTAGAGCTGAGAGGAGGTGACAGATTTTGATTGTCCATCGGCACATAGTGTAGAAACACTTCAGATGATTAGAAGAAAATGCTGAAACTCACTTCACAGTCAGACAGACCTGGGTTCAAATCCCAGACCCAGAGTCCATGTGCCCTTCGCCAGAGCACTTAGCAGCTCCAAGCCCCGACTGCCAGGAATACTCCTGGAGACAAGCACACTTACCTTTTGGATCTACCAGGAAGGTTTTATGAGGCAGCAAATGCACATTGCGGTCCTCAGGAGGTGCTCGCTCCATTGCACAGCAATCCAAACGGCCCTGTCTCTGCACACCACACTGCAGGTGAAAACCATTTTACATGCAGAACTTTCCTGAACATGTGTCCCCTCTTCTATAAAATGAAAATGACAGTTCCATCCTCCCGCTTTCCCCTGAAATCAGAACGAATCCCTTCAGTTCCTGAAGCACTTCCCACTTGGGTTAGTCTGGTGCTTCCGGAAAGTAGACACAGAGATGGGATTCAATGGACAGGGGATTTATTAGAGAACAGCCCTTGCAAGAGAAAATGGGGAGGGAGCCAGAAAAAGATGGCAAGCTGTCAGATCACAGCGCAGGTCTGACCATGAGTACAGGAGAGAAGGAGGGCATGATCCAGGTGAAGGAAAGTTTGGCAAGGCCAAAGCCTGTGAGCAGAGCATGTCCCTGGTCCCCTGTCACAAACACAGCTATGGAGGTTAGAACCCATGGGGCCCAGGATGGGAGGTGTGCAAGGCACCTCATCACCACTCTCCCAGGACTGCATCCCCCATGCTATCCTTCTGCCCCCAACACTCTCCTCCACTCTTGGCCTGACTAACCCCAGTTTGTCCAAGCAGTCTCGCTGTAGCGGTCCCTTCCTCCAGGCAACCTTCTCTGATCTCTGACCCCCTTCCCCTCCTGGCATTACTGCCATGCGCTGTAATTGCGTGAGGAATCCTCGTCCCCCGATTACACGGAGACCTGCTCACAATGGTGCCGCTCTCCCTGCCTTCCCTTGGCCAGGGACTGTGCCAGAGCTCTTGAATATTATCGAATGAGGAGAGATGAATGACCCAGGGTCTGGCAAAGGTATTTGAATTGGAGAATGCTGATTCCAGAACTTCTCACTTGTCCCATTGTGAAGCCCCCTGCTCAGCGGAGCATGCAAATTCTTAGTAACAGGAAAGGCACAGGCACCAACCAGTCAGAATGGCAATAGATTTCTGTGGGTATCCGCCTGAACCCTAATCCGGGATGTTGGGGCCCATGTACCTGTGTGCCGGGAAACAGGTAGTCAGGACTCTCCTGGATGCTGGCTCAGGAAAGACAAGCATCACCCTAAATGGGACATCTGGTTCATCTACTTGACATATTCCTCCTGCTGTGCCAAAGGTAAGTGCGCTACCAGCTGGCTGAGATGTCAATCCCCCTAGCTTCTTGATGGCCAGAGCAGGCCCTGGGGCATCCAGAGACCCTGAGCTGCTCTCTCCTGACTAAAAGGAGCCTGGCCTGTTGACCTGGGTATGCTACACAAACTTTATCCTTCTCGATGAGTGCCATACAAAAAGGTCAGGAAGCACCAATTCTAACTCAACCCCATTACACAGATGAAAAAACTAAGGTCCAAGAAGAGAAAGGGCACCTACTCAGAGACTGGAATGAGGGTTCTGTGTTCTCATCCCAGGATAGCTCAGCTCCACTCCCACCAACCTTAGCCCCTGGTCAGCTCCAGACCCATCTGGGACTTTATCCCCCAAAGCAGTTCCCCTCCTTCCACCAAGGCCTGGAGATCCCGGAGTCCCTCCTGACAGCCTCTGCAAAGAGTGAGCTCATCTCTCTGGCAGCTGTCTCCACCTCTCTGATTTTCAACTCGTTGGGGAAGGCATCATGCCGGAGTAGAATGTTGAGCTAATAAATATGTATGCAGGATTTTTATTACTTAATAGTCGTAAGGTTAATCGTCGTGGTGAACGCCTATATTTAATGTGTCAATGGAGCTGCAAAATGCCAAACTGAATAGCTTTAACACACATTAGTTCTACTTGTGAATCTACAAATAGGAACCTTGTCAGAAAAGTATTCAAACCAAGATCAGTATTGATTTTGGTCCTCAGGAAAGGCACTGGACTGTGACAGTTTAAAATGATAAATGTCTAGAGAATTATTTGCCCGTATTGATAAAAAGAAGCAGATATAAAGCTGACAGTCTCGGAGGCGTCGCCGTTGAGTGAGGGCAGCGCATCTAACATTGTTACGGCTCTGAGCTAATCTCCCCTTGGATATGGAGAAGATCCTCATCTGATCTGGCGCTGCCCTAAGACTCGGCTTGTAATTGCAAAGGATGGGCTCTGGGAGCTTGTTCAGTCCGCTCCTGGTTCCTGCCCTGACCACCCCCACCATATTTTTAGAAGGAAGCATTCTGCAGGGACCCAAGTGCCTTTGTTCCATCTCTATCCTCCTGCTCATTAACCTTCTGTAGCTCAGAAAGCAAAACGGAAGTCCTCAGCCGAGTTTCAGCGGCACCACCTCCCTCCCCACCTCATCACGCAACGCTCCCCCCACCCCCAGGACCTCTGTGTCAGCAAGACTGGTGGGTCGCAACTCTTATGGACTCCCCTGCAAGGCTTCGCTCACACTATTTTTCTCCCCGAGAATAGGCTCCCTACTATTTTCGCTGTCTGCCGCGGACACTTTCCTCAGGATAACTCAAACCCCATGTTCTCTTCATTCTCTACTCCAATGCCACTTGGACCTGAGCAAGAGGGGGCACTCCCCAAAATGGTCTCCTTGACCAGACTCCAATCAGGCTCTTCTGAATCCTCTTCCGAACTAGACCTTGACTTTCGGGCAGCTGTGTTCATCTCGGCATTGTCCAATTTTAGCAGGGATCCTGTTAAGTCAGTTTATCCAGAACACCCCACCCTTGAAAGCTGATCATGCTATGTGATGGGGTTCCTCATCTTCCACTCACCCCAGGTGAAGTCTGGTCACCCTGGCCGGTCTTCAGCAAGAATTCTATGAGGTCACTTTAGCCAGAATCCCCTGACCCCGGATCCCCGCCCTGCTCCTTGGCGATAAATCCCCACTTTTTCTTGTTGTGTTTGGCTTTGAGCGTGATCTCTCTCTGCTACTACAAAACCCCATTGTAGTAGCCACACCCCCTGAATAAAGTCTGCCTTACCTTCTTGAACAAATGTCACGAGTCAATTTTTCTTTAATGCTGGATACCCAAGCTGAAAGGGCAGCCTTCTCACTCTCAGTCTCCTTACCCTGTTGTATTTTCCTTCTGAGCCTGTTTTACCACCTGGCAGATGAGTTATATGTTGGTTAATTTTTGTCTGTCTCCTCCAACCACAATGTAAAGACAGACACTGTTTATTTTGTTCATTATTGTGGAACAGCATCTGCCACATGGAAGGTACAAGATAAGTATTTATTGAGACTTGTAAATACCCTCCAGTTTAACAATTATCTATTCCTCTCTTCTCTAAAAATTGATTCAGGACCTTGCCAGTTCTCTCACCACCCACTCCTCTGCTCAAAAACCTTCCAGGGCTCCCTGTGGCCTAAGGCCCAGGTTTTAACATCTCAGCTGGAACTGCAAAACCATGCCCCATCTGGGGCCACTCCCCAAGCCCCACCTCTTCCCCTGCCTTCTAAATCTCAGACTGCATTTCCACTTCCTGCCCTCTCCCAGGACTTGCCTGCCCCCTCTCTGCGCTGCACTCCAAGACTGAAGCTTTTGGTGGATATCCGCTTGGTCCAAGTGTGGCTTCATGCTGTTTCGAGATCTTGGATGACTCCTTGTTATACATCCAAGGAGCTGTCCTATTCTGTCCCCACCCCAGGGCCTGGGCCAGCACAGCAGAATCCAGCCCATGTCTAAGCTCTGCATGTTTCATGGGGACTTTAGTCATGAGCCCAGTCACAGACACTCGTTCACATGTTTATGTCCAAAGATGTGCCTGAGTACTATTTTAAAATACTAACTCATGGAGTCTTTCCCTCCTGAATTGTCTTCTTTCCTTTCCCTGCCTCTGGTCTCTGCGTACCCTTGCTTCACAAGAGGATTACTGTACAACAGAAAGTAGAATGTGCCTGCAGAATGCCCTGGCTTTTGTGTCTAAAAGTGTAAACCCAGAAGAAGAATGTGAAGGATTTGCAGGAAAAGACGGCGAACCAAGTTCTCAACAAGAAGCAAGAGATCTTGGAAGAATCATGAATGAAGAAGGATTTCTCCCCAAACCAAAGGAGATTTCTCCAAGCTGGAAAGAGGGGAGCAATGAGAGATGTCCCCCATGGAGAAGGGACCTGCCCAATGCTTCCTGGCACTGTTCCCAGGGAACAAGCCCAGAGCGATGGCTCTGTGTGGCCTCGTGGGGATCAAGATTGTGGGCAGCCCCAGAAAGGAGCCTGTGCCCAACACAAGGCTGGGGGTGTCAGAAAGCAGGCTGCCTCCTGAAGGGGCCACGCAGGCAGGGTGAGTGACAGTTTCTGGGGGTTTGGGGGGTGATGACAAGAGAGTCCTCCTTCTGATGTCTGCGAATGTTGGAGCTCCCTGAGGGCAGGCGTTGTGTTCCTTCCTCTCTGTCACTTCACGCCTGCCCAGGTAGGTGCCCGACAAGAATAGGTGGCGCTCCGGCACATCCAGGAGGACTGGCTCCCTTTCAGTTTGGGAGCTGTTTCATGCCCACTTCCCATCAAAAAGAGATTATGAGCGTTTGTCACCAGTGGGTTCCCAGGAAGATCAGTGGGATGAAGACACAGAGCCAGAGGCCATTCACTATGCTAGCGGGGGCAGCAAGCAGGCCTGGCATCACCATACTCACCCCAGGGCCCTTGAGACTAGGGCAGCAGAGAGCACAAGAAGCTGCAGTGGGCCTTCTTCCACTAGAGCAGCGGGACTCCAGTATAACTCCACAAGCTCATGTCCACTTCCTAAAACTGCTCCCTCACGACTTTGGAAAGATCTTGACATTACTTGGGGCCGGGGTCCCAGAACTGGCCTTGAGAGATCCCAGAGTCAGACCATTCACCGTACAGTTATGGTGCTGAGACCCAGCGAGCGCAAGCTGCTTAGCAGACCTGAGACCACGAGCTAAGTCACTGGCTACCCAGGAAATTACTCTTTATAGCACCCCCCAGTACCTCACAGGAGTGTGCTTGTTTCTCCATTGGACGATCAGACCTCCAAATCCCCAACGAGCTAACAGAAGAACTGCCAAGGGGCACACAGCTTCAGCTGAGCCGATGAGACCTGCACAGAGCATTCGAGACCTGGGTTCTAGCACCGCCTCTGGCACTTCCCCTTTCCAGGCCTCCAGGACCTCAGAGGACTGTTTTCTTCAAGTAAGTCGGCAAGGTCATAGACTAGGTGAAAGTGAGTATGTGTGGGTGCTGTGTGCGGAGTGGAAAGATGGGGAGGGGGCACTGTAAGAAAGCAGTCCAGAAGCCCACCCCCCTGCTTTCAACCAAGCAGCTCTGCTTTCACGTGTCTTTCATCTGAGGCCTCTGCTTAGTCACCCGGAAAAGGGATTCCGCTACTAAATATATGTGACGCTGCCTCATCGTCACCTCCACCTCCACCCCCAACAAGGCAGACTCTTTAAGAGGCTACAAGGTGGCTCAGTGGGAGGAGCTGCACATGAGCAAAGGATCCCCCACAACCTTGAACCAGGGATGGCCTCAGCCTCCAAACCCCACTCACCCAAGGCAAAGCTGTGAGAAGACCTTTGGGTAACTGGCACTCGTTACAGGGGACACGTGAGCTCTAGGGAGGCTGCGGAGTGCTTTACACGAGGTGATAGTGCCACCTGGGAATAACGGCACCGTCATTCCTTCTTTAAATGGCTCCATCCAGAGCCTTTGGCCTGGTCAGAAACAGCCCCAGCTGCAGGGTGTCTCGGGGCTACTGCCAGGAACAGGCTGGGTGGAGCCTGGCCAAGACCAGAGAGCGCAATCTGGCCAGGCAGGGGCACGAGCGCAGTGGGCGTTTCCACACTAGCCAACCCACCCGGCCTTTCCTCAGCCTTCCCAAGGCCTGGCATGAAATAGAGTGGAGGTCCAGACAGACAGACGTTTCAAAGACCCCACAGCCTGGAACAAAGGGAACCCCAGAGCCTGAAATGCCCAACAAATGAGGTAGAGGAGATAGTGAGTCTTCTCATCCTGAGAGCTGAGCCCCCACTGCCGAGGAAGATCAGAAACAAATGGCCAGGATTCTTAAGTAGCCGAGAGCAGGAAGTCAACAGCAGAGACTATAGCCAGGTGCCCGGAAGGCTCAGGTTGGTGACGGACACAGGCGGAGGTGACTGAGGCTCACCTGAGTCAGAGGGCAGGGAGCTGGCCACCCTGTTGGTAGCTGACAGTCAACTGTGTGTCTGGGCAAGGGAGGGGGGGCTGGAAGAAATCAGCCCTGTTGGGTCAAGACGGGGAAAGCAGATCTCCTAGCAGCAGCCCCTGGGCCAGGAACGTTCCTGATGAAGCCAAACCGCCCGTGGGACCGGGAAGCAGGCTTTGGTCAGCTGGCCCCCATCCCCGGTCAGCGCTTTTCAAGGGTTGGACTTGCTCCATCTGTGTCTGACCCTTAGCACCCTCACACTTTCTCAAGCCTCACTCTCTATGAGCACAGACCTTCTTTCCCCTCCCTAACCCTGCTGTGGATCCCGAGGGAAGGAAAATGGAGTCACAGACAAAGGAAGGGCATTGTTCATAGCCACACAGCCCGTCTGGCGGAGAGCTAAGGACACAGTTGAAAGAGAAGAGTCCTGGGCATTCTTTCTCTAGTGTCAGAAAACCATGGCCCATCAAATGTGTGGACAGAGGACCCGGAAGTCCCCAAACAGTCTAGGGCAAGGCCCCTCCCTTTAGGGAAGCTAAGCACTCCTTCTAGAAACGAGAAAGTCCTCTTGGGGCTGCAGGCCTGCTCTTCTCCCTTGAGGCTCCTTTTCTGTGTCTTTCCGTCCCTTGCCTTTCAAGGCAGAGCAGGCTCAGCCCCAAACGGTTCCCAGACATGGGTCCGTGCCCTCATTCCCTGCTCGTAATTACCCGATGATAGATGTTGGTGTTGCTGCTAAAGGTATCTGCGTGCAGCCTTTATGGTCATTTTCCAACAGCCCAGACCTTTTAAACTCTCTTGTGGGAGCAGGTTAAGATGATTATGCAGATGGATGGACCCTGGTGCAATATTATGTCAGCAATGGAGATGTAGGAGCTGCAAGCAGGGCGCGATTACCACCAGGAAGAGGTTGTTGGCTGCCAGTGCGAGACAGAGGGGCCCTGAGCAAGGACCCTGGGCTCCTAGAGCACCACACACATACACACACACACACACACACACACACACTCCTCAGTCTCTCTAGTTAGTTGTCTGGCTACAGGCAGACTCTGTTCCCATGGAAACGTGAAATGTCAGCCACATCTGTTGGGACACCAGACAGGCCCAGGTATGCAGAGAGGAGAGGCCGTCAGGACCCAGGGAAGACCCACTCCCAAGCTTGCTTGATGGAAATGGGATGAACTTAGTCACATTAGAGGTGGACCCCCAAGGACAGCCCGCAGAGTGGCCCAAAAGGACCAGCAAGCTCTGGGCAAGCCCCAGATAAGAGTGATGTCAGCACACAGAGCTGTTGGTGCTATGGTCTCGGGCACCTTATAGAAAAGGCTACACGTTTGGCTCTGTTCTTCTCTACAAAGCAAAGAAGAAGGCATCAGAGAAATCAAACTCATTTCCACTAGATAAAAAGAAACTCCCCTTTCGCCGCCCTCCTATTCCCGGTTCTGAGGGTGAGAGAAATATCTCTTCTCAACAATTTCCTTGGCAGAACCTCTCCTACAAGAGACACGATAACTAGCTTCTCAGGGCTGATTCTCCTAACACTGCATCTTCAGCACAAGCCAATGGCGTGATGCCAAAGTGGAGCTCAAGAAGGCAGTTCTACCGGGAACAGGACAGGCAGCAAGGTGGGGAACGGCTGACTCATGAAGGTCAAGCGCAGACACTCCCGGGGGATGGGTGGATAGCACAACTTTCTGCAGTCCTCTAGAAATAGAATTCCTTCCTCTTCAGATGGCAGAGAGCTGACGACGGTTGCCTCCGAGAGAAGCCAGAAGGGCAAATACCCTGTGTGCCCCTGCAGGGTGGGGCCACAGACTCGGACACCCGCCAAGCAAAACGCAGGAATCCCTTGTTCAAAGAACCTGGTAATAATAGGGGTCCAAAGCAGCAAAGATTATGAACAGCGGAAGGAAGTACAGGCCCGGCTGCCCATCACTCACCCAGGCTTTGGTCTTGGTCACTCATCCTAAGACAACCATGAATGGGGTAGAGGCTGCCGCCATGCTGACAGCTATGTCAGGGTTGGCTTGGGACCAGGTTGAGCCTGGGTCTGAGCACCAACAGCAGTGGTAGCTGGGGGACAGGGATGGGGGGCAAGGATGGTATTGGCACTACCTTTCCCATAAGGATTCCATTCTGTGTCTGAGTAAAGGGGCTCAAGCCACAATCTGTAGCTTCCAACGCCAGAAACTGGAAGCAGTTAAGAGAAATGGATTCTCTGTTGGTGCAGGGAGCAGGAAACCTCACACCATCTCACATCACCATCGACTATGATTAGAAGTTCTTACCAGCTGATCATCTACTACTGTCAGTTGTTTTCCTCAGTAACTTACATTCGTCCTGTCCCTCACAACAAGCCTACAAGGGACATATAATTACCCCCATTTTACAGGTGGGGATACTGAGGCTTGGACAAACAGTGGGACTTCCCCAGGGTCCCCCAAGGAGAAAGGGGTCTGACCCAGTACATCAAGCCGGCAGAGGTGCCTGATAGACTAAAAGAATCTGCATCAGAGGGTCCAGGCTTTGGAACCAAACACCTCTGAGCTTGAATCCCGGTACAGCTGCTTCTTTAACTGTGTGACCTGAGCAAAGTGATTTAACCGCTCTGAGCCTCTGGTTCTTCATCTGTGAGTTGGTGTTAATTATGCCTGTCTCCAAGAGTCATTGTCAAGACTAATGAGGTTGTGCGGGGGTGCACGCAGACCACCATAGTGCCCGTTAACTGGCAGACAGGCTCACCCTCTGGGAGGGTGAGGGCCGGCCTGTCTGCTGTGCCACTGGACCCGCAGCGTCTCAAAAGGCCTGGCACGGAATAAACAGTTGTGGAATGAACATGGGTGTTTTCCCTGCTGAAAAGCAGCATATGTTCATAGAACACATGAGAAATGAAAACAGGCATTTTTAAAATGTCATGCCTAAGTCCCACCTCTGAAAAATAATCGATGTTCTGCCTTTTCTTTTATGAATTCCTCCCCTCCCGGCCAAGACTTTTGCCACTCATATTTCAGCCCCAAGACTCCCAGACAAACTGAGCCAGCAATAGTCTTGATGCTTGCTCAGGCCTCCTCGCGTGGGAGCCCACCTGAGTTAGGACAAAGGGATCTGCCTTCCCCTCCGCCCTGCTGGGTCTCTACCTCCCACCATCCCTCGGCCCTGCTACAATCGAAATGGAAGACTTCTTTCAGGAATGGCGGCCACTCACGTCATGGGGGCTTTAGGGCTGCCATATCTCATGAAAAAAAATGACCAGCCAGAGCCTTGTAAAGAGGAGCCTTGTGGAGAAGGAGGGGTGCTTAACCAGACCACCCCTAGACGCTTCTGAGTTGTGCTCCTGGCCCTGAGCACAGCCTACGACGCCTTCGTGACCTGGTCCCCGCCTGTCCCTCACTCCTTCCCACCATCTCCCCCATGCTCCAGTCACACCAAACATCCACGCTGGTCCCCAAACAGTCAGCTCCCACTTTCATGTTTTATTCCCTCAACATAAAATATTCTCCCATCTGAGTGGTGAACTCCTATTCATCCTTCAAGGTCCCATTCAGGTGCCACTTCTTCCAAGCCAGGAAGCTTTCTATAAGCCCCCAAAGTTGGTGAGGTGGTCCTATTCTGTGTTCCCACACCCCTGGGCCTGCCTCCACCACTGTCTGACCACCCTATTATCACAGCCTGATCAGCAGTCAGACCAGGGGCTTTAGATGGTGACATTAGATGGCGACAGTATGACAATCTACCACCTCTCGGTAAGTCCACTGGGGAGCTGTCTGACCCCAATTCTTGATGATCCACCTCAAAAACATGTCTATGCCTCCCAATATCTAGAATAGCACCTAAGAGTGAGCCTTCCTGACTGTCAAGCCTGGGAAGGGAGGGAGGACATTAAGAAGAGAAGGACACTATGCTGCTTGGGACTTTCCCATGAGAACGGGTTGGCTGCTCAGGTCCACAGAGGTGATGGGGGAGCACCAACATGCCATACCAAGAAAGCTGTTGCCAAGCAGGGCCAGCCAGCACCCCAACACCAGTCACCCTCCCCTCCTCACACTGTCCTCCGTCTAAGAGCACTCCAGTGGGGCTGGGAACTGCAGAGGCCTTTGGCCTTTGGGGGAGCAGAATCATGGCGAGAGGGTGCTCTCCTGCAAGCCAAGCAGAAGGAAGGCCTCCAGGAGAGGGGGCCTTCTTAAAGACAGGCATGCCTGCAGGACGAGAAGACTGGCCCCACATACCTGCTGGACGCTGGCTAAATGCAGAAGTGTGAAGATGGGGCGGGGGGAGTTCTTTGGAGGGCTTAAACGATGTCCCATGGAATTTGAGGTGAAAGTGAACACAGGAAGTGGTGCCTTCAGTGTCTGGAAGTTTCTCCAGGAAAAAAGACTTGCCACCTAGACCAGTACTTGTGAAGGGAGAAGGGACCAGGGCTCAGAGACCGATCACCAACCCCATCCTAGTTTTCCCAAGTCCCGAGAACACAGGAAAGGACCTTGGGGCTCCACAAATATGACCATAAAGGTTAAAGGACAGGGCAGGAATCGTGGGCTGCCCAGGTGTCCAGGTGGCTGCCAATCAGATAAGGCCACACCTGCCCAGTCAGGGAGATGGAAGTGTGCACCGCTGGTGGCCAGATAGGAGGCTCAGCTGACCCTTCTTACAGGCACTCTAGGGAGGACAGGGGCCAGCGTGAAGCTGGGCACTGCCCCCAAGGAATTCCGACTCACCTTTTATCCAGAGACCACCGCTATGGAGGGCACTGCCACGGGGAAGTGCTGACGTGGCACCTTATGGAGCCAGAACAAAATCAGTCCATTTCGCTGATGGGAGACGAGTGAAGCAAGAAGGTCTCCACACTTCTTGTCCAGGAGACACAGAAGAGGAGAGGAAGAGTTTCAGATGAGCCGGTCATTCTTCCTTCCCTGCCAAGGAGAGAGCTTTGACACAGCTGCAAGGCTGATGTTTCAGACCAGACCAAACCAGAGGAGATTCTAACAATCAAAAGTGGTCAGAACTCATGACCATGACATTGTAAGGGACAAAGGGAGAGATTCAGCAGGGTGAGAGGGACGGGAGTACAGGAAAACCCTGTCATAATTCCAGCAGGCCCCTGAACGGGGATCCTTCACAAACTAGTCACAGAAGGAAGGAAAGGAGGGAGGGGAAAGGGGTGTGGAAAGGAGAGGAAGGAGGACAGGAGAAGGGAAGGTAGACTTGGCCTCGGAAGCCCAGGCTGGGACACAGGTACTCGAGTGTCCCCATCCTACTCGCCCCCTCCCGGCTATGCCAAGCTGAGCCTCGCAGCCACTGGACAAGAGCTCCTGTGATGTGCAGTAAGGGGGTCGTCAGGCCCAGGGAAGGGCCTGGCCTGTGTTCTCACCCTAGCTGAACATCAGATTCAGCTGGGGAGTCTTTTTAAAAATATCCACCCCAGACCCCACTGCAGATCAGCAGACCGCAGCTGGGGCGGGGGCTGGAAACGGATTCTTTTCAAAGCTTGCAGGGTGATTCTCATGTGCAGCCAGGGCTGAGTGCCAAGGGACAAGGTGATTCTGAATGGGTGGCCTTTGCTCCAGCAGAGCAGCCTCGCCTAGGAACTGGTATAAATGCAGATTCTTGGGCCCAGCCCTTTATCCACAAGGCAGACATAGTGAAGTGAGGCCCAGCAATCTGTATTGACAAATGCTCAGGTGATTTTGACCCAGGTCCAATTTGAGACCCACTGAGCTAGATAGAGTATATCTGAAAAGAGAGCGTGAGGGAGGAGGAAGATGAAGCTTGGGCCATGGAGTAAGGAGAACTAATATCCCATCCAGGCTGTGCCCCCGCCCTGCTCCCCAGCTCTTCAGTTCCCAGGAGACCCGCCTGCAAGCCGGGATCACCAGGCGTCGTGTGCTAGAGGGGCTCGTTACTGCACAAAATGCTGAGCTCCCGTGGGCACCATCTATTTATGCACTCTGGTTTCCCAGGCACACGGGGAGTGAGGGGCGCTCCTTGTGCTCCCATTAACCAGCCCTGATTAAATCAGCTGACTCCTCACAGGGCAGCGCTACACAAATGGAAACTAATAATAATAATTTACTAATTGTCTCTAAGCTGGAGTCACCCTAATCGTCAGTGGACAAAAGAGAGCGATTAAAAGTCTCCCAAATTGTGTGAGCTGTGGTTGAGCCCCTCCCTCAGCAAGGCAGGCTGCAGGAGGAGGGTGCAGGTGGCAGGGGTGCTGTGCTGAGGCTCAGAGATGCTTAGAAGAGGGAAGAGGACATCAACGAGAGGGCTTAAGGAACTGAGGCAGGAAATGCATCCCCAGCTTGCTGCTGGTGGTAACCACACAGAAGCTCCCCCTGTAACAGCTGAACTCCCTAGCTTCATCGTTTATCTAGCAACTCTCTTCTGCATCACCTCCTCCAGGAAGCCTTCCCAGGCTGCTGTGAGGCCCTGGGCTGAGTACACCGGTGTGAAGCTACACACCGTGAGTGATTCGCTCCTATGCACCATTGAGGCTTAACTCTGTTCTACAGGTGAGGATCTGGGGGTTCAGGCAGGTGCAGTAACTTGGCCAAGGTCACACAGTGCACTGGAGAGAGCAGGATTAAAACCCAGGTCTGCACGCGGAGGGCTTTTCCCAGATGCAGAGCCAGAGGAGCCCACAGGGAAAGTCGCTGCTCTTTCTAAGCACTTTCTCCCCAGGTGTCATCTTTTCAACAACTTTAAGGAAAGAAGTTGACAGGAGAGTTGTGACTGTAGTGAACAGTCCTTAAAGAAAACAGTGTGAAAACGAGCCTGTGAGACACACAGAGCAGGCAGGCCGAGGGGCGGGTCCTTTTGAATGTTCTCTCCCCCAAGCAATAAACAGGCCCCGGCCCTCCCCGCCTGGACTGGCCCCCAGGCTCCCTCCTGCTATGTCTAAAGCGGCTTCTCTTCCCTACGAGCCCCCTAATTTCCTATTACCAGCTCCCAGACCCACTTATATGAGACGTGACAGCTCCCCGTCTAGACTGCAGACTCCTAAAGTCTTAATTGCTCTTTCATCAGAGGAGAAGGACTGCTTCTTCGTCAAGCAGCCAACCGCTCAGCGAGCCCTTGTCAAGCTCCTACCGGGTGCCAGGCCGTGCGGGGGACTCGGCAGCGTCTGAGGAGTTGATGGATCATCTGGGGTCAGAGGAGGACAGTTCAGACGCTGCCTGGGCTGGGCCTCAGGCCAGATGCTGAGCTGCCAACAAAAGCAAGACCCAGGCCATCTGGGTGCTCCACCAGCCCCCGAGAGGGAAGGCAGGGAGAGAAACCTGGGCTGCCAGTGGCCTCTCCACGCTGCCTTTCAACAACCTGGTCCCAAGGCTCCACGGCCTCCACATGCTGCAGGCCGATCCTTCAGCCACGCTCCCCTCCACACGCACTCTCCTCCCCTCTTTGATTGAGCTCTTACTAGGGACATGCGGGGCACTGTCCGCATGGGGGCTTCATGAAGGGCGGGTGGACGTGATGCACGTGGTCTTTGAGCGGGTAGAGTTTACCCGCTGAAGTTAGATGGCCAGGCCCACCTGTCCTCACACTCATTCCTGCCCTGCCCTAACGATGGGCAAATTTAAGGGTAGGTGTTAGCAGGGGATAATGCCCCGTGGGACCAGCCCCCACTCATCTGCTGTCTCCCTGACATCTCCCTGTGAGTGGGCTCTGGCCTCTCCGGCCCTCTGAGGCCACGTGGATGGTCCTCCTCTAACGGCAGTGTCTTCCGAGTGCCCGTGCTGCCTTTTCTCCCACCAGGCCCCTTAGACACTATTTGGTGGTCACCATCAGGCTCCCCAGGCTGTAGCTACAGACAAGTGATGTTTCTAAGTCTCCTGGGGAACACTAAGGCAGGGGGTCCATGGGGACCTTTGATGCCTGTCCCCAAAGAACAGCTCCTTGGGGCTCAGTGGAACTACAACCTCTCCTTAGAATTCAGGACAGAAGAGAAGAGCCCTCCTTTGTCATCATTCTGGAAAGAATGGCTCCCTTGGGGCAAGGCTCTGGGTTGTCACAAACAGGATTGTCAAACCGAGAACCATTTATTCATCTCACAATCGCCTAAGTGCCTCTGGTTTCTAAAAAAAATCATGGATTGTGCACAACATGCCAACCCTGTCACTTGCTTCTGTCTTAAATCCCCACCACCACCCTCTGGGGAAGCTGGGCTCAGAGAAGGGACTGGTTCTCAGCAAGTCGGGGCACCCCGGAATCCAGCCCCACCTGACTCCAGGTCCAGGCCCCTGGACACCCTGCTCACAGCAGCTGCCTCTGCCACTTCTCCCCTGCTTCTCTAGGCAGGGGAAGGCATTAGCCTTGCTGCAGGCGCTAGGGGACCTTGTTGTGGATTAACTACCTGGCCTCGCTCTCTACCAGTCACCACTGCGGCAGGCAGCAGCTGCAGTCAGGATGAAATAGAGCTGCAGAAAAACCAGCAGAGCCGTGGCCATAAACCATCTCTCTGCCAGGAATCTCCTGGTGCCTCTCACAGGAGGCGGGGGGTGACAGTCTGAGGTGATGGCAGCTAGAATGGAAGAGGGGAGGGGGAAGGGTCCCTTCTAGGTCCACACTGAACCCTGGGAGGTTAGAAGAGGGGAGGGGAAAAAGGACATTCTGCTAGGGAGAGGCCAGGTGTTGTTCTGTAGACAGCAGGGGCGGGGCAGGGGCAAGGATGCCCGGTCCAGTCTGCATGGAGACCATATTTCCCCCATGACATTGGCCATATTTCTGTAGGAGAGCCCCATGGTGGCCTCATAATGGAAAAGTTAGGGCTCTGCTGGGCTGATATGTCCATCAAACCTGCCCCTGAGGGGAGACATCGTGCCTTCCAGAGCAGAGAACAATGGACATCCAGCTGAGAGTGTGTGTGTGTACATGTGCTCATTCTCCCAGACACCACCAAAGGAAGAGATCAATTTAGAGAATTAGAGGCCAGCCCCACTTTGCATGGCTTCTCGGAGGCATGTACGGTAAATAAGGATGCAAGAAAAGAAATGTTGCATCATTCAATTAATTTTAGCCTTGAATCGCAGCGGCTGGGGAGGGGGCAGGGTTGCGGGGGGAGTGTAATCAATACCAAGCATTCAGCTTGCTAACATGAGGCACATTTCATACAAAGCTGGACATTTTTCTCCTTGTCATACAGAATTATCTTAATTATTGTTTCAAGGAACAGCCTTATATAGCATCATCTAGTAGTCCGGGAGGCGGCTCAGAAACTCGTCACTGAAATAATTTATGATTTTTCTTTCTAACATCTTGGTCTTGTTTGATATGCTTGCCATTTCTCCCTGACAGGGAGGTCGATTAAATCACATTTATATTGTAAACGTATGCATTGCTTTTTACCCAAGGCGCTGGATGAAGAGATACAGGGGCCCCAAGGGAGGGAGAAGCCAATCCACTTTCATATTGCAAATTTCTGCTGTTCGGAAGAAATGAATGGTTGCCAGGGAGAACTGGGAATTACTTGAGGATGCAAAATGTTATTTTAGAATCCTTTTGAGAGGGTTTTTTTTTTTTTTTCCTCCCCCACCTCCTCCAGCATTTTCACTTCTCCAGCTGCTGATGGAGGCCAGGACCAGTCTCTATGCAAACGCCAAAGGAATGCACCTCACTGCCATTCTTCAGGGGATAGGCCTGAGCCAAATTTCGTGCTGGCAGACCTGAAGCGGGCTGCCTCTTGGCCTCAAAAGAGGGTGGGGGACACACAGAGAAAAAAGGAGCTATTCACATTTTCCAAAGCATTTCATCATCCCATCCGGGGCTAGTTGGGGCCATTCTGGAAGCTGGTAGTTGGATGGGCGGGCGGGAGGGGGGTGTAAATAACAGAAAGTGTTGAAAATGAAGAGGGGAAAGGTCATTGGCAGGGACCAGGAAGAAGTGACACTACACCATCATTAACCTAACCGAACTAATTAGGAAACATTCAGGTTTTATAAATTATGCAAGACGCTCAATTTATACTTTTTCAAATTCCTACCATAACATAGATAATGAGGGAACATTTACAGTAACAGCATAACCTAATCAAGAAACCCTTTCATTAGCATGAAATCTTCCAACACGGTGTTTGCGAGCACAACAAACGGAATTAGAGATGCCAGGGGAGGCCAGGGGGAAGGCTGGATTCGGGGAGGGCAAGAAGGGGGATGCTGATTTCACATTCAGCAAGGCCTGTGGCTCTAAGAAACCTTTTCTTCCCACCCCCAGCAGGAAACAGAACTTTCGCAGGGCTCAGTCTTGCAAAAGGGCCAGAGAGACCTGGAAGGTCCCTGTGACTTTCCAGCTCGATCTGGGATGTGAGTTAGCCCATGGATGATTTATAACTGCCTCTTCTGCCTTGACCCTCTAATCCTGGAAGGCTGATAATCAGGTGCAGACCAGCCCTTTCTACAGGTGGAAATACAACCCCCTCCCCTACCCCGGTCCCTGAGCTCATGAGTCAGACTCCTGCTGAACTTGCTGTCTTCTGTAATTATTGGATAAATGCCTTACATTCCATTCATAGAGGTGACTTTGCCTGGTAGTTCTGAGCTCACTGCTAGTGGATAGAAGACAAGGAGGGCAGTCCAGGTGCCATCGCAGAATCCCAGGAATCAAAGGGGTTCCCACCACATTATCCAAGATCAGTGGAGTCAGTTGCACCCGTCCACTAAGAACTCACTGCCTCCTGGGGAAGTCACTTCCATGCTAAAATGTTATAAAGCCTTCCAAAGGTTCTCCTAGAGAAGCAGGAAAAAGTGGAGGCTTCCAGGAACCTCTACAACCACTGACCTTCCGGGTAGTAGATTGCATGGTGGCTCCTGTATCAGTCAGCTCAGGCGGCCGTGACAAACTACTACAGACTGAGTGGCTTAAACAACGGATCTTTATTCCTCAGTTAGGAGACTGGGAAGTCTGAGATCAAGGTGCCAGCAAAGGTGGTATCATTCTGAGGCCTCTTCTTGTGGCTCATGGGTACCTGCCATCTCCTGTGTGCTCACATAATCTCTTCTTTGTGTGCATAGAGAGAGAGGGACAGAGGCAGAGAGAGACAGATAGACAGACAGACAGACAGACAGACAGACAGAGAAGGTGCTCTTCTAAGGGCACTAATCCCCTCATGAGGGCCCCACCCTCATGACCTCACCTTCCAAAGATTCCATCTCCAAGTACCATCACAATGGAGGTTAGGACTTCAACATATGAATTTTGGGGAACAACACACACATTCGATCCATAATACCTCCCAAATAGTATGTCCACTCAGAACTTGTGAATGTGACCTTATTTGGAATAAGGGTCTTTACAGATGTAATTAAATTAATGGTCTTGAGATGATATCACTGTGAATTATCAGGATGAGCCTCAATCCAACCCAAGCCCCAGACGGGCAGACAAGGAGATGAAGTCATGTGTCTACAAGCCAAGGAGCTCCAAGAATTGTCGGCGGCCACCAGTAGCTGGGAGAGACAAGGAAGGATTCTCCCTGAGAGCCTTTGGGGGAGATGCGGCCCTGTCTCCTTGATTTTGCACTTCTGGCTTCCAGAACTCGGAGAGAATAACTTTGTGCTATTTTCAGTCACCAAGTTGGTGGTAAGTTCTTATAGCAGCTCTAATAAACTAATACTCTCACTAAGTGCATTGATCAGGATTCTCCAGAGAACCAATAGGGCGGATATATGTATGCCAAGGGATTTATTGTAAGGAATTGGCTCACGTAATTGTGGAGGCTGAGAAGTCCCATAATCTGCCATCCACAAGCTGGAGACCCAGGAAAGCCACTGTGTATAGTTCCAGTCTGAATCTGAAGGCCTGAGAACCAGAGAACCCGTGGTGTGAGTCCCTAGTCCAAGGGCAAAAAGAGAGACTTGTGCCATCCTCCATCTTTTTGTTCTCTGAGGCCCGTTCACAGTGGAGAGGGCAATCTACTTTATTCAGTCTACTGATTCAAATACTAGTGTCTTCCAGAAACGCCCTCAAAGACATACCCAGAAATAATATTCAACCCAATATCTGGGTGCCCTATGACTCAGTCAAGGTGTCACATAAAACGAACCATCACACTAAGTCCCCATGTCTACCATTTGCAATGGTGACAGTAACAGTTCCCTGTACATAGTAAGTGCTCAATAAATGTGAGCAACTAGTATTAGAACCAGTGGTCCCGGTTCTAACTCTCCAGTGCCACAGAGAACAGCCTGTTCCCCTCCCACCTTCAGAAACCAGAAGATGGGGTGTTTTATGCTCACAGGTAGGACCCCTCATTTGTTCTGCTGCTTCTTACACAACACATTCTGATAGTGAGACACTATTCCAACTTTTGGGCAAACCAACACACAAGCCATGAGCTGAAAAGACAGAGTCCCTACTGTCATGGAGTTTTCAGACTAGCTTGCTCCCTACTTCTACCTACCCTCCCAGCCAGGACTCTACTGTGTGGGAAAGGGCCCACTGGGGACAAACCCTGCCCTCGTTATGAGTTCCCCAAGACCTACGGGTCTTGTATGAGTCCAAGCCCAGAGCCCCCTGGTTCTGTGTTTCATCAAAGTCTAGCTTCCACAGCACTGCAGTCTACCCAGGCAGTGGGGCTATTTTCCAATTCCGTCATGGAGATTACCTTTGTTATAGCCATTCAGAGCGTGAGCTTCAATTACCCAACCTCTGGTTCTCTGGTTCAGGGAAACCCACATCAGCGTCAGGGAACATTCTCTCCCACATCATTACCCAGGTTTCTATATTCCCTCCAGGAATGTGTAAGTTGCAGACTATAAATTCTTCCAGGAGGAGCCCAGGGACAACTGTGTCCTGCTTTACCTTCATAGCTGAGTGGGAGGGGTGGTTCTTGGGCTTCTCTCCCAAGTGGTAAGTTTTACCACTGACTAAGAAAAGAGAAAGAGGCAAAATGTTTCCAGAATTACTTCCAAATGTTCCTCTGAAAGCCGTAGGCTGACACTGGTTGCCAGTGAACTATTCATAGGGTGACAATTTCATAGATCTTGGTCGATGGGCATGAATCTCAGTTTGGTGGGGAGGGTGATGATGGCCTCCGTTTTGGCAAGTTCTCACCCAGCTGTTCCCAGACATCTACCTGTTCGTCACCAGGATCGCACATCTGATAATAAGCTAGAGGTTTCTTATCCAGAGGTTTGGGGCTGAGAGAGCTGCTTCTAAAAGCAGTCTATGGAAGAAGAGCCCCTGAGATCCACAGCCAGCCCCAATTCCCACAGGCCCACAGCTAGTCAGCGGGAAGAGCCCTCTCCATTTTACAGGTGAGGAAACTGAGGTCCTCAAAGGTTGGAGAAAGAAAGAGTTTAGAATGAACAGATTCCGTGTTTCCCCGAAAATAAGACCGGGTCTTATATTAAGTTGTGCTCCAAAAAAAACGCAGTAGGGCACATTAGGTTCAGGGGATGTCCTTGAAAATCATGCTAGGGCTTCTTTTCCTGTTAGGTCTTATTTGCGGGGAAACACAGTTGTTGGACTGGATTATGTTTGAGGCTGGATGGAAGCCCTCAAACGCTGTGTCTATGCAGTGGGGTCAGCTGGACGCAATGGGCATCTCCATCTTCTGGCAGAGCAGAGAGGATGGCCCGTCAGTGTAGAAACAGGTATTTGGTCCATTGCTCTTGCACACACACCCAGTAGCCGCCTCTATCCACCTGTCTAAGGTTGAGCTTGAATCTGTGCCTAGCTCCAAAGAAGAAAAGAACAGGTAAGCATCGCATCTGGAAGTCATGTCTTAGCCATCTCATGACCTTAAATTCAAGGGGAAATACATGTTTCAGTGGCACCATTTTTGTACCTAAGACTCCATAAGAGTAAGAGGTGAGGACGGATGGTGGGAGGGAACACAAAGAAGGAGAGAGCAGGGCAGAGCCAATGTGTGGGGAGAGGCAGGAACACCTTACAGAAAGAGACTGCTCCCTGCAGCACCATATTACATACAATTTCCCTTTGGTCTCAGTTCCCTGTGAGGCTCCCCTGGGGTGCAACTCTTGTTTCTGAAGCTCCAAGGAAGGCTTGTATCCTTCAACAAAACTTCTTCAAGAGGCGCTTGAGCAGGCCTCTGTTCTTAGCAAGTAAATGAACCCGACTAAAGTTGTCCGTGACCATCTCCCCAAACCACCCTTCTCGGGGCACAGGGTTCACCTGTCTTCCTCGCAGGTGCACATGACACCTACACTCCAAGATGCAGCCCTCTCCAGCAGTCCCTGTGCCCTGGTTACAGAAATGCCAGGGCCGTTCATTGCAATGCTTTACTGTCAGTAACGACCAACTCGGATCAAAGTCACCTGATGGGGAGATGCTACTTACTGCATCCTGTTGGACATACTCTGTGCTACTGAATTTTTGTTCCAGGCCAGGGACACGAAGGTAAACAACACTGAAGATGGAACAGAGAAGCAAGCAGAGTTTATTGAGGACCAGAAGAGACACCAGACAGGTGAGTCAAGGAGGCTTCCCAGAGGGGATGTCACAGAACTGAACCTTGATGGGATGTCTGCTTGTAGGAAGGGTGAGGGAGACGCTGGGAAGAGCATTGGGGGCAATGGGAATGGCATAGTGCAAGGGTGCAGGGTATAGGATAATGACGTAGGCCATTTGGAGAATGCCGATATATCCTACCAACCTCAGCCTGGCTCATCAGCTATCAGCCGTGGCCACTAATAATACCTCTGGGGGACATGCGTGATAGGGGACACGGAGAAAACACAGACATTTCCTTTCAAATTTCCTGCTTTGCTCCTATCAGTTAAAGGCCAGTGATGTCATCAAATGTTATTATTGTATGAGGAGATATCCTGGAGATGGGGCTTTCTCCAAATGTCACAGATGAGGTGCAGGTGGCCCAGAAAGGTGAAGTAATTTACCTGAGGTCTCCCAGCAAGATAATGAAACAGCCATGACAAGGATCCCTTTTTGCTGACCCCAGAGCCCTGGCATCTTCCACGATACCCTTCTCAGGGCTGCCAACTGTGAACATCTTTTCATTCACTCCCCAGGAAGGACTCTATCGCAAGGTGTTCCAGGGCCTAGACTTTCATTATTTTTAATGCTGTTTACATATGAGAGAGAGACAAGATACATGAGGTGGTCAGAAGGTATGAAAGGGCACCCGGTCAAATGTAAAGCCCCTGGGAGCCTTTCCGGCCCCCCTCTACCTTTCCACCAAACCCCTCTGATTGTTAGGAAGATAACTGAGGCCGCCCCCTGACTCCCAGAGAAGGGGCTGAGGTTGGGTCAGGGAATAGGTGGCCTCTCCTGGCAGTGATGGAGGGGCTGGAGGCAGCCAACTTTAGAAACGCAATTTCACAGGGGAGTTGAAGATGCCATGGGGTTGGGGCCCAGGAGCAGAGAGGAAGGAGGGTTGTGTGTGGAGAGCTCCTGAGGGCTGTGGGCAGGCGTCCACAGCCACGCTTGGGGGCCCTGCAGCCTGCAGGAACGTGAACGCTCTCTGTTGTTTTCTACAAAAAGTTCCTTCTTAGGAGACCAGCTTTTCCCTCTCGTAAGTCTCCCTGCCTTTAAGCTCACTTCCCCCAGGAAGCCTTCCTTCACCCACAAGGCTGAGCTATAAACCCCCTCCTCTCCTACAATCCCATATCATTACTCTATCTCAGCCCTTATGGTTTGGTGCTGGGATTGTGTGTGTGTGTGTGTGTGTGTGTGTGTGTGTGTTTGGTGTGTGTGTGTGTTTGCTGTGTGTGTGTGTTTGTATTTGGACATGTGTTTGTGTACATGTGTATGCAGTGTATGTGTGTTTTTTTGTTGTGTGTGTGTTTGCTGTGTGTGTGTGTTTGGACATGTGTTTGTGTACATGTGTAGACATTGTGTGTGTACATGTGTGTTTACTCTGTGTGTGTGTGTGATTGGACATGTGTTTGTGTACACGTGTATGCACTGTGTGTGTACACGTGTGTGTGTGTGTGTTGGTTCCCCACTGGACATGGACTGCTTGAGGGCAAGCACCATATCAATGGCATTTCTGTTTCGTCAGGGCCTGGCACACAGTAAAATCTCAATACATGAAGGTTGAATGAGTGAAGCAATGAACTGGATGAATGAACTAACACACGAACTGCCCTCAGAACGCACCTTGGAGGACAGAGCCTGCTTTGTGGCCTGCCTGTCCACCCCACCAGGAGCTAGCCTCCGCGAGGCAGGGATTCGGTCTAGACTGAGCGTCATTGGGGGCCCAGTGTATAGAGCAGGCCTCTGAACCCCAGCACCACTGATGTTTGGGGCCAAATAATTCTTTGCTGGGGGGACTATCCTGTGCACTGCAGGATGTTTAGCAACATCTCTGGTTTCTACCCACTAGATGTCAATAGCAGCTTCCGCCTCCCCGTTGTGACAATCAAAAACGTCTTCAGACCTTTTCAAATGTCCCCTGGGGGGCAAAATAGCCCCAGTTGAGAAACATGGGCCAAAAGGGATGCTTGGCACTGAGTCAGCATTAACTAATGTTGTTGACAAACAAGCTGACTTTTCAAAGCCTTGCAGCTGTCTCTGGCTTACCCAGGTTGACTGCTAGCCCTGGGGCACTGGCTCCTGGGTTAGGGCTAAAAATGCCAGAAGAGTGTGAGGGCAGGGCTTCCAGTGGCCCCTCTGAAGGATCAGTGGCCAGCACTGCAAGAGGATAGGCTGTGGACTCTCTGCTTTCTCCCTGCAGGCAGGAGCCATTTTTAACATCCTGCCAGACCTGAGATGTTAACGATGTCACTTCCTACCCCATCTGCTCAGAACCTACCTACACACTTAACAGAGATGGGATTCCAGTTCCTGAACAGAGAATACCATGCCTCATGGCTCCTCTGTGGAGCCCATTTATCCAGCACTGCCTGAGGCAGCATCCAGCTCCTGCGTGAGCTCAGTTAAACTAGGCCGAATCTCTTGGCTTTCTTCCAAAATGGCCCCCCTCTGAGACCAATGTAGAAATGCCGTCTCATGAAGAGGTTACCAAATTTTCCAACCGCCACAGTGGGTGGTAAGGGATGTGACCGGGAGGTTCTTCACTAGTGGGAGAATTGCTAGTGTGTGTGTGTGTGTCCCATTGATCTTCCCAAAGGGGTTATGGGGCTAAATCCAGAGGCTGATGAAGGCTGCCAGGACAGTGTGCCAGGGGTCTTGCAGAAGGTGGGGGCAGGGAGACAGTTATGAGTTGGCCAGGGCCGACAAGTGCAGGTATACATGGTCAGAGGAAGATGGGCACATGGCGGGAATGGGACCACCCACCAAGAAGAGTGGAGAACAAGAGAAGCCCAGAGGGCTGAGGGACTTTCTCATGCAGTCCCTACACCAATTGGCATCAGCATGCTGGGTACGCTTACTAGAACCAAGAATATAAGAACAACAATGGTCATCATTACAGGGCTGAGACAAAGAGGACAATTGAGGACTCATTCCACTGAATCCTGTTTGGTTTTGGTTTTGGTCTTGGTTTCCAGGGGCTGCATTGTTAGCTTCTCTGGGCAGGGAGCAAGCACCTATGTTTTGGTATCCTCTGCAATGCCTTGCATATAGCACAGAGTGCCGTGTTGTTGTGCATTTGTGCCTGATGGGTGAGACACCTGACACACATTGACTTAAGAAAGTGGACTTCCAGATAAAATACATGGTCCCCTTTAGTTCTCTGGCTTCAAACCACATCTGCCTGCTGGTTGCCTAGAGACAAGAATATAGAGGCAGCTCTGACCATTCTTCCATTCAACAAATAAGCCTGAGAATACCAGGGCCATCCCAAGCCCCAACATACTAGCCCATGCCCCTGTAGGTCACTGCGGATATATGGTAATAAGATAGATGGGTCTCTTTCCTTTGTAGAGCTAAATGAGACCCAGAGTCCTGGGGACACAGACACCATTTAGATGAGAGGGTGGATGCGAAAAAGATCCAGGAAGACACTGGCCAGGCTGTGACTAGAAATCCTTATGCACAGAATTGGTATATATGTCCATCCCTCTCACTGTGCAAACCCACCTGCAGAGCCACCTCCAGCCTCTGGTGGACTGACTTGCCCACATTTCTGGCTGGCGCGACTATGCCATGTGTTTACCCCACCAGAAGTTCCCTGCCATAGCACTAGGGGTTCACCAGTGACCATACTCACCCACAGAGCCTTGGGTCCCTGAGATGACTTTAGCTGCAGAAGCCTCACCACCGCTTTATACCTTACATAGACAATCGGAATAGACCTGTAATAAATGAAGAGGAACAATCAGTAATTTTAAAACGACCTTACAAAGAAAACCTCAGGCCCTGAGAGTTTCACTGTTGTATTCTACCAAACATTCAAAGAACTAATTCCTATTCTTCATAAACTTTCCCAAGAGATAGAAGAGGTGGGAACACCTCTCAGCCCATTTTACGAAGCCAGGATTACCCTGATACCAAAAATAAAGATAATACAAGAAAACTATAGACAAATATATCTTATAAATATGGACAAAATAATCCTCAACAAAATACTAGCAAACTGAATCCAGCAACATATAAAAGCATATACCTTGAAACATATAAAAAGAGTTATACACTATGACCAAGTGAGATTCATCCCAGGGATACAAAACTGGTTTCACATTTGAAAATCAATGAATTATCTTACCAATAGAATAAAAAAACAACAATCGCACAATTATTTCAGTAGATGCAGAAAAAGCATTTGACAAAATCCAGCAGCTTTTCATGATACAACAGTCAACAAACTAGAAATAAAAGAAAACTGCCTCAACCTCATAAAGGGCACCTATGAAAAATCCACAGTTAACATCATACTTAACAGTGAAAGACTGGATACCTTCCTCCTAAGATCAGGAACAAGACAAAGATGTCCACTCCCACCACTGCTGTTCAACATTGTACTACAGGTTCCAGCCAAGGCAATTAGACAAGAAAAAAGAAATAAAAGGCATCTAGATTGGAAAGATAAGAGTAAAACTACCTCTATTTGCAGATGACAAGATCTCATAAATAAAAAATCCTAATGAATTCACTACAAAACTATTAAAACTAATAAACAAGTTCATCAAAGATACAAGATCAATATTCAAAAATCAATTATTTCTATATTTGTAATGAAAAATCCAAAACTGAAATTACAAAAACAATTCTACTCACAATAGCATCAAAAAGAATAAAATACTTAGAAATAAATTTAACAAAAGAAGTAAAAAACCTACACTCTGAAAACTATAAATATTATTGAAAGAAATTAAGGATAAATGGTTTTAAAACTCCCATGTTCTTAATTTTGTTAAGATGACAATATTCTCCGAACTGATCTACGAAGTCAATGTATTCCCAATGAGAATCCCAGCTGAATTCTTTGTAGAAATTGACAAGTGGATTCTAAAATTCATATAGAATTGCATGAGAACCAGAATAGCTAAATACTCTGGGGGAAAAAAAGTTGGAGAACTCAAACTTCTCAATTTCAAAGCTTACTACAAAGCAACAGTAACCAAGACAGTATGGTGTTGGCATAAGGATATACAATATAATCAATAGAATGGAGAGTCAAGAAATCAACTCATATGTCTATGATCAAATGATTTTCAACAAGGATGGCAAGACTATTCAATGGGGAAAAGAATAGTGTTTTCAACAAATTATGTCGGGACAAGGGGTTGACTATATGCAAAAGAATGAAGTTGAATCCCTACCTCACACCATATACAAAAATTAATTGGAAATGGATGAAAGACCTATATATAAGAGCAAAAACTACAAAACTCTTAGAAGAAAACATAGGGGTAAATCTTTATAACCTTGGTTTTGGCAAAAGGTTCTCAAATATGACATCAAAATCACAGCAACAAAAGAAATATAGAAAAATTGGACTTCATCAGAATTAAGAACTTTTGTGCTTCGAAGGACATCATCAAGAAAGTGAAAAGACAACCACGCAATGGGAGGAAATATTTCCAAATCTTATGTCTGATAAGAGTTTGTATCTAGAATAGACAAAGATGTCTTACAACTCAGTAATTTAAAAACATATAACCCAATTAAAAACTGGGCAAAGGATCTGAATAGGAATTTCTCCAAAGTAGATATACAAATGGCTTATTGGCCAATTGGCACATGAAAAAAATGCTCAATATCATTAGTCATCAGAGAAATGCAAATCAAAACCACAATGAGATACCGCCTCACACCCACTAGGGTGGCTAACATCAAAGTCAGATAACAAGTGTTGGCAAGGATGTGAGATAAGTAGAATCCTCATACACCGCTGGTGAGAGTACAAAATGGTGCAGCCATTTTCGAAAACAGTCTGGCAGTCCCTGAAAAACTTAAAACATAGAGTTACTTTATGACCTAAAAGTTCCACTCCTAGGTATATACACAAGAGAGAAATGAAAATATATACACACAGAAAATGTACACAAATGTATAACAGCATTATTCATAATAGTCAAAACGTGGGTAGAACTCAAATGTCCATCAACGGATGAATGGCTGTTCAGCCACAAATTGGGATGAAGCACTGATACGCATTACGACATGGTAGAACCCTGAAAACATTACGCTAAGTGAAAGAACACAGTCACAAAAGACCACATAGTGTATGATTCCATTTATAGGAAAGTCCAAAGTAGTCAAATCTATCAAAACAGAAAGTAGATTAGTGGTTTCTTAGGGCTGGGGGTAAAGGATGGGAGAGCAGGAGCGTGGTAGCTGAAGTGTACAGGCTCCTTTTTGAGTTCATGAAAATGTTCTAAAATTGACCACGGGGGTTGTACATATTTGTCCAAAACTATTGGAGTCTGCGCTTTAAATGGGTAAATGGTATGGTATGTGAATTATAGCTCAATAAATTGGTTTTTTCTTTTTTAATCTTAAAAACAATAAAATTAAAAAAACGATGTGTCCTCAAAACACTAGATTGGTTAGAATTTTAGAAAAAATATCCTCTATCTCAACTCTCTCCTTTTACAAATGGAGAAACTCTGGCCCAGAAATAGGTGTTAACTGAACCCAGGTCACACAGCACCTGGGTGACAGGGCCAGAACTAGAACTGTTACCCACCTGCCACAGACCTGAGCCAGCACTGAGCCTCTGACTCAAGTTTTCCTTCTGCAAGATGGGGGCTCCCTCTCTTTCCTTATTTCCCAAACCCTAGCCTTAGTGGTAAAAGGAGAGAGGATATGCATAAAGGTTCAGGAATTCCAGGGGAGATGGCGCATTGTTCCCTGCATCATGGTTTGGGGTGTCATTCTTTTTTTTTTTTTAACTTGTTCATAATTTTTATTCCTTTGTTTCTTTTTTTATTTTATTGGGGTGACATTTGTTGGTAAAATTACATAGATTTCAGGTGTACAATTCTGTATTACATCATCTATAAATCCCATTGTGTGTTCACCACCCAGAGTCAGTTCTCCTTCCATCACCATATATTTGATCCCCCTTACCCTCATTTCCCACCCCCCACCCCCCTTACCCTCTGGTAACCACTAAATTATTGTCTGTGTCTATGAGTTCTTGTTTCTCATTTGTTTGTCTTGTTCTTTTGTTGTTTTTGGTTTATATACCACATATCAGTGAAATCATAGGGTTCTCTGCTTTTTCTGTCTGACTTATTTCGCTTAGCATCATACTCTCAAGATCCATCCATGTTGTCACGAATGTCCCTATATCATCTTTCTTTACCGCCGAGTAGTACTCCATTGTGTATATATGGGGTGTCAGTCTTCTCTCTAGTGTGGCTAATAGCCCTATCAGCCTGGACCTCTGTCCCAGCCCTGCTGCTCCCTGGGATCAGAGCTCAGGGCTAGTTAGGAGGGAGCCCAGCTCTCCATCAGCAGCTCACAGACTCGCTAGGCTCCTTCTTCTGGAGAGTGGCTGTGATGGATTGGTGACGTCTGGAAACACTGTACAATCAGTGACACATCGTGCTTAATTCCTCTTGCATTCATTAGTGTAATATTAATCCTGAAGGACTCATTCGGGGTATAAGGTGAGAGAATTATGTATACTCAGTCCCCCCAAATCACTTGGGCTGTTGAGTCTCATTCTGGAATAGCTGAGACACTCTTCTCTAAAATCCCCCTAGGAATTCTTTGTCAGGAAATGGTGATGTGATTGGAAACATGTTAGTGTGTCAGTGTCCCACTATGGACGGAGCAGAAGAGAGAGGTTTAGGGCCCCTGGGTGGGGGAGGCACCCCAATATTGGCTGTAATGAGTCAGCCATGGCCTGGGAAGCCTGCATTTCCTGGGGAGTTGCAGGACCAGTGACAGGACACTAGCGTGTGTTCAAGTCACAGTGTTAGCTACATGGCCCATTGTTTTCTGCTATATGATGCCCAGGCCACCAAGACCTTAGTGCCCTGCTCTGGGGCCTATAAGGGCCCCCATTATCTACAGGGCCCCCTCCAGGCTCCTCCAAGAGCCCTGGACCAGGTGACAGTAGCCAGTGTGCAGCCTGAGCAAATGATTTCCCATCGTTGGGCCCCAGTTCCCTCCTTCTTAAAACTTAGAGAGAGACTTAGTTGAAAGCAGGAACCAGGTAAGTAACATACATGAGTGGAGTAGAGGGGACTAGGGGAAACTGGAAAATGCAGGCTGTATCTACAAGATTTTTAAAATTAACGTAAGTAATAATAATAATTAACACTCTATGGACCAAACAAGGTATCTGCAACATGCATTATCCAGCCCCAGGACCACCCGCTGATGACCCACACTCTAAACTTTTCCCAAGTCCCCTTATAACTGTGATACCCCACAGTCTTTAAAATAATCTATCACTTGTCTTTCTCAGTCTGACTTATTTTATTTAGCATGTCTCCTAGGTCCATCTATGTTGTTGCAAATGGTTAAGATTTAATTTTTTATGGCAGAGGAATAGTAATACTCCATTGTGTAAATATACCACCATTTCTTTATCCAATTGTCTATTGAAGGGCATTTTGGTTATTTCTATATCTTGGCTACTGTGAATAGCGCTACAGTAAACATAGGGGTGAATGCATTTGTTCGAATTAGTGTTTTGCATTTCTTTGGATAAATACCTAGCAGTGGAATTGCTGGGTAATACCATATGATCTCATTTGTGTGGGATCTAAAAAAACAGAATACACAAACAAATCAGAAATAGACTCATAGACACAGAGAACAAACTGATGGTTGCTAGATGGGTTGGGGGTTGGGAGGACGGGTGAAAAAGCTGAAGGAATTAGGAAGCACAAATTGGTAGTTACCAAGTATCACCGGGATGTAAAGTGAAGAATGGGGAATATAGTGAAAATGTTGTAAAACTGTGTAAATAGTGTCAGATGGCTGCTGGACTTGGGGTGAGGGAGCAGGATCATATCTATAAGTTGTATGAATGCCTGACCACTGCAATGTACACCTGACACTAACATAAATAGTATTGAATGTCAACTATAACTAAATATATATATATACACACAGTCGTGGTTGTAAAGTACAGCATAGGGAATAGAGTTAATGGTATTGTGACAGCTATCTACAGTGTCAGATGAGTAGTAGACCTGTTGGGGTTATCACTTTGTGAGGGGTGTAGATGTCTAAGCATTATGTTGTTTTGTACACCTGACACTAATAATAATCTATCACAAGCCTTCTTCCACTCCCTGCCTCCTCCCCCACTCACTGCCTCACCCCCACCGTGTCACAGGCTGACTTGTTCCCCATCACCCTCCATGCCAAGCTTGCCACCAATCTGTGCTTTGGCACGTCGAACACACCCTTCTCTCGAGAGCCTCTCTCCAAACTTTCCCATCTTTCCAGTCCCTGGTCAAGTCTGACCTCGTCCCGCTGACCTCTCAAGGCCAGAGGAGCCTGGCTCTCAATTGATGTACGCAGCTGCAACTCTGCAGACATTGCCATAGGACGGGTTCATGATTGCAGCCTCTGATAGCACTTGTGTGGACTGTCGCGACGTCACGAGAGGGACTGCATGCTGGGGCGTACACCAAGATGGCATTGAGGCCCAAGGCCGTGCTTATCCCTGCCCTGCGGAAGAGGAAGGGGCCCCAAGCTCGCATCAGGCAGCTCTCCCCATGTGAGACACACGTCTGTGTGATCATCACATGAGCCCTTCTCACCCTCGCAACAATCCAACAGCGTCTCTTCTTTGACCCCCATTTTACTTATGAGAAAGCTGAGGTCCTAAGGGGACCTAATAAAGAGAAAAGGACATCTGGGTTGAATCAATATTTACCTGTATTTTGGCAAAACAAAATGGCCATAATCTCCTCTTCCCCAGTAGAGTAGGGACAGGGATAGGCATGGAAGAACAGAAACACTCACTAGGCCAACCAAAGTCATCAATATGCTATTTAAGAGGAAAATACGGTTAACAAATGATGACATGTGAGAAAGGGAGTGGGAACAACAGCCTCCAACCCTCCTTAGCAATCCCTTCTCCCCACAACATCAAAACATTTTGGCATCTTTAAGATTAAGGCAGGAGACAGCCCCTGGCCTCTAATTGCTCTCAGTCAAAGACTATAGCTAACATGTTATTAAATATGTAAATAATAGGAAAGCCAGAAGAGAATTAATATTTCATATATAATGAGTTAAGATGAATTCTCCTGTGTCTAATTTTCTGTTTTTAAATACATAATGCACTGTGGAGTCCAAAGTGATTCACGGTATTTTATGTTGGTTAAAGACGTTCGGGGTTTCTCTGAAGCAGCTTCCTAAATGATTAACCTGCACATTATTATTACAAATAAGATTTGTTTTTTAAAAAATTAATTATGTGGTTAATCATAATAAAAAGCATGGAGTTCTTTACTGGTGGGCCAGTTTTAAATGGGGAAAGGAACCGAGGGAGGGATTGCAAACCCTAATGCCTATGGAGGCCTGACAAATAAATGAATGAAGCAGGCTGGGTGGCGATAGAGAGAGGTGAGGACTGCAGCAAAAACTGTGAGAGTCCAAGCCCCACTGGAGGGACAGCCAGTTGTCCCAAGCCTGACGTTCAGATTTTTATGTAAAATTCACTGATATATAAAGTTGGTTCCTAAATCCAATATTTTCAACATCATGGATTTGAAAGAAGACTAGCCAGGGGCTACTAGATGGCAACCTCTAAACTGAGACAGGTGGCTTGAGGAAAAAGGCCACCAAATGCAGGTCCTTCGATCCCTGTTGTAGTGGAACCAGTTTGCTTTCACCTTGACTAGATGATAAATTGTTGAATATGAAATCTGATTATATGGGGGGGGGGGTAGAAGGATTTGGCAAATGCGAAAAATTGTGTCTTCAATCTACCAGTTCTACTTCAGTCCTACTCCTAAGGTTTTATCCTAAAGAAATAATTAGAAATTGGCCAGAATTTTCACTATAATGATGTTCTTCACAGTACTGTTAGAACAAAAATAGAACAAGAAGGAGAAGGAGAAGGAGAAGGAAGAGGTAGAAGAAGAAGAAGAAGAAGAAGAAGAAGAAGAAGAAGAAGAAGAAGAAGAAGAAGAAGAGGAGGAGGAGGAGGAGGAGGAGGAGGAGGAGGAGGAGGAGGAGGAGGAGGAGGAGGAAGAAGAAGAAGAAGAAGAAAATGAAATCAACCTTAACATCCAACACTCTTGCACAATTACTGAATTGTATTACGGTGTATCTAAAAACATTACAACTGTGCAGTCTTCGACAAATACAAATAGGTATTCAAAAACAAATTTTTTGAAAAGCATGGATGAAATATACTTACAGTATAATCATAATATTGTTTGTTTTTTAATGGACATACATTTATCTGTCCAATGAAAAGGTGGGAAGGAGATATACCAACTAATCAGCATTTATCTCTGAGTGGGTGATGCAATGGCTAGATGAATTCCATCTTTTGCTTTTTGCTTGTCTATGTTTTGTAAATGGTTTCAAATGAACTTTCAGTGTTTCTATATAAAACCAATCAACAAAATAAACATGGTATGACACGGTGCCATGTAGAGAAAACACTGGACTGTGCAAGTTTACCATTCTTCACTATGTTGAGTCAGTGTGGGCCGATGACGGCTTTCCTCTCTTGGATCTTACTCTCATGTAAGGAATGAATGATGGTGCTACACAATTTCTAAGGTCTCTGTATGATTTGAGACTACACCCAAGGGACTTGGAAGCCCTGGCAGCTCCCTTATGTATTCACGAGAATTGACTGACCACCAGATAGATGCCAGGCTCTGAGCATGACACTGTCCTCCAAGAACACCCAAGTGAGAGGAAGAGAGGTACAAGTAAGCAGCACTCACCTCTACCAACGCCACCTCAGGTTTACACACAGGAGTCTACAGAAGCACAGAGGTGGGACACCCACTTCAGGGAGTAGTCAGAAATGTCCTAAAAGAAATGATACCTGAGCTGAATCATAAAAGATAAATAGGAATTAGCCATCCAGACAAGGTAGAGACAGAGAAAGGCATCCCAGGGAACACAGTGTGTACAAAGGTGTAGAGGTGAGCGTGGGTGCTGGGTTGGGGGATAAGAGGTAGGACCTACATCATAAAGGTGCTCTGTTCCCTGCTTAAGGGTTTGGATTTTAAACTGGGGTGAAGGGAACACTGAAGGCTTTAACAATGAAGGAATTCGTGTGGCCAGATTTTTAGAAATGCCCATGGCAGTTGGAAGATGGATTAGAGGGAACAGGCACCAGAGAGGCTGTTGTAATGATCCAGGTTGGAAATGATGGCGGTGGTGATGGAGAGGGGAGGCTGGGGACCTACTGTGTGGGTGAAGCAGAGGGACGGAGTGAACAGGACTCCCACGTTTTAGGCTTTGACAGCTAATGAATGGGTATGCTATTCACTAAAACAGGAACTATTGGAGAAAAAGCAAATCCGGGGGAAAGGCCCATGTTTAGTTGTAAGAGGTTATGGACACCCAAGTGGATGTGTCCACTAGGCAAATGGATGAAGGTACCTGGAATCCAAGAGGTCTAGATTTGGAACTCATCAAAAGATAACCTATAGTACAAGCCAAAGTAGGGATGAGATGACCCAAGAAGAGAAAGAAGCGAGCTGTGCGTGCAACCCTGGAAACCACAGGCACAGAGGGGTCAAATGGAGAAAAATGAAGAAGGTGCCATGAAGGAGGCTGAGAAGGAGGATTCTGAGAGGCATGGGGGGAGAGTTGGGCAGCACAGAAGCCCAAGAGGAGGAACATTCTAGAAGACAGAAAGTGACCAGTAGTGTCAAATGCTTCTGCAAGGTCACATAACATGGAGCCAATGGTGGCATAGGGGAGGCAGTGCAGCTCATGGGGGAGTGGAGACAATGCTCTCAAGAAGACTGAAAGTGTGTGCAATGGGATAGTTGTATAGGTGTACGAAGCAGGAAATAACACATGTGAAAGCAACCGGCACGTGTTGTGCTCCTTGCAGGGCCAGGCACAGAGCAGGGCTTCAGGAAAGGCTGACTTACTTCCTCTCTCTGCGAAGTTCCCTATGTAGAACCACACTCTCCTATTTCCTGAAACCGTGCCACTGAAGTGGGACGATGGGTGCAGTAATTCCATCAGGATGCAGTCAGGGGTCACAGAAGGAGATGGGGCCACGCTGCCAGTTTTCCAGCAGCCGAGTAAATGACCTCATCTGGCCCTCAGGACACATTTCCCAGTCTGTCCTAGAGCACTCGCAGCTGGAAAGAGCCTTGGAAAGGGATCCCACCCACAAAAACAGTAAAGGGTTTTCCATCTGTGGGAGGTAAGTCAAGGAAGGTGGGGGACAGTAGCATGAGGCCAGTGGGCACCAAAGCCCTCTCTCCTGCCCTCAGCACTCTCTGCCTCCGCTTCTGAACTTGTTCTACCTGCCCGAGAATCATCGTTCTTGCAAACCACGATCTTCCTTGGTATCCTGTTTAGGTGGTGTCAGAATGAGACCTCCAAGGTATCTGAGACAGCTGCTGTGCCGGACTCCTCCCACTCTGCCATAATGGCCCGTCATCCTCTGCTAGGGCAGGTCGCCTATGGGGCAGTGGAAAGAGCTCTGGACCTGGAGTTTCCTAAGCCTGAGATACACCATGGCTCACGTAGTAGCTAGTGATGCTACTCATGAAATATTTCCCACTCTCCACCCTCTGGACACATACTACGATTGTCCATCTGGCCCCTGTATTTGGACGGGGCCATGTGACAAGTTTGATCCAATGGGTTGTGAGCAAAAGTGAGGTGTGCCACTTCCAGGCCAAGCACTTAATCTGCAGTATGAGACCCACCAGAAGCCTTTCTTCCCCTTTGCCATGGGGACAAGTAATGCATTAGATGGATGGACAGCTTAGGTCCCAGAGTGAGGGTCATGAGTAGAGCCCCCTGCCGACCCCAGATGGAAATGCAACATTTGTGGGGCTTGTCACAGCAGCAAAACCTAGCCTATCCTGATTGGTACAGCCTGGCTCCAGGACAACCTTGGACACGCGGCCTCGCCCCTCTGAGTCCAGCATCCTCGCTGGCAAATTGCGCTGAGAGATCAGCGAGGATTAGATGAGCACGTAGACATGAGCAGCAGGCCCTCACACACAATAAGCACATGTTAAAGGGACTCAGAGCCTCCTGCAACAGAACTCAGAGCCTCCGCACCGTGCCTATTCCAGGATCCATGGAATCCTGACAGCTACACAATTTGTCCTCAGGCTTCCCCTTGGCCCTCCCAGAACATGTTTGCACCTTCTTCCTTACGAGAGCCATTCAGAGATTTGAGAAATGTGGAGAGAGAGAGAGAGACAGAGAGAGAGAGAGAGAGAGAGAGAGAGAGAGAGAATGGGAGGGGAGAGGAGAGGAGAGGAGAGAGTTGGAAGCTACTGTCTGTCCCACTATCACATGCCAGAGTTCATGCCAGGAAATTCACACTCCTTATCAATAATCCTCCTTCCAGGTGTGTGAGGCAAGTATGACTGTCCCCACAAGTATGATTGGAAAGAAGAAGGGAGGTGTCCTTGTTTACACTCTGTTTGCCCTCACACACCCCATCCATTTCTCACTCCTCACCCTGCCTGCCCTGCTCTGGCCCAGGAGGCAGTCCCTATTGACTGCACCAGCTGCACCTTTGCTGGCTGGCAGGAGTCTGGAAAGGAGAGGAGAGGGGTTGGTTGTTTCTTCCCCACTTCCTTCCTGCCAAGGCCACTTCCCCAGCACGGCTGCAGGCCCCCCTCCTCTGTGTGCCCAGCTCTCACAGAGTTCTGTGAGCACTGCCCCTGAGCCTTGGGGACAGTCATGGTGTCCTGCAGTGGCTGGTCACTGAGAGATCGTCAACATCTCTTGGGTGTTCCCCTAATGCTGCCCACACAGTGCAATTTGCTCTTCATTGAAACCATCTATGGTGAATTCTGTTTCCTGCCAGAGTCCTCCATGCACACCCAGGCCTCTGATGCCAGGCCCTTCCTTTCCTATTACCCTATCCGAACCCTGCCTCACCTCTCAGGGCCCTTGCCCTCCTCTTCTCAGCACACACCTCCCTGAACCCCCCTTTCTGCACATGACACCATCTGGAGGTCCATCATCTCCACCCCATTTCTCAGGCATGTCAACCTGGGAATGGAGTGACCAGAAACAGCCCAGGGGTGCAGCCTCTGCTCCTCTGCTCTGTGGGCCCCTGCGAGGCTGCTCCTTCTGGAGCCTTCGCTGGCCCACCCCTAGGCTGTCAAGCTGCAGTGGGGCACTTCCTCCTCCCTGGCTGACCTCACTGCTCCAGGACGCCCGGATCCTGGCCAGGCAGTGGCAGGCTGAGTAAGACCCACGAATACAACTTTTTGGGAACCGTCAGAGCCAAGACAATCCAGGGCCAGAGAAGGCCAGGCGTTTTCCATTTGGGGCTTCCTTTGTGTTGTTCTGGTTTCTGCTATGGCAAGAACTTTGTCATCCTTAAACTAACAATGGGTGTGAAACAACAGCCCTCAGTGACCATCAATTATCACAGGCCCGTCACCTCTGAAAACATCAGCCAGGCCCTCAGCATCCACCCCTGCCACCTGCACCCTGCAGCTGAGCAAACACAGAGTGACCAGAACTCTCCAGGGTCAGCCAGTGGTGGATTCGTCTTTGTTCCCCTCCATGGCTGACCCCTAAACCAAGGGCACAGAAAGCTGACCTCCTTGTGGGAAAGGCCCTGAACACCCCCAAGAAAGCAGGTCTCTGAGCGGCGCTGGGAGTAAAGGAAACAGGTACCCCAGGAAGAGATTTCCGGGTCAGGCCTATCTATCATCTGCGCGTTCTTGAGCAAGTCCGTCTACTTCCAAGCCTCAAACTCATTCCCGTTTCACTGATAAGGAAGCGAGTCCTGACTCTGGGCTGATGTAAGGTGCATGTGCATTGAAGGTAATAATGCAAATATCTCTAGAATGCTGCCTGTGTGCCCAGCCCTGGGCTGAGCACATTGATGCTACCATTTAATTCCTCTGCCATCCCATGAGG
This sequence comes from Rhinolophus hipposideros, assembly GCF_964194185.1. Taxonomy (NCBI): domain Eukaryota; kingdom Metazoa; phylum Chordata; class Mammalia; order Chiroptera; family Rhinolophidae; genus Rhinolophus; species Rhinolophus hipposideros. The sequence goes on along the minus strand of NC_138061.1, from coordinate 54,873,334 downwards.
TTTGACGTAGTGAAACCCCCACTGGACAGAGGAAGCCAAGGCTCGATGTGGTTAAGAAATTTGTCCAAGGTCACTCGGCTAATAAAAAATAAAGCTGAAATTTGAACCCTAGGCTCTCTGGTTCTAGAGCTCTCATTCTTCATTGTTTTCCTTTATTATTATTATTTTTTTTAATCTTGGATCTCTATGGCTTTACTTTTTCCATTTATTTTTTTACTATGGAAATTTTCAAATTTCCGTATTTCCAAATTTAAATTTCCACAAAAGTAAAGAGAGGAATACAATGCACCCGCATGGTCCAATCACCCAGCTTCAACAACAGCCAACACTCTGCTCTTTCTGTTTCACCTATCCCTATCCCCCCAACTTTTGTTTCTCTTTTAGAGAATTTTCACACAGATGCCAGGCATGGGATTTCAGCAGTAAATAGCGGAGTGCACACCTGCAGAGCCATCACCACGTGATCACCTTGATGGCACTCGTAAAAGGCCATGAACCATCCCAAGGCCCAGCCTCCTGGAAAGGCAGGGCAGAAAGAGCAGGGGCCATGTCAGACCTGGGCTCAAATCCCAGCCTTGTCAGTGTGTCTCTGTGGACCGTTTGATATGTCACACCTCTCCGACCATCCACCTCTTCTGTGAAAGGGAGCTCATGGTTGGAATTTCAGTAAATTGTCTAAACGAGACAATGAACATTCGTGTCCCAGGACAGGGATGGGCTCAGTACACTGGGTTCCCCTTCCTACGCCCAATATATTCCTTTTCTAGGGATACCATAAGAAAGTACCACAAACTGGGTGCCTTGTTCTCTCACAATTCTGGAGACTAGAAGTGCAAAACCAAGGTGTTGGCAGGGTTGTGCTCTCACTGAAGGACCTTTTCCAGGCCTCTCTCCCAGCTTCTGGTGCTTGCTGGCAATCCTTGGCCATCTTTGGTTTATGGCGACATGGTTTCAATCTCTGCATCCACCCTCACATGGCCTCTCCTTCCACGTGTGTGTCTGTGCTCAAATTTCTCTTTTCTTAGAAGGATACCCGTCACTGGATTAGAGCCCACCCTGCTCTGGTGTGCCCTCATCTTAACTTGATCACATCTGCAAAGACACTATTTCCAAATAAGGTCACATTCCCAGGTGCTGGTTGACCATGAGCTGAAGTGACAGGGACACAATTCGGCTCAGCACACCGAGCTGCTGCCTGCTGCATGGGCCTGAGTGAGGCTTTCCAGCAGGTCCAGGGACATCCCCTGATGCTTAGCTGAGGCTAAGCAAGCCGACTCCAGGGGAGGAAGAAGATTCTCCCCGAAACCGTTTGCTCTATGCCAAATATCCTAGTTCCTAGTTGCTCAGGAAGTGAGCAATGAGCCCTGGCACTTTGCAGAAGGAAATCCGTCCTGAGGGGTGTCACCTGCCACGTGCCTCCTGCTGCACTCAGAACAAAATCCCGCTTCCTGGCCCTGCCACCCTTGCTGAGCTCACCCCCGCCCTCCCTTCTCTCCCTGCCACTACCCACCAACCTTCCTTGGACAGTGGATGCACTAAGCCTGTCTGCCTCTTCATCCTCATCTCGGTGACCCTTTGCTGGGTAACTCCCATCACCTTGGGGTCCCAGTGTCACCATCTCCCCTTACCCCGAAGCCTTTCTGACCCCAGAAGGAGAGTCCCTCACATTATTCTCCCATTTAGCACCCTATCCTTCCCCTCAAAGCACGAAGATCAATACACATTTATATTATTGTGTGATTACTTGTGTCCTGACGTGTTCCCCTACAGTACGCCTCATGCAAGCAGTACCAGACATATTTCATCTGCCTCTGTATCCCTAGGATTTAGCCCAGTGTCTGGAACATAGCAGACACTCAATAAATCCATGTTGACTAAATCAATAATGAAGTTACCTCTTCAAAACTGTCTCTCTGTGCAAAGGAGAGTTCAGACCAAAGAGAGAGGGCTTCTGCTCCTCAAGACAAGATAGGACCCCCACCAGGAGGCACGTAAACACCCCCCGGTTAGGAAATTCTTGCCCTGTGGCCCCCACACATGGCTCAGAGCTTGACCCCCGTGTGCCACAGGAGCCCACAAAACCTCTGCCCAGCTCCTCCTTCCCCCCATGGTGCTGGCTCTCGCGCTGCTCCACTTGGATCTCCCTGTTCCCAGCAAGGGGGCCCCACTGCCTCCCACGCCTCCTTGTCCATCAGGCCCCGGGCCTCAGCCTCCTCTCCTCTGCTTCATACAAATTCCTCCTCAGCTCCCACCTCTGGGGCTAAAGCCTCAAAGGGCGGCATCCCTTCCAGGGACTCCAGGATGGGGACACTCCGCCTAAGCCGCCACACCTGGTTGGCTGGCCCTCGTCTCAGGCTGGCCTCCCACTACTGCTGTGTGCAATGTGTGGCTGGGAGCCCTGGACTCAAAACACGAAGCCAGCCATAGAGTTGGCCCGGGGCCCATGCAGTGGAGACATGGGGCCGCGTCACAGTATGACCCACCCAGTGTCCACAGGACACAGGACAGCTGCACGCTCCCCCACACCGGTGCTCACCCTATAGAGGCAGCTTCTTTGGCTGCCACATGACATAAGGGCTCACGTGACCCTACCACCAGCTAGATTCCCAAAGAGAAAACAGCGAGCACAAAAGCACCTCTCCCTGCGAACAGGCTCTCCCTCTGATCCAGATTAGGCCAGCAAAGTTCTATGTTCATGAGGGAAAGCTGTACGCTCTTGACCAAGAAGAACCTAGAGGTGCGATCACCGAAACTCAAGGCACAGGAGGTGAATGTTGTGCTGGGGACCCTGCTCGCTGCGCCATTTGTCATGCGGGGCGTCCGGCGGGGTCTCTGGTCCTGCTTCCCACATAAGAACGCAGGACACGGTAAGGCCAAACAGGAACACCCACGGAGCCATCGATAGGGGAATCAAACCAATATATTCTCGCTGGCGGCTGGGCTGGAGACACAGGAAGCAGGATCTACATAATCTGCAACCCACCGTCCTAACAGCAGTCCGCGCTTGCCAGCCACCATCTTCTTGCTAGCCCCCATTTTTTCTGCTAGCGTAGCCACAGCCGTTATATTAGTGGCCAATGGCTCACTGGTTACAGCTGACGGCCAACTAGCCACAGCTGATGGCCATCTGATCACAGTTGATGGCCATTTACTACCCCAGCCAGCACCTTTCTATGTGAGGCCGAGAGCCTGGAAACTGCTTTTTGGGGGCTTTGTCCCCACAATGCCTATGTAGAAACAGTACGCTGGAAGATCAGATCCTGCCGTCTGCCTTTAGGCAACTGAGGGACCTTCCTGACTCGGAAATCGTCCCGGCCAAGCTTCCCAGCAGGTCAGGCTGAGAGGCAGTCTGGTAAGGCCTGGGCAGCGTTAGCTCCAGGAGGAGGGGGACAGATCAGAGGAACAGGTAACCGCTCAGTTCCACCTGTGCCGCCTCCTCTGGGAAGGGTCCCCACCTCCTTTAGCCAACGGTCCCACTCCTCCATGCTGTGAAGGCAGCCACAGTGCTTTCCTCTTCCGGCAAATGCAGTTGACTGCTGAATGTTAAGAATTTGAAAATCCAAGGCAACAACAACAGGATCAAGACTTCGGCCAGGGTGTAAACAAACAGAACCAGACCGTGCGTCCTGGGCTGCACTGCTTCCCCCGTCCCTGGTGCCAGCATTTCCCGGCCAGCTCTCCTGCCCTGAGTATGCCATGAGCAGCACTGGAAAACCTGGGCTGTGTGGGGAAAAACACAGCCCTCTCCAGCTGTACCCCACGGGGCAGATGTGGACTCCTTTCAGGCAGGCGTCATGGAAATGTCAACCAGCCAGCTGCGTCCCTCCTGCTCTCCCCATGAGGCATGTCCTTTCTTCCCAATGCCGCCTGTCTGAAATGGAAGGCCAGCCCTGGAACTTCTCAATCAGAGAATTCCCGCTGCTCGGGTTTTGTTTTATTTTTTCCTCCTCTCACTCTCTCTCTCCAACATTAGTAATAACTGGCTCGGATGCCTGCATGAGTCAGCCTCGCTGGAGGCCCAATTAGCTCGCCCACATGCACCCTGGACCCTGGGTATGAGGCAGCAAGCAGCTCTCTTAGTGAGCCAGGAGCCTGGCTCCCCCCTCAGCCCCTCTGCAACCACGCACATGTACCCCATTCCCATCACCTCCTGTCACTACCTGGATCGAATGCTCATCACCGCTCTTGACTCGCTCCCACTTTCTAACAGGCTCCCTGCCTCTGAGACCATATCCTGCAAATCTATTCCTTCCCCAGCTGCTTGCAGCATGACTGTGTAAAACCATGTCATGTCACAACCACGTCACAAAAATTCATGTCACAACCATGCTCAAAAACCTTCTGTGGCTCCCCATTACCCAAAAATATAAAATTCATTCTCACTGAACTTATACGTTAGGGCTTCTCTCGTTTGGCCTCTTCCTCTCCAGAGCTGTTCACCCACCAGCATACTGTTCCCCCACCTACCCCTCAACCTTGAGCCCTGCACCTTTGCCGTTGCTTATCTCCCCCCTTAAATACACTGCCTTAATCAGTTATTCCAGCCCCTCCCTCAAGGCCTGGTTCCCATCCTCCCTATTCTTAAAGCCACAACCCCAAGCTATAACCCTCCACCACTGGCTCATTCAATAACCACGCCTTCCCTCCAAAATCTCTATTGCTTCTCCCTCCCTCTGCACCTGGCAGGTTCCACCTGTATTTTCATATAACTATTTTCTTGTAGGCTTGCTTGTCTTCTCAACAACATTGTAATTTTTCAGAATTAGCCTAAGTGCTCAACAATGGGGGACTGGTTAAATAATTTACAGAGTATCCATATAACGGACAACAAAGTAACCGTTAAAAATAAGTGATGGGAGAAAAAACTGATATGAAAGGATATTGATTATTAATATGGGGAAAACGGATTATAAAATAGGGTGCACCCTACGAATCCATTTTTGTTTCAAATACATGCTTCAAAAAGAATCCAAAAGTTCTACAACAAACTGCTGGACAGTGTTTTGTTTTGTTTTAATCTGGGTAGTGGGATTGAGTAATTTTTATTTCTTCTTCTTACTTGCATTTTAATAGTCACTATGAATAACTGTATAATAAAAAGCAATAAAGTATATTTTAAAGATTGGTTGGTTAAATATTTTAAAGCGCTCTGGAACTAGGCAGGCTAGTTCTTTGGTGTCTTTTGTGTTCATCACAGAACGGGCATGCAGAGAACACCCCCTGTGTGGGGGACGGGGGGGGAATTTAGGATTATGAGGATCTAGACCGTTCCGTGTTCATGGGTCCCAACCCCTTCCTTCCACAGAAGAGGAAGCTGCATCTCTGGGCCCTTTGTAGATGCTTCACTCCTGGTCCCAAAACCACTGCTCAGTAACCACCTCATGGCTTTGGAAGAGCTACCTTCCTTCCCTAACTCCCTTTCATTTCTTCCTCTGTAGAATAGAGAGAGGATAATACGGTCCATTTTAAGGACTAAAAGAAGCAGCACAAGCAAAATACAGATGGTGCACAGTAAATGTGCTCATGTAGCCCTTGCAATCCTGTAAATAGGCTCTATCGTTACCTCCATTTTACACTTCCAGAAATTAAGAGGCTTAGAGAAATAAACACACACAACAACAAACGTGCTCAAGGCACTGGATCCAGTCGATGGAGGAGGCAGAATTCAAACTTAGGTCTGTTCACTCCATAACCCACACTTCCACCACTAATCACTATGATAATTGGGGGGAGGGGCATGTGACTTGTTCCAATGTCACACAGCTAGTTCGAGCAGAGCTGGGATTAAACCCATCTACTTCAGAAAGTCACCAACCTTCATACATCTTTTAAAGCGTTAATAAAATAATCAAGGTCATCCTTTTCATGGAAAACTGGTCTTTCAAACCCGTGGTCACAGGAAGCCCGACTCTGGGTTTTCCAGGAATGGGTTTGAACTGGGTCAGATTCCAAGGGCTGAGTCTGGTGGCAAAGCCTGTGAGTACCATGCCTCAAACAGGGGCCAAGGAACTACTGCTCCTTTGGGAACCACAGACCCAGTGAACAAGCAGTAACAGGAATGGACATGAGATGACTCCGCAAGGGGTGGACAAGGTCCCTAGGACAGCTTGTTCCTCAGCAGGTATGCACACAGTTCCAAGGTCCATGCAGCTTGCAAGAAGTAAGGAGCCCTACAAGTCAAAGGGGCTTGCTTGCTGCCTGCCTTTTGCACCTTTCAGCTAGTGGAGGAGCTGTGCCTGCACTCAAGCGTCCACCAACAGCCACCATGACAGGGAGAAGACATTCTTATCCCGCCACATTAGTACATCTGCCCTCAGTTTCTTCCTGCATCCGCCACAGCCAGTCAGGTTAGTTAGTACTTTGGCAATTTCAGGGCAAGAGACAGAGAAAATCCAATACTCCTGAGATGTCCTGGATTAGAAACTGTGAAGCAGAGAAACATGTGCTGCACCCCCTCCGTCACTTCTCAGGACACAGCACTGCCCCCCATCCTTGCGGTTTTTCCTCAGCTCACAGGGGTTCCCAGCCCAGTGGTTCCCGGCCCAGGGCCTCGGCCCACTCTTGAAGCTTTATCTCTCACCATTAAATGTCCGCTTGCCAAATAAATTTCAAATATCAGCAAGCAACTAGGGGACAAATGGGTACATGTGGTCATGTTTTCCTTAACTATTGTGCTACAAGCCTGGGTGCTGTGCTAGGTGCAGGGAGAAACTGTCCCTTTATCAGACTGTATTGAGCCCCTGACGTGTACAAGACACAGGCAGCAGCCATTCTTTTCCTGCCTTAGAAACCAAACCAGGAAGACGTCAAATGCGCACCCTCCCCTGACCCGTCAGACTTGAAACTTCTTGGAGCTAAGCTTCAGTTGTAAGAACAACGAGCTGCCTACAGGGCTGTGAATTGCGCCCCCCTCTCCAATAGCACTGAAGATTTCCACTGTTTAAAATAAAGGCTGTGCTTTAAGAAATAAGCGTCAGTAATCAAGATGCACGTAATGCATCCTGACATTCTCAGCGTCCTTGCGTCTCTTTCTGATGAGCAGGTCACTGTATTGTCGTCCTTCCCTGAGCCTCCCAGGAAGATAGGAATCTCCTTCTGGGGCTGATCGTTTCTGTTCATCCTTACACTGAACAGCCCCAGAGTGCCTCTGTCTTCCTTCATTGTCAGACAGGTTTTCTGACACCTCTTTAAGGGAACCATAATACATAATAATAATCCTTGCCATCTTCTGGTTATTCAATTCATTCATTCATTCATTCATTCATTCATTCATTCAACAAAGACCCTCTGAGCAACTACTCTGTGCCTGGGCGTGGGTTAGGGACTTTGTACAAGAGGTCAGAAATGAGTAAAGCCTATCCTTACTCCCCTCCAGCCATGTTTGCTGACCTGGGGCAAACCCACTTCACCTCTCAGCCCCCCACGTTTTTCCTCCACCGAAGTGGGGAATTAGGGTAGGAACAGTCTTTAGAAATGATCTAATTCAAGACGGACAGCCCTCTGGTCAAATCCAGCCCTCCATCTGTTTTGGTACAGCCTGGGAACGAAGAACGGTTTTCACATTTTTAAATGGTTGGGGAGAAAAAAAAGAATGCTTTGTGACACAAGAAAATTATACGACATTCAAATTCCAGTGCTCATAAATAAAGTTTTGTTGGCACACAGCCACGCTCTTTCATTTACCTCTCGTCCGTGGCTGCCTGGCTGCCTCACTGCAACAGCGGGATGGGGGAGCTGCAAGCAAAACCGCACAAGCCACAAAGCCAAAATCATTTTCTTCACAGGAAAAATGTGCTGACCCCTGCTCTAGTCTGCGTGACATGATTTATCCAACTCCACCTCCTTCCAAAACACCAATTTACCCCAGAGGACCCAAGGCTGCCCTCAGAAACCAGGCAGCTAGCTGCAAGTCGGGGCTTCACACAGACAGGCCCTAGAACTTGGGACTGTAGTCCTCTCCCAAGGAGTCAAGTCTGTTTGTTTAGCGACCCCTCTCCCCAAGCCTGCCAGGAGACTCTGCTTTTTCCAGACCTCCTTCAGAGAGACCTGGCTGCTCTCCCGCTGGGCCCGTCAGGGCCCTGGGACATGCAGCTGATCTCTGGGTTACGCTGGGTCATTGGGCAGTTTGGTTCACATGCTCCTTGGAGAGCTGTCTGGGCACGGTCGCCATTCCTGCCACCACAACTCCCACTCCAGGGGGCAATCTCCTGCTGCCCTGTTTTCATCCCAGTAAAGCTTTATATCATCAAGAAAAGTAAACAAGACCGACAACATCAAGAAAAACACAGGTCCTCCTAACGTCTAGGTGCCCCCCCACACACACGGCCTTCAGACTCCCTCTGTGGACCTGGGGATGGCAGCCCTCTTCCAAGTGGCACCACAGCCAGGGGACAGGAGGCAGGGGAGTACTGTGTCATGTTCCCGGATCCAAGAGACACTTGCCTCCCTGCTGAGGGCCCTCCGCCCCTCCTTCTGTGCTTTCCTTCTTAATGTGTGTTCCCACATCTGACAACTCCAGCACCCTCCTCCTGTCACCTGAGATGACCCTCTGCCTTCCTCCTATGTGCCACACCCATTCTCTCTGGAATAAAATTGCAGCCAGAGAGACTAAGATAGAGGTTAGAAAGGGCTTCCCAGCTCATGACCTCAGGAATGCCCCTGAGGGGGTTATTTTATAATCTCATTAATGAAAGAAGACGCCCACCTACCCCCCAAAATGCTAGGCCCAGAGTTGGAAGGGGGTTGGCATGTGAAATCACTGGAACAAAGTCTCGTGCTTTTAGCCACTTACAGAATAGACAGAAATTAAATAAACAAAGTAAGGGACAAGGCCATTTCATGGAAGGATGAGTTCTATAAAGGAAACAGGCAGGTGAATGTGACTGCAATGTGGAGATTGCATTTGATTTGCTCGTCAGAGATGGCCTTGGAGCAGAGAAAGAGACAGCTTGGAGGACATCTGGGGAAACACTTGCAGGCGGAGGGAGCAGCAAGTGCAAAGGCCCTGAGATGATGTAGTTACTCTATTTGGGACTCCTTAAAGCCAGGGCCCACCACCTTACACAGGACCTAAAATGTCAGATATTTGCTTTGTCGGCCTCCCTTATAGCTAGCACATGGCTCGTGTAGGCTCCTCAATCAGATACGCCGACTGCAGACTGAGTCAGAAGTGAGTGACACAAAGAAGCAGGGGCTGCAGCCTTGGAGCTGCAGGCTGGCAAGGGTGTCCCCAGTGCCGTAGTCATCTCCAGCCTCTGGGGGAAGCCGTGGCAATGGCTGCAGTGTTAGGGTCCACATCCAGTGCCATTACCATTGGTATTGGGTGCCACGGGGTCTGCCCAGGAGCAGCATCTCAGAGGTGCTCTGCAGTACGGTTTGGAAACTATTTCCAGCTGCATAGCCTCCATGCTTGGTTTTTTGGCTCTCCAGGAGATTCACTGAACTGCATAATACTGTTTTATTAAATTCCTTTTCTGCTTACAATCCTGAAGTGACTTTCTGTTGCTTGCTACTCAGAAAACCCTGACTGATACAGGTAAGTACGGCAGAGACAGTAAGTGCCCCACAAATATCCATGTTCTCCCCTCCATCACCCAGCCTCCTTGCATTTACATTGGGGCCCTGTGACTAGTTCTAGTCAACAGACTATGAGCACAAGTGACAAGTGTCACTTCCAAATAAATTTCCTACCATGGCTACTTTGGAAGCACATATTGAGACAGCCGCTTCATTATAAGAAGTGACCTGGAGCCTGGATCCCTGAGTCACCAGATGGAGAAGAGACCTGCCAGCCCGTCTCAGATAGTGCATAAAGAAGAAACAAACACACAGAGGTTTATTTCTTCTTCAAAGAAACCACTGAGATTACAGGGTTTATTTGTTACTGCAGAGCAGTCCAGTCTATCATAACTATTACAGCAGGTTTGAGAATCAGTTACAAAACAAAACAAAACAAAAACCAAACAGGCATGTAGCATAGTGAATAATGGGGAGAAGAGAATAGTGGGGAGAATGGCATGAAATAATATTGAAGTTATTAATAATATGGAAAATTTTTCATGATTTTATTCGAAATGTAATGAAAAGCGACTGGGAGATTCTAAGCAGAAACAGACATAGCCAAAACACCAAGGCAGATTTTCACAGCTTATAGACACAAGGAGCTTGAAAGGGGGTCTCAAAAGGCAGCTAACCAACCCTCAGCCACGGTCACACATCCACCCACTTTGATGCTTATAAGGAGTTACCTGACCTCTTCTTGAACATTCCCTTGACAAGAAGTGTACTTCCTTCTAGGACTTCTCATTTAGGATTGCTCTGAATTTTTCATTTTCCTGCAGCCTCTCTTTACTGGTGAACCCTACAAGTCTGAACATACTGCTCAACCCTCAGAGGGCCCTCACTGAGCTTGCTCCCTGGTTATGCTCTGCTGAACACAAAGCCCTTAGACACCGGCCTCCCAAAATCTGTCTCTAGCACAACTGGATTCTGAAAGCCGAGGAGAGTATAAATCCAGGATCTCGGCACATAAAATTAGCCCAGCATGACAGTATGACATGCCAGTGGTAGGTTCACGGAATCTGTTATGTTCTCATCACCCTCCTCATAAGTCCCCTGGAGTGAGCACAGGGGACATTCGAATCTTTGGGCCTGGCTCCTTCCGCCTGCCCTGGCCTACATCCCTACCCTAACCTTCAGCTCCATGAGCTGATGCAACAGGAATTTATTTACCAGCTCATTATCCCTGTGAATCATGTCCAGCTGAGTTGGGGCTTAACAAGGAGCTGAGGAGTGGTCCTTCAAGCAGCTATGCCCAGGAGGTTTGAGAAGGGGATGGGCCAGGACAGGCAGGGCCTCACGGCACCAAGAGCCAAGAGGGCAGATGGGAGGGGGCTCCTGCCCGCCCTGGAGTTTATTCTGACTCCAGCAGTGCTAGGGCTTTTCCAAACTCTGGATTCATTCCCACATAGAGGCCCCAGATGGAAGATTTGGCTAGCAACCATTCTTGACTTCTAAGTCCCAAAATGTACCCGGGGAACTCGAAAGGGTAGAGAAGCAAGACCAACATCTTTCTGACTTCTGTCCCATCGGGAGGGCCTCTGCCCCATGGTCCCTTCTCCACCGAGGCCCTAGGGCGGATGATTTTAAATTCTAATGTTATTGAAATGCAACTAATGACATTAGCTTATTCAAACTGCTCTTACAAGAAGTTTTTTTTTTTGATCACTGCACATAAGTTTACCCATCTCCATTTAAGAGAAAAGGGTTTAAGACTCTAAAAGGTGAAGAGACTGGAGTACAGTAAGTGCTGCAGCCCAGGACCTAAAATGCTTACTTCTATGCCCACACTCGACTCGAATCTCAACACCTGTCCGTGCTTTCTGATCACCTTCTGAAATGCAGACTGATGCTGTAGCTGTCCAAGTTTACTCCTGGAAGCAGATCATGCAAGCAGGAAGGGATTTAATACAAGAAATAGGTGCTGTGGTGGACTGTTTACGAAACTGGCCATGATTGTCCTCCTCCCTGTATCCATGTGGTGTAACTTTGAACTTGAGCTAGTCTTGTAGCTTAGAATATGGCAGACGTTATGTTGCTCCACGTTCAAGCCTAACCTTCAAGAAAACTTGCATTCTCCCACCTGCTCTCTTGGAACCCCGCACAGGCACCAGGTGTACAAGAATGAGAGACACTGTGGAACACAGACAAGTCACCCCTGTTGAGGCCACTCGAAACCAACCAGCCTCGAGGCCACCTTGCCACTGACCTCAGATGTGTGAGTGAGTCCAACCGAAACCAGAAGAGCTGCGCAGCTGAGCCTGGCTCAAATTCTGATCCACAACATTGTGAGCTAAATGTATAATTATTGCCTTTAAATGACTAACTTTTGGGGTGACTTGTTATTCAGCAAAAACCAACCGATACTGTACCTACTATACTTTGGAACAGCTAAAAATACATGAAGGTCGTGGGATATTTAAAGACTGAAAGTTCTCTGCAAGCTTTCAGGGAGAAAGAAGTTGCAAGAAGTGCAGGAATTGCTGCAGTGTTTACAGATACCACCAACGTCATTGACTCACAAGGAGATTCTGAGATCGTTTTAAAATCTCACGTCTGCCCAAGCCCACCAATCTACCCACCACAGCTGGATGACACCGATATGGCTTCTGTTTTTTTCCCACCTTCTGAATCTCAGGCAATTGCCTGTCACTGAAAGAATCTAATCTGAAAACTGTGTGGCAAAGATTCTTGGAAATGTAGTTCTCAGGCTTCCAGCTCCAGGTATAGAAAGGAGAGCATGGGATCACTAGAGTGAGACTGAGTCATCACCCAAAGAATGTACAGGTTCAGACATTGCTTCTGCAGCTGCTTAATATCAGAAAGGACTTTCTGTTTCCAGGTAACTCCCTCCACCACTCCCCATTGGCACTAGTTCTACCTTTGGGATCATGCAGGCATTGTTAGCTCATCTCATTCTCATTTAAAGTTGAAGGTCTGCAATGAAGGAATGGCTGAATGTTCAGGTGCCCAAAAGTGCAGAGGGTCTGGCTAAGTCTCCAGAAACAAGGACAATCTTTACAACTTCCCCATCTACCACTCTGCTGGCTCCATCCTACTTTGGGTTGGAAGCAGCTGACAAAATCTAGTTCTCCCCACTGAAGAGATGGAAACACTGATCCAGGAGCAATGGCAAAGCATAGGGATGGCAAGGTAAGAGTCAGGAGCTCGGGACCCTGGATTTGGGTTTCCTCTTTCTGCCCCCAAATCATTAAGTCATGCGGGGGTCTAATCATAACAGCCCAGGTTTAAGACAAACTACTGGAGGGTAGAGGAGGTTTCCCTAGATGAGGAAAACCAGTTCCTTCGAGAATTTGAATTTATGAGAATTCTGGACTTCGAAGCACCTGCGGAATCTCTGCTCTAGCAGGAAGAGTCTCTTCCCGGCCTTTCCTCAGGGGTCAAGCCCTCAATGGTGCTTTGATCCTGACCGTCTTGGAACAATCCCATCTACAACTATGGATTCAATCTCCATGGAAGCACTGATGGCTCCCACATCTAAATCTCCAGACCCATGCATCCAGCTGCCTGCTTATTATCACTGCCAGGATTACCCACAGGGTCCACCACTCAGCATGACTCATGCTCAGGTCTTTTCCTCAAAACCAGCACCAATCACCACCAGTTCTGCGGGTGGCCTCAGCAAGTCACTCGAGGCAAGAATTCCCCTCTCTCTGGATGATTTTCCATAACCAACTCCCTCCCCGCCTGGTCTCTTGGCCTCCTGGCTTCTGCCTTTCCAAACTTTGAGCCCCACAGCTGCCAGAGGGAGCTTCCTAACCACACGCCTGCCGTGATGCTCTCTGGATTGAAACACTTTTTTAGCTCCGTGTCTCCCATAGGACAACATCCCAGCAACTTGGTCTGGTCCCTGCCGAGATCCTCAACACCATCCACTCTCACCTTACCCGCCAGCCACACTGAGCTGCCGGGGATGCCCAACGTGGCCAGGCGCCTTCACGCCCTCGGTCTGCAGCACCCTAGCTCCACACCCCATGATCTGAGCTCCGTTCTCTTCCTGTGGCCCGTCACATGACCGTGTTCCGGCCATTCCCCTTTGTAGTTATCGCTTCACATGTCAGTTTACCCACAAGATTAGAAACCCAGTGGAGGCTGAGGCTATACCACCAGCACCATCTTTATACCCCAATCTCCATTGGGAGTGGGAATGGTTGTTAAACAGACCGATGAGCTCACCCAGATACTGTCAAATTCATGGCAGAGAAGGTGTGTTCAATCCATCATAATGTAACAACAGTAACAATGACTAAATGTTTTTCGCACTTGCTATGGGACAGAAAGGTTGCAAGCATGTATTCGCTCATTTAATGCTCACCGCAACCTCATGAGGTGTTACAACATTTTCCTGATGTGTGGAGAGGAAACTGAGATTTAGAGAGGGTAAATAACATGGCCAAATCATTCAGTGAGCGTGCGGTGAAATCAGACCCTGATGCTCCCTTTGGGATCCCACTGGCATTATTAGCTCATTTCATCCTCATTTAAACACATCTGCAGGCTCTAACCGTGGGGGAGTCCCTATGGAGATAAGATTTCACCTATCTGCCTGCTCTCCTCTAGGCTTTAGAAAGAAGGGACACAGGGCCTGGATGTGCTGGCAAAATATTGTGCATTAGGATCACCTCACCCTCTCCCTCACCGAGCTAGTATCGTACTCACAGCAACAAAGAAAGGAATGGCAGGAAGGAGTCACAGTCAGGTGGTCCACACCCTGGACCACGAGACATATGGCCTCTTTAGTGGACCCCTCCATGGTAAAATCAGCTGCATCACAACAGGGTAAGTGATGGAAAACCGTTTCATCTTCAGTCAGGTCGTTAACCGGCACATCTTACTCTACAAATATTTTGGGGAAGCGCTTAGCTACTTAAATAAACGTTCTTGCTGCAGGACTTATCAGAGCCTTTAACATGCTAATGTGCCTTGAGCAAAAGATATGCAGTGTTTCCCAAACTCAGTTGACCACTTCATTTCCTCAGGCACATGCCAGGACTAGCGACCCATGGAACACATGTTGGCAAACATCGATTCATGTGTCCCATCCCTCCAGAGGCCTGGCTGCACTTGTCTTCATGAGATAAGTCAGATTCTTTCCAATGGATTTTTTCCCTACTGAAGTTAACTCAGGTCAGTTTCCATTACTTGCAACAATAGACCTTGCCTGAGACATGCCCTCATCTGCCCTCAGAAAGGCCAAACCTCTGGAGCCTGCTGGTTTATACGCTCGGGGGTGGAACACCAGAGAAGGGTTTGGGGAGGTCCAACCTGTCAGATGTGGCTGTGGCAGGCTTCGCTGAGACCCACCACTGAGAGATAATCTCAAAAAAAGCATGCTAAAGTGCTCATAGCTCTTTTTCTGTTTTCGATTTCCTTCCTGATGAGAAATTTGGCATTTTTAGATAATAGAACTGTGACTTATGTTTTTGGATTCCTGTGGCTGAGTTCATGTCCTTTTGACTTTTTGGTCATGTTTCTCTGTTACAAAGAGTTCCCCTTTCTCTGGGATGTGAAGGGCGTCACGTCCTTCTTCTCTCCATTCACCCCAACTCACACATACACACATGAGCACCCTGCTTCTGCTTTATTTTCCCCAAATCTATTCTCTAGGCTGATGAGGGGTTTATGGTTACCCTTGGGGGCCTGCCCATCCTTGGCCGGAGAATGCTCCCTACTGTCCTCTAATAGAACCAGGAGCCCTGGCTTTCAGAGCACCCCCCTTCTCCTCACTATCCCCCTGTCCCAGGTGAACTGAAGTCCTGTTCTGTTAGCGAACAAGGCCTATTTGGAATGTGAGTTGAGGTGTGTTGGCTGCTGTCATAAGGGCTGCTCAGAAGTTTAAGTAGGAGGGTAGCAAGGTGGACAGAATTGGACTAGGTTTCTCTAACCCTTCTGCAATCTGTCCTCACTGCCTCGGCCATACCGCACGGCCATGCTAGGAGAAAAGAGACTTGGAGACACAGCCAGATCTGGTCACCCACCCAGGGGAAGGATACTGCCCCCCAGAGCCCGGGAAGTGAAGGCCACTCATTCCCACACTCCACACACCATGGGTGGGAATGGGTCCATGTCTTACTTCTTGCCATGACTCACCACCACATGTGAAACCCCCCTGCTCCTTAAACCCTGTGCCACCTGGCTACAGCACCACTCTCCCCACACCACCACCCCCGACCCCCATATTCTAGCTGAGTCATCCACCAAAATTCCAGTCCATGCCCAAGATCACTGAAGATTTTGGCCCTGGAGCCACAGCCCTCATCTCCACCCACTTCTCACCCTAGTGACTTCAGTTTCCACATGGATGTCCCATCCAACACCTCTGGTGCTTAGTTCCTTAACTTCATCTGTTATGACCTTCTCCTTCTCTCCACTCCAGCCACCTACGTCTTTGGCCACGCTCTGGACCTTGTCATCACCTTGAACTGCTACTTTGAAATCATAGATGCAGACCAGCCCATTCTTTCTGTTTCACAATTTCTTTTATTGTGGTAAAATACATACACCATAAAGTTTGCCATCTTAACCATTTTGAAGTGCACAGCTCAGTGGTATTAAATACATTCATATTGTTGGGCAACCATCACCACCATTCCTCTCCAGAACTCGTTTCATTTTACAAAACTGAAACTCTGTCCCCGTTAAGCAATAACTTCCCATTCCTTTCTGGTACCAGCCCCTGGAACCTGTCAGAGTATGTGTGTATGATTTTTACTACTCTAAGTAGTTCATGTAAGTGAAATCATACAGTATTTGTTATTTTTGTGACTGGCTTATTTCACTGAACATAATGTCCTCAACATTCATTCATGATATAGAATGTGTACAAATTTCCTACATTTTAAAGGTTAAATAATATTCCAGTGTATTTATATAACACATTTTGCTTATCCATTCTTCCTTTTAGAGGCGCTTGGGTTGCTCACATGTTTTAGCTGTTGTGAGTAATGCTGCTAAGAACATGGGTGAACTCATATCTCTTTGAGACCCTGTTTTTAACTCTTTTCAGTAGATACCCAGAAGTGGAATTACTGGATCGCATGAGAATTCTGTTTTTAATTATTTGAGGAAATATCATTTTGTTTTCCACAGTGGACATTCCTACTGAGAGTGCTCAAGGGTCCCGTTTCTTCACAACCTCAGTGACACTTGTTATTTTCTGTTTTTGTTTGTTTGCTTGCTTGTTTGTTTGTTTAAATAATAGCCATCTGATGCGTGTGAGGTGGTATCTCATTGGGAGTTTGATTTGGGTTCCCCAAGTGATTACTGAGGTTGAGCCTCATTTCATATGCTTATTGGCTATTTATATATCCCACTGAAAAAATGTCTATTGAAGATTTTTTCCTATTTTTGAATAGGGTTTTGGGGGGTTTTGTTGTTGTTGAGTTGTAGTAGTTGTCTTTATATTCTGGATATTAATCCCTTACCAGATAGATGATTTACAAGTAGTTTCTCCCACTCGGTGCCTTTGCCTTTTTCTCTATTGCTAGTGTCCTTTGAGGCACAAAGGGTTGGTTTTTTTTTTCATTTTCATGAAGCCCAACTTATCTAGTTTTTGTTTTGTTGCCTGTACCTTTGGTGTCCTATCCATGAAGTAATTGTCAAATCCAACATGATAAAGGATGAAGCTCTTCCGCTACGTTTCCTTCTAAGAAAGAGTTTTACCATTCTATGTTTTACATGTAAGGTTTTTTGACATTCTGAGTTAATTTGGAAGGGTCTTATTTTATTCTTTTGCATGTGGATATCCAGTTTTCCTAACGCCATTTGTTGAAAAGGTTGTCCTTTCCCCCATTAGATGTTCTTTACGCCCTTGCTGGAAGTTATCTCACTATATAGGCAAGACTTTACTTCTGGGCTCTCTGTTCTATTCCACTGGTCTATAAATCTGTCTTCATGCCAGTACCACCCTGTTTTGATGACTGTAGCTTTGCGGTAAGTTTTGAAGTCAGAAAGTGTACATCTTCCAGCTTTGTTCTTCTTTTTCAAGATTGTTTGGCCTATTTGATGTCCCTTAAGATTCCATGTGAATTTTAGGATGGATTACTCTATTTCTGCAAAATTTTATATGTATATATGAATACATATACATGTATACATATATATGTATATGTATATATGTATACATATATACATATACCAAAATCCCAATGATGGATATATATATATAGATATATATCCCAATGATAGATATATATATCTATCATTGGGATTTTGATAGGGATTGCCTTGAATCTGTAGATCACTTTGGGTAGTGTGAACATCTTAATATTAACCCTTCCAATCCATGAACACAATATGTCTTTCCATGCAAGTTTTCATTCTACAAATCTTTTTTTTTTTTTTAATTGGGGAATATTGGGGAAACAGTGTATTTTTCCAGAACCCACCAGCTCCACGTCAAGTCATTGTTTTCAGTCTAGTTGTGGAGGGTGCAGCTCACTGGCACACGTGGGAATCGAACCGGAGACCTTGGTGTTATAAACACTGCGCTCTAACCACTGAGCCAACCGGCCGCTCCATTCTACAAATCTTTCATCTCCTTGGTGACATTAATTCGTTAAGTATTTTGATGCTATTATAAATGGAATTGTTATCTTAATTTCCTTTTCTGATTGCTCATCGCTAGTGTGTAGAACTACAACTGAGCTTTGTGTATTGACTTTGTTGAATGTGTTTATTGCTTCTAACAATTTTTTTGTGGAATCTTTAGTGTTTTCTACATATAAGTCATCAACTGTGAACAGATGGTCTTCCTTGTTTTTTTTCTTGCCTCATTGTGGTGCTGAAACTTCTAGTACTATGTTAAAGAAAAATGGTGAAAGTGGGCATCTTTGCCTTGTTCCTGATCTTAGAGAAAATGCTTTTAGTCTTTCACTACTGAGTAGATGTTCACTGTGGGGTTTTCACGTATGGCTTTTATTGTTGAGGTAGATTCCCTCTACCCCTAGTTTAGTTTGCTGAGTGTTTTTATCATGAAAGGGTGCTGAATTTTTGTCAAATGCTTTTTCTGCAGAGATAGTCATGTGGATAGTTTTTTTCCCTTCATTCTGTTAATGTGGTATATTACATTGATCCATCTTTGCATTACAAGAATAAATCTCACTTAGTCGTGGTGTATAATCTTTTTAATATGCTGCTGAATTTGGTTTGCGAGTATTTGGTTGAGGGTTTTTAAACCAATGTTCAGAAGGAGACCAGCCCATTGTCTAATGAGTATCTCGAATTCTTCTGCATCTCTCACTCACAAACCCTCCAGGGAGATTTTCAACCTCAGAGAGACCTGTCTTCTCTTGCTCCTTGTACTTTCTCCCAAACTAGACCCCTCTTGGCCTTATACCTTTGTCTACCCAGTTGAAGCCCCATAGTTCATTATTTTAGCCATTCTCTTGTCAATTCTGTTTCCTTTTTGCCTCTTTTTCTTCCTAATAAAGATCAAATCCCATATATATTTTATTCTCTGATTTTGTTCACTCTCACTGAGGACACTGAACATAGAAAAAAGTCACATACAACCATGATTGTGGGGGTCACTGCAAATTTGTGGTCTCCAACTTTGAGTGAGCCTCATTTTCTAACTCTAGTCATCTCTCTCTCTCTCTCTCTCTCTCTCTCTCTCTCTCTCTCTCTGAAAATATTTCAAAAATGTATATATATACTCTCTATAAATCCCACCAGGAGCCCTCTTGTGGAAGCAGAAGACCTCATTTCCTGCATCACTTGAAAAATCAGAGTCATCAGACACTCCCCTTCCAGGCTCCATTCATCCCCACGTGACCCCTCCCTTGCCTTCTTCCTCCTTCTCCCAATAAGAGAGGTGCCCCCTCCTGCCCAAAACTGTTCCCATCCCCATGCTCTGGATTCCAACATTGCTGGCCTTCACATACACATAAACACATTTCTTGATGATCCCCGTGGTAGCCAGACTTCAACGATGCCTCTGAAGTCATCACTGCCAATGAATCACACCTCCTGACATTCAGACCTTTCTAAGCCCCTGCCACACTAAATTTGGCCTGGCCACATGCAACTAAGAGAATGCAATGGAAGTAATTCTTGCATAACTTCTAAGGCTAGGTCGTAAAAACCCTGCAACTTCTGCCTTGGGCTCTTGGAACACTTGATCTTGGGAACCGTGAGCAATCACATAAGAAGTCTACTACCCTGAGACCACCACATTGTCAGAAAGCCCAGGTGACCTATGTGAAGGGTCGCATAGAGAATGAGTGATGCTAGCTGGATCCCAGCTGTTCCAGCCATCCAACCAAGGTGCTAGATATGTGAATGAAGGAGTCATCTTACATGTAGAGAAGGAATGAGGTCCCAGACAGCTCCAGCATCTCCTGTTGTTGAAGCCACCCCAACAGAGGTTTAGACATCATGGAGTGGAGACAAAGTGTCCCTGCTGTACCCTGTCAGAATTCTAGACACAAAGTATCATGTGCATTCTAAAATGGTGGTGGTTTGATGCCTCTAAATTTTGCAGTGATTTTTTTACACAGCAATAGATAACTGGAATAGTCTTCTCCAGTTCCTGTAGCTTCTACCATGCCTTTCTACTGGCTTCCCATTACTAGGGAAATATGTACAATTTTCCTCCATTTAAATAATAAGAAGGAGGAAGAGAGAAGGGGAAAGAACAAGGATGGAGAAAGAGAAGACAACAACAAGCTATCCTCTCTTCCTATCAAGCCAAGCTTCTCTCTCTTCTTCCTTTCATAGCCAGGCTTTTTGTATTTACTATATCCAATCTGCATATTCCATTCTCTCCTAAATGTTGTATTCTCACACACATGAATTGACCCCACCCTCACCAAGGTCACCACTGCCTTAGGAATACATCAATTGCACGTCTCCAAGTCTTTAAATCCTTAATCTCTTGGTAGTATGCTACACTATGGGCCACTACCTCTTTCTTGAAATGTTCTCCTTGCCTGGCACAATCAGTGCTACTGTCTTATAGCTTTCTCTTCAAGACTGACTGCACAGTCTTAGTTTCCACCATAACTCCGTATCTTTTGCTCACGCTCTTTGTTATTTTTGTGTGGGAACATATATATGTAATGTTTTCATCCTTCAAAAGGCGTGAATGTGTATACAGTGAAAAGTTTCCTTTCTCAAACCTGTCTCTCAACTATAAGATTCCCCTGCCCAGAAGCAATCAATATTATCAGTTTCTCATATATTCCACCACAGACGTATTATATATGAACATGAATATATGCACGCTTATCTACCAATTCCTCCACACACACACACATTTTCCCTCACAAGAATGGCAGGATTCTATACACACTGAAGTGTATCTTTCTTTCTTCACAACAATACGTCTTAGCGGTCTTTCCACATCAGTACATCACAAACTTCTTCATTCTTTCTTCTGCCTATATAGCATATATTTTAAATAATATTTTTTATTTTTCAATTACCATTGACATACACCATTATATTAGTTTCAGGGGTACAACATAGTGATTGGACTTTTATATCACTTATAAAGTGATCACCTCAATAAGTCTAGTACCCATCTAACACCATACATAGTTTTTACAACCTTATTGACTATTTTCCCTATGCTGTGCTTTACACCCCATGACTATTTTGTAACTGCCAGTTTTTACTTCTTAATCCCTTCACCTGTTTGTAACCCAGCCCTCCAATCCCCTCCCATCTGACAAGATTCAGTTTTATTCTCTGTATCTATGAGTTTGTTTCTGTTTTGTTTATTAGCTTATTTTGTTTTTTAGATCCCATATATAAGTAAAATCATATGGTATTTGTCTTTTTTGGTCTGATTTATTTCAGTTAGCATAATACACTTTAGGTCCATCCTTCTCAAAAAATTTAAAATGGAACTACCATATGACCCTGCAATTGCACTTCTGGATATTTATCTGAAGAAACACAAGACACTAATTCAAAAAAACATATTCATCTTTATGTTCATTACAGCATATTTACAATAGCCAAAGAAGGAAGCAACCTAAGTGTCCATCAATGGATGAATGGATAAAGAAGACGTGGTACGTGTATACGATGGAATATTACTCAGCCATTACAAAAGAAGGAAATCTTACCATTTGCAACAACATGGATGGACCTCTGTAGAGGGCATTGTGCTTAGGGAAATAAGTCAGAGAAAGACAAACACCTGTATCGCACACTTTTGTATGCATGCATCTGGTTTATTTTTCATCGCTCTTTTGATACCATTTGGGTTGCTTTTTATCTTTTTCTATTACAAATAATTTTATAATAACTAATTTCATATGCATAATTTTTCACGTGTGAGACTCTATCATTTTCTATTACAAATAATTTTATAATGACTAATTTCATATGCATAGTTTTTCACGTGTGAGACTCTTTCCATAGGATAAATTATTAGAAGTAGTTAGGCCCAAAGCATTTGTAATGTCAGAAGATATTGCCAAATGTACCCCCATTGAGCTGTCCCATTCCCACTCACATCAGCAATGCATGAGCGTCTGTTTCCCCATGCAGTGTGCTACCAAGCGTTTTGATCGTGGCCAAGCTGAGAGCTGAAACAATAGCTTAATGAAACTTTAATTATATTTCTCCTATTATGAATAAGAAGGCATCTTTTCTTAGGTGTAGGTAACTCTATACCTGGTTTTTCTTTCTTCAGTGTTGTTGATCTGTTTCACATTGATTCATCAAAATTCTTTGTATAATAAGGAAATAAGTTCTTTGTCAGTGGACTTGCAAATACTTTCCAAGTCTATCTTTTGACTTTGTGTATGTTGGGTTTTGCCATGAAGAGTATTTTTTTTAACAGTTAAAATTATCAGTTTTGTTGCGCATCTTTTCAGATGTCCATTGGCCCTCTGTATGTCCTCTCTGGAGAAATGTCTCTTCAGGTCCTCTGCCCATTTTTTAATTGGATTGTTTGTTTTTTTGCTGTTGAGTTGTATGAGTTCCTTATATATTTTAGATATTATCCCCTATCGGAGGTGCTGTTTATCGATGATGCATTACAGAATTGTACACTTGAAACTTATGTAACTTTACTAATCACTGTCACCCCAATAAACTTAAATTTAAAAAATTATCAGTTTTACCTTTTAAGGCTTCTTGGTTGTGTGTCATACTTACAAAGTTTCAAAGTTCTCCCATGTTTCTGGTACATTTACAGTTTCATTTTGTTACATTTACATCTTTGTTTCATATGTAATTGATTCTACTATGTATGAGGTATCTAACTTTTTTCCCAGATGGTTCTCCAACCCAATTTATTGAATAATGCATTTTCTCACTCAGTATGAAATACCATACTTATGTTAGACTAAATTCTCGGGTACAATTTCGGAAATTATATTTTGATCCACTGAATTGTCCAGTACCATATTGTTTCATGTAATATAGATTTGGAGTACAGTTTAATTTCTGATAGGGCTAGACTTCCCTCTTTATTATTCTTTTTTAGCAATTTTGTGGCTATTCTTGCTGTCAAGAAGTGAGAAGAGTCTGAGTGAGTTTTTATTCTACTCACAAGCCACTAAGTTAGCCTGCCCTATTTCCTGGGTGCTGGCAGAAAACACAAGACTTCTGGGTCAGAGACAAATGAATTTATTACTTACAACAAAGCAACAGCCAGAGTATCAGCATTTCCATGAACCCCAGTTTCCAGAGGATGACATGAAAAAATCCAGGTCATGCCAGGCAGTGGGTTGTTTGTTTGTTTGTTTCAGAAGAAGAACCTTGAGTTTCAGAAACCCAAATCTTTTGTAATGGGCAATAAGCCTGCCTGGGTTCTGTCCCCGAGAGAGAGATTATCTTTATTTTACTGGACAGTAAACAAACTTGACTTTTCTCCAGAAGGAGATACTATCTCTACCTTGCAAGTGTGTTCACTATTAAAAACATCCCTGAAAACACAGTTTGGAACAAAGGTAGTCACTGTTTCTGCTCATCCAGAAATATAAGAGGCCCATGGAGAATTGTCTTCCAACTTGCTTATTTCTCCACATGAACTTGAGAATCCATTTGTCTAACAACAACAAAGGCTTCATTTTTATTGATAATCACATTAAATTCCAAATTATCTGAGGGAGAATGGACAGTTTTATGATGTTAGTTTTCCTATCCAAGAATATTATTCAAATGCTTTTTTTTTTTGTCCCTTGGAAGCATTTTCATGCTTTCTCCACTTAGGTTTTGCACATTTATTGTTACATTGATTCCTAGGTTTTTTATCTTTTTGTTGCTATTGTAAATGTTTTCTATTCCCATTTTATCTCTAACAGGTTGTCATTAATTCCTGCCATTTAAATGAGTAGTTTTCTTCCAGCGTCCCCCTCTACTGTCTCTTCTTACTCAGAGATTTCCCTGGATGATCTCCTTCTCTCCCAAAACTTCAATGAGCACCTGTCAGCTGATGCCTCCTAAATTGTCTTCTTAGGCCTTAGTCTCTCTCAGGAGCTCCTGACACGTATGTGGTGAACACCCCAGGGACACATTACACCCAGCCAGCTTTGAAATTAAATTCCTCATTCTTCTTCCCAAACCAGCTCTTCCTCTGTCCTCCAGCCTCAGTCGATGCAATTACCATTCACCCAAGTGCCCGCCAGCAAAAGGGAGAGGCATACCTGCACCCTCTTTTCCAATCAGTCACCAAATCCTGCCCAGTCTTCCTTCTCAATCCTCTTTAACCTGTGCCCTTACCTTCATCCTCTCTGCCATCGCCTGAGCTCCCCACAAATGACTGGGGAGCCCCTAAGTGACCACTTCGCCTTACATCTCCTCTCTGTTATCTATTCCTACCCTGCTTCAGGAGTGGCCCACAGTTTGGATCATGCCCTCTCCCAGAGGTTCCAGAATGAAACAGACCACCCCTCTCCAGCCTCCCCAGCATGGCATTTCTTGGTGACCTGACTCCTACCCCGCTCTTGAACTTCAAGTATTCCATTCCTCCACTATCCTGCACCCGTACTTTTGCATATCTCTGTGCCTTCAACTGGCTATCACCTAAAATAACTCAACCTACCATGGCTCTCCTTACCTGGCTAACTCCTACCCCTCCCTAATTATTCAATTCAGACAACAGCTCCTCCAGAAGATTTCCCCAGCACCCTCATCTGCATGAGATGCTTTCTTTTTTCTTTTGTTTTTTCCTTTATTTTATTTATAATTTTTTTTTATATTTTTATTTTTCAATTATAGATGACATTCAATTTTATATTAGTTTCAGGTGTACGACACAGTGATTAGACATTTATATACCTCACAAAGTGGTCACCCCCATAAATCCAATACCCATCTGACACAATACACAGTTATTACAAAACTGCTGACTATATTTTCCATGCTATACTCTACATCCCCATGGCTATTTTGTAACTACCAATTTATACCTCTTAATCCCATCCCTGCCTTCACCCATCCTCCCAATCCCACCTCCCAATCCAGCAACCATCAAAATGTTCTCTGTATCTATGAGCTTGTTTCTGGTTTATTTGTTCCTTTATCCTGTTTTCTAAAGTCCACATATAAGGGAAGTCATAAGACATTTTTTTTTTCTATCTGATTTACTCACACAGTAGCCTCTAGGTCCATACATGTCGTTGCAGATGACAAAATTTCATTCTTGTTTATGGGTGAGTAATGTTCTATTTTTATATAAATATATATCACCTTTATCCATTCAGCCATTGATGGACACCTGGGCTGCCTCCACATCTAGGCCACTGTAAACAATGCTGCAATTAACATATGAATGCACATGTCCCTTTGATGTAGTGTTTTGAGTTTGTTTCGATAAATGTCTAGAAGTGGGATTACTGGGTCTTCTTTTGTCTCTTGTTATACCCTTCGTTTTAAAGTCTATTTTGT